>NW_021703771.1:50296302-50584986 GCF_005190385.1 Monodon monoceros
TCTTAGTAACTCATATACTGTAATGAATTTTCATGTCTGAAAGTATAAATTCTGAAACTTTGTAATGAATCTTCAGAACTGATGGTGCCCTATCTTTTCTCTTCTTTTTTAAAAAAGAAGCTATTCTTGGTCTGTGCATTTACAGATACTTTTTGTAAAGCGCTTATCCCTCCTATTATGGTGGGTTTGCTTACAAATGTCCCTTTTTAATAGCCTTCTAATCTCCTTCACTTCAGTTTCAGTTTTCAAACAATGCATCTAGTACACATCCTTATTATGTGACTTAGAAAGTTTCATGGTTCCCCAGGGCTCACAGGAATAAATACAGTATCCTTTATAATAGAATTCATTTCATTGCAACTTGGGTTCTAGTTATGACCATGGTCCAACTTATTTTTCCAGCTCTATATGGCATAATACTCTATTATAGCCCCATGTTTCCTTTTCCTTTATTTGTAATTTGCCTTCTACACTCCCATCTTCATGATTTAGCTAAAGATTTCTTTGGCTTGGTAGAGCCTTTTTATTTTCTTTCTACCTTCTCAAATATTAAGGCCCAATATGTGAGGTCTCTCTTAATAGCCCCCAAATTCAGTAACATTTCTACATTTTATAGTATTTTCATTTATACCACTTATTTAAATATATCATATATTGACTTCTATTTTTACATTTCTTTTAATGGTGTGTATTTTATTTGTATATTAGGTCACAGACTTTTCCAGAGTGAGGACCTTGTATTACACTTCTTTTGTGTATCCCCACTGTGTCTATCACGGTCTTTAGTCTTATTTGGCACTACTTACCCAGAATTCTGCACCGAGTTAAGGATATATTAGATGCTTAGTAACAATTGGTTGAACGAAGACTGAGTCTTTCTTCAACAAATATTTGGTGAGGTGTAATAGAAGGAGCAAGGAATGAGGCGTCAGATATTGGATTGACTGTAAGTTCTGTTACGGAAAAACCCAAATGAACTTTTTGGCTAACCCAATAAAATGGGTTCTGGTTGTGCTCTGTCACTTGCTAGCTGGGTTGCTTGTAGCCAAATCATTTTACTTCTATGGTCCTCAATTTCCTCACCTTTAAAATAAAGACAATGACTTCCCTACAGCACAGAATCTCATAAGCTTATTCTCATTAAAAGGCTTTAAAACAGTACTCAACACATGTTTGTGCCATTTTTAATATTATAAAAATCTTCATTATAGAAAATTTGGAAAACACAATCAAGTTCAAAGAAAAAGATAGAAAACACTTATAGTAATACTACCAAGAAAGGACTACTGCTAAAATTTTGGTGTATTTCCCTTGCCATGTTTTTCTGTGCATATATTTTTTAAATTAATATTATGTGTATATATATACATTTATGTATAGGTTTTTGAACTTTTTTATTTGTTATGTCAGTTGAATGTATTTTAGACACAATTTTTCATGAGGACTTTTTTCTTTTGAGCTTATATAATAAATATAATAACAATCTTTTTATTTTTCAAAAGTTTTCTTTAAAAGTTAAATGCATCCATATAAATAATTTTACTTCTATTAACTTAATTTTAGGTTAATACCAATATACATAATTTGATGAACAAAAATATTTCAGTGGTATGATTTTTCTTTCTGAAGTATTTGCTATTTGGGAATTTGTTTTGCCCATATGACCCAGAAAATCCTCAAAACAACTTTAAAATTTTTGCCACTGTGATTTTGATTGAATATTGGGCTTGATAAAACTCTACAGTGATTTCTTCTTCTGCGAAGAAAAATAAAATACTGAAGAGAACTTAGAGAACAAATCAGAGCTTGAAAAGGCTCAATTATTTTCCCCCTTTTCTCAGTTGGAAGAAAAAAAAAGATGAAAATTAAATTCGTTCAAAAAGACACTAAGAGACATCCCAAAGAATTTTTCTTTAAATTGAGGAAATAGAAGAAAAAGACACTACTGGAACTTTTAAAGTTGTGTACCCTTACAAAAGCCTCTTACCTATATATTAACTTTATTCAGTTTAATTAAGGAAAGGTTTGTGAATGATTTGTCCTTAGCCATGTCCCTTACTTTTGCTGTTGCATTTGGCTTTTGGCTCTGCATATTTTATAGTCGGTATACATCCTGAAATTTTAGCTTTCTAGAAATTTTTCTTTTTTCAAAACTTTTACTAAAAATTTAGAATTATCTTGGCCTGGAAAAGATTGTAGTTTTAAGATATAATAGCAACATGATATAAAATAAATATCATCTAACTTCAAAATACATACTTATATGTATGTGATATGCTTGTGTATGTGAACACTGAAAACCTTCTGGAAGGATATGCACCAAAATTATAACAGCGCTGTCACTGGATAATGGGATATAAGGCAATTTGTTTTCTCTCTTTTCAGAATCGTCATTTTACCCCAATAATGAACATGTATTATTTTCATATGCAAAAAGAAAAGAATTCATTTTGAAAAAGAAAAATGAAAAGATAATTGTTCCATTCAATAAACAAACTTTACAGAGTACCTACTAAGTGCCAGGCATAGCTTTAGTGCATAGATCAGTGAAAAATCTACAGAAAGCCTTTGTAGAGCTTACATCCCAGTAGAGGGAGACAGTAAGCAACAAGTACAATCCTAGTAAGTTATCATTATAATATGTGTTGGAAGCTACTAAGAGCTCAGGGAAAGGAGAGAGAGGCAAGGACTCTTAGGAGCTATGGGTAGGAACACCATTTAATGGGGTGGTCAGGACAAGCCTCACTGAGAAAGCAGAGCTCCCTCACATGATCTTTTGCGATTCTTCTTTCCTCACCATGTTATGTCTTTATGTTGTTACTCAGATGAAGAATTCTTTTTCAGGCATCACGAAGAAATTGAGAATTTCAATCCCATATTACCTGTAAAGGAAACACTTAAACAGGGTTTGTGCTGAAAGTATATGGGGAGTTCACCTTCTGGGAGAAACTCTCTAATGAACAGTGTAAGGGAGATGTGGCTTTCCGTGACAGGTGGCTTATCTGGTACAGCTGTTGCAGAAAAGTAGCCAACTCTGAGGGGTGTGTATGTGTCTGTGGGGCTGGGTTGGTCAATGGGGAGGTGGAAGGGAGGTTGTAAATAATTTTTTTTTAAATGTTCTTTCTGTTTTTAAACACCAAGTTTCTGGCAAGGTCTCAGTGCTAATCTTTTTTTGTCTTTGTAACTCACATCATCAGAGGCTGTCTCCAGAGCCACATCAACACCATAGTTTAACAGGGTAATTGATGTTCATAATGATAATCTATTATAGTTCCTATAAATTAATATGACTGATTTCTAAACAAATTTCATTTGTGTAGTTGTTAACCAAGCACATTTATATTCATTAGTTCGGTTCTAAGGTAGTAGAATAGGTAATATTAATCCTACTTCTGATAAATGTGGAAACAACTAACTGAGAAGCCTTTCTGGAAGTCGAAAGTCTATTAGAAGGCAATGCAGGATTCAACATCAGGGATGTACACTTTTAGGTGGACAAACTTTTCATTGCTCCATATGGACTGCTTAACAAACATAAGGACTAATTTAAAGACACTCATCCCAAGGGTGTACTAATGTAGTTCAGCAATGCTGTCACTGCTCAAAACTGCTTTGAAATCTTCAGAAAACTGAAAATTCAGTTTTCTTCTGAATATATGCAAATCTAAATTGCTTAAGGAGGCTTTGAAAAGAAACTGAAGTGCAATGAAAGAGATGGGCGAACAAACGGGACACACAGTTGGTAATTAAGAACTATAATTAAAAAACTGTAAAATATAATGTTGCATTTTAAAAATAATATATATATGAATATAAAATGAGCTGCACTTATGAAGTCACAAAAATATTTTGAGAGGTGGAATAAATACGTAGCTTCCTAAAGTTCCTTTGAAGGATGTGGTACACATTTACATGTATACATTTTTGTATGTTAATAAAAAGAGTTCTGTTGTTTTGTTCACACTGCATTTTTCCTTTTGAAGACAGATAAGCATATATGCTATGAAGTTTTCTGAAATAAAAGCATGTAACTGAAAGTGTCCATGCTTAAGATATTGCTTTAAATTACCTTTAAATTGGAAGAGTAATTATGGGACTATTTTTTGTCATCAGTGGGTCACTCTCGATAGTAATCGTAGGCAAAGAAAATAAGCCCAGAGGATAAAAGGGCTTTATTTTTCCGCTTGTTGAGCATGAAAATGGTAAAGGAGAATTAAGACGATAGGATCTGGTCTTTTAAAGTATTAGAGGATTGCATATTTGTACAAGGGAAGCCTGATGAATTATATGTAGCTGACTTCAAGTTGGCAAGTCTATTCACAGCAGACATTTGGTCCTGTCCAAAGCTCCATGAGACATTTGGTCCATGCCAAATGGTTTTGGACATGACCAAATATCAAGACCAAATAAGTGTCTCCATTTGGAAAGGACCAAATATGAACAAATATCAAGGACCTTTTGGTGTAGAACAAATGTCTTGCAGATGTTTCAGACAGGATTGAGTGGTCCTGCATGCAAGGCTGTTGACAGTTTAACATATATGGATCTTTTCCAGAGAGGACTGGTGTCTGGAGAGTATAACTATCCAGATGCTCTGGATGAGGGTGGTTCTATAAGAGTTTGTGCTTTAACTACTGTTCTGCATATGACTGTCAGTGTTACTTACACCTGCAAGGCATTGTATTTGCCAAAGTCCACAGCCTGCCTCCAAAGCTATTTTAATGTTAATGTAACAAATTTCATTTTAATATTTAATAATTGAACTTTCAGCTTTTATTAAGAATATTAATAATTAAAAGCACCTTCACAGGCTATGTTTGCCTGCTCATAATTTATAGGTATCAGCTATTAATTAAACTTTTATTGAATTTATTAGACAACTATGTCCCAGTCCATGTACCAGGCAGAGGGATACAAAGCCATCTCTACTGTGACCACATTGGTCAGAGTTAACTTCCCCTTCTCCCCTTCCTACTGATGTCATCAAAAGTCACTTGACATTTAAAAACCACTGTCTCATTAAAAGGGGAGCCAACTTCTCAGGGTCCTGTGTTCATGGTGAGACAGGAAGGGTGCAAACAGATCACATGAACTTCAAAATTGTATGATTTTCTCACCAGTGCAAAACTTGGGCTTCTGTGAGCTTGGAGAGTCTTTCTGCCCCTTTCGAAATATAGGAACACTTTGTGTCCCAAGAGTGGTTGGAAAGGGCCAAGATAAGAAGTGGATGGCCTGAGAGCAGCCTCTCACTGGCACTTGCTTACTCATTCTCTGGGACCCTACTCAGAGGCCCCCTTCTCTCTTGTGGAGTTAACCACTCCTCCTCTGTGCGTGTGGAGGAGCTGCCTGCCATGCCACCGTCCCAGGTCTTCAGGTGGGGCGGGGGAGTCCTTACTGATTGTGGCAAATCTCATAGTGACAGTGACTCCCACGCTCAAGGGGGTTGCATGGTTTGCTGCAGTTAATCTTTTTCATCTATAGCCACATCAGCATATATTATTATTCTAAGTGGCCCTGTCTTAGTATAGCAAGTGTCATTGTGCGGGAATGGTACTCAGATTTGTTTACTGCTTTACTTGGAAGATTATGGGAAAACGAGTTTGACTTTCCATTTTGAATTTTATAGGTTTAAGCTGTCAAAAATTCTCTGTGATAAAAATAGCTTTCATGGGGCTTCCCTGGTGGCGCAGTGGTTGGGAATCTGCCTGCCAATGCAGGGGATGCGGGTTCGAGCCCTGGTCTGGGAAGATCCCACATGCCGCGGAGCAACTGGGCCCGTGAGCCACAATTACTGAGCCTGCGCGTCTGGAGTCTGTGCTCCGCAACAAGAGAGGCCGCGATAGTTAGAGGCCCGCGCACCGCGATGAAGAGTGGCCCCCGCTTGCCACAACTAGAGAAAGCCCTCGCACAGAAACAAAGACCCAACACAGCCATAAATAATTAATTAATTTAAAAAAATAGCTTACATGTACATATCAATATGTGTTGGAAGAATCTGTAATATTAGCAAGCAAGAACCTAACTAAGCACGGGAAAAAAAACGTGTGTCAACAGGCAAAAGTTAGGATTCCCTTTGGCTTGTACTTGAGGCACAGAAATTTGGAGGAATTTTTAAAAAGAGAAAGGTCTCTAAGTTAAAAAAAACAATTTTTATACATGTATACATTCCATGTAAACTCTGTTTAGCCTAAAATTGTCTTGATACTGAGTTGAATAGGAGCTACATTAAAGGATTCACATTTTAGAGGTGGATACTGGTTTTTTTTTTTGCGGTACACGGGCCTCTCACTGCTGCGGCCTCTCCCGTTGCAGAGCACAGGCTCTGGACGCGCAGACTCAGCGGCCATGGTTCACGGGCCCAGCCGCTCCGCGGCATATGGGATCTTCCCGGACCGGGGCACGAACCCGTGTCCCCTGCATCGGTAGGCGGGCTCTCAACCACTGCGCCGCCAGGGAAGCCCGTAGAGGTGGATACTTTTACTTTATTTCCAAAGAATAAGATTTAAGATCAAGAAAGGTAACTGAAAAGACCAGAATGTGTTTGATTTCACCAGACTATGGGTTCCTTTCTGTAGCTTGTGAGCCTAGCACAGGGCCTGGCACGTAATAATTTAGCAGGAGCTTGATAAATGTTGACTGGATGAATAAATAATTATCTGTGTTCATTGGTCCACATTAAAAAGCAACTGTTATAGTTCTTTTGCCTTGTTTGGAAGAGGTTTGCATATTCCGAAACAGAAAATCAAACCAGAGAAATCTAGCATAAGGTATTAAGATTTTGAAAGCTGGGGAGAGACAGATGATATATTTGGTTATCAGCTGAGACCGGTGTGTGTCTCCCTCCCTCTCTTTCTGTCTTTGGACCAGAAAAGCACTGACTTTCCAAAATACATGTTCTTCTTTTGTTTGTTTACTTTAAGTGTTTTCTGAGATAGCCTGACTCATACTTCAGAGAACTGATTTAGAGGGTAAAGAGTTTATTCCAAGTCCTACATGCAGAATGAGTAGTGGTTTCACTGAGGTGGATGACGTGACTGACGTGGATGCAGAGATTAGAAAAAAAGGTATCCGCCTCTTTGTGGGCTGGGCTTCAGTAATGAACTTGGAGAAAAGAATGAGTGTGAGCTAAGAAGATGGACTGTGTCAGTTGAAAGGGAAAGAGGTTGCAAAAATTTCTATTTGTTTATAATTATGCTTATAACATACTATAACATACTCCTAGCAGGAAATGTTTAGCCCACTGGAAGCTGACTAGTGCTTTCTTTATATATAAATATATATATTCCTGCAGTGCTCCATTTAGCTTGAATGTCTTTGTCTTCTTCAGCTATGCTGGTGTTGCATTTTCATATTTTGGAGACTGCAAAGATCCTGGCATGTGTGTATATGTGGCTGTGTAATGGTATTTTGTTAAGGCATCCTGAAAACTGTGTATTTTCGGTAGAGAAGAAAGTGTGTCCCAGGCATTTGTAAATCACATTACCTTGCCATGGGCCATGCAAGGACTTCTTTGAAATCTCCCAATGTCCAAATGGTTTCAGCTCCTGTAAGCAGCCACAGTTGACAAAGCAGAACTTATACAAATTCCACTGCTAATTCTGTAGACGAAAAAGAGGAAGAGTTGCCAGTGAGTCAGCTGCCTTGGTTAGCAAACACAGACACAATTAGCTTTAAGCCCAGAAAATTGAAAGAACATGGAAGTTAATCTCTCTTTTGTTTCTCTTCGTAGTGTTTCCTCATCTTTCTATGGGTTATATATATTTTTAAATGTCACAAAGCATTGAAGAGAGCAGTTCTCTCTACTTTATATGTATTTATGTATATGTATATATATATATATATAAAATATGTGTGTATATATATTTACTGCATACGCAATCAGTGTTGCATAGGATAATAACAATAGACAAGTAGGATGGCTAGTTGGGGTAGTGAGAGACTTTCACTTGAAGATATACTATTTTGGGTAAAATTATCAAAATGTTACTTTAGAGACATTCGGTGTTTTTCATAATTTTGCCAGGTGAATGTGTTTCAAGTCCTTTATATATTATTTTAACACATTATTACAAGTTAAAATATGTAAGGATATACCAACAGTGGTTAGTATTCTCCTTGTTCTCTCTTAAATTCCAAACTAGAATTTTTATTCTTTTTGCAAAGTTGAGATTACATTACATTCATTACTTTTTCTCCTTGCCCCTCATGCTGTAAATATTTCTTTTTAAACTTGCTTTATTTCACAGTGTGTCAAGAACATATCTCAGTAAGTAGATCTGACTGGATCTAACACATTCTTTTTAAGAGCCATATAAAATTCCATAATATAATATATATGGTTTATTCAATCATTCCTTTCCTGATGGACTTCCAGATTATTTCTAGTGCTGCAATAAACTTTCTTACCAGGGGATTAAAAGAGCCCAGTTAAGAATCACCCTATGCATTCAGACTCTCTTCCCAGTGTCTCTAAGTCACCGGCACATTCTGTCGGGAAGATCAGAAAGCTCCCTGTCCCAACAGCCCTGTGGGTCTGGGCTGGGCAAACTATCTATCTTGTGGTGGAGCCTGACATCCTGGTCACTCAGCATCAGTGACAGGCTCTGAAAGGAAGATGGTGCCTAATAAGAGTTTGGAAAAGGACCAAGGAAAGCTCTGGAGTAAAGTAACCTGTTGCTTGACCTCCCTGCATATCCAGTTTTGTTTTGATTTTAAAATGGTAATTAATGAGTATAATGTTGACAAACTTTTTGGCTTGTGATGGTCTTGTTTTCTAACACCAATCGACAAAAAAGGACTCATTTAGAAAGCCTGTGCCAGAAATAATAGTATAAAGGCAAAAGCAAAAACTTTCAAGATAGGAGCCAATAGCAAAGAAGAAACTTGGAGCCCAGAATGTCTTCTTCCATGTTGATGGCCCACTCTACAGGCCACCTTTTGGAAGTTTTCTGTCAGTATGCAAATTCTAACTCAGTACTCCTTTGACAAATCCCATTTTGCTAAACATAAAATATATAGCATTCAAGTATTTTAAAGAGTGTATCTTAATATTCTTATATCTATTGTTATCTTCAGTTTTACGATTTTGGACTGTCAGGACAGTAATAATCAAGGTATTCGTGGAGCTTCTCCTCCAAGCTTAGCATGGTTACCTTCTTTGCGATTACACAGGAAGATCCTTCACAGAAATAAACACTTCATCATGGCCATGGCTTTTGATGTGATGTTAATTGGCTGGGGACAGAATGGGGGCCTGCAAATGGGGTCTGTTTCCAAACTGGTGTCAAGTACTCCTCACGACCTATAGAGAAGCAATTTCTAATTGAAATTTGTGTGTCATGGGGAGTAGTGCGAGGGACTCACAGATAACCAAACATTCAAGCCAGAGAGGAATACCTATGAAAAGACAGGGAATCTCTTTCTTTTTCACACACACATATATATACAGTTGACCCTTAAACAACATGGAGGTTGGGGCACCGACTTCCATACAGCCAAAAACCTGTGTATAACTTTACAATCCAACCTCCATATCTGCAGTTCCCCATCTCTGGATTCAACCAACTGTGGATTGTGTAGCACTGTAGTACATGTTAATTGAAAAAAATCCACATATAAGTGGGCTTGTGCAGTTTAAACTGGTGTCATTCAAGGGTTAACTGTATATATTTTTTTCTATTTAAAAAGTAATGAAGGGCAGAATCTGAAGTAGCTGTTGTTTGGCTGTCTATGTATATCACCGGAATTTAGAAAGATAGTTTTGTGGTAATCCATGTCATCTTGCTTTCAGAGTGAACTGAAACTGGATTTGCATCCTTGTGTACTAGGTTAGCAGTTGTTCAACTTAAAATAAGTCACTTAACCTTTCTGAGCCCCAGTTACCACATCCATATAGTGGGGGTTATTTCTCACTACCTCACAAGGATTATTGGGAGGTTTATCTGAGATAATAGATGTGAAAGTGTTCATGTAGCATTGAATAAATTCTGGTTTCCCTTTTAAAAAACTCAAGAGGTCTTTCAATAGGAAGATGTTTCTTGTTAGGACTAAGGGGGATACATAGAAGGTGGTGGCGTAAATAAAACTTAGTGAGAAATGAACAGTGATGCTGGTAATCAAACATATGGTTTTATAGTTGCAAAGAGTTTCCATGTTCTTTGTCTCATTTGTTCTTCACTAGAATTCTGTGAATCAGTCAGGCTAATGTTTATATCCATTATATACGGGAGGAACTGTGACTCGGAGAAATTAACCAATATCACCTTGCAAGCCTGTCATGGAGTGTTCTTTTTGACTAATAGTCCAGTGCTCTTTACTTTATGTTGTCAATACCAGACAATTGGCAAATACTCAACAGTTAGAAGTCCAAAATTATGTCTGAAAATCTAGCATTGTTCTCAAATTGTCCATGATTCCTGGAAAGATGAGACCATCTGGGGAAGTAGCCTAGACTCTACTCCTGAGGCCCACACTAAGCTTGATGGTCATCTCTTGGTTGCTATGGACCAAAGAAATTGTGTTTCTAATATCAAATGCACCATACTTTGTGACTGTTTCACTTCATTTTTAGCATTTGCTGAATTGTAGTTAACTGATTGGAAAGGGCTCCCTTCTAACTGAGGTGAAAAGTTTGGTTTGCTTCGTGTAGGCCAAGGTTCATATATTTCAGCCCTTGAGTATCTCCATCTCTTGGTTGATACTCAGCACATTCTGTGTTATGATGTTATCTATCCTTGTATGTAAACCTTTTTTCTCTCCTTGGAGAGTACAAGTCCCCTAAAAGAGGAGAATAACTCATTCCTCTGTACTCTCAAGGCCCAGCTGAGAGCCTAGCATTTAATGGGCTCTCAAAAAAAAAAAAGTTTGCTGCTGCTTTTGAGATACTCTTCAGTGTTGACTTCGTAGGAAAGATTCATTAGAAAACATCATATAAAAGAGAGGGCTAGGGCTTCCCTGGTGGCGCAGCGGTTGGGAGTCCACCTGCTGATGCAGGGGACATGGGTTCGTGCCCGGGTCCGGGAAGATCCCACATGCCGCGGAGGGGCTGGGCCCGTGAGCCATGGCCGCTGAGCCTGCACGTCCGGAGCCTGTGCTCCTCAACGGGAGAGGCCACAACAGTGAGAGGCCCGCGTACCGCAAAAAAAATAAATAAACAAAAGAGAGGGCTAGTTTTAGAATAAGCAATGTCTGCTACCTCCCTCGCTGTATAGTGAATGGTCTCTTGAGAATTCTTTCATAGAGAGAGACAATTGCTAGGAACATAAAGGATGCTTAGAAAAGCACTAGTTATTACCATGTCCACTTGAAGGCAAGAAAAGGTAACACAGGTTCTACTCTCCCAAACACGGACATGAGTCTATTGAAAATTAGGTCTGAGACTCGAGCAGATAGAAATACACAGCTGCCGCTGAGGTAAAAAGCCTTTGAGATAAAGTTGAATTTCTTATTTCTAAAGAGAAAAAAGTGTGTTTTGTTTGGTCCTTACAAATTATAGTGATTTGGTTTCAGCCTAAGCAAGCACTACAAGCAAATACTGGCAGGCAGAGTCTCCACGCGAGTGGCCAAGCAAGTCAGTCTGCATTTCCTTCCAAGCCCTCATTTGGCTGATGCATCCATAGAAAAGCAGAATCAAAGGCAAGAGATTACTGCACCCTAAAGCATCCAAATGGCTCCTTTGGCTATGAGGTTATTTATAGCAATCTGGCTCACACTGAGGCCTTCCTGCTTTATTCAGCGAGTGTACAAAAGTGCAAATAGAAGCTCCAGGACCTTAGCATAGACATAGATGCAGGGTACGATCAATGATTAGATATTCAAAGTTTCCATGTTGTTGATGTAGCCATGCCTTTTAACCCCCACCAGTGTGAACGTGGACCTTGGACTAGGCTCATCCTCTTCTTCACGTGCACATTCTATTTGTAGATGTTGCTATGAGGACAGATTCATCAGAAATGACGGATGTGGAGCCAATGGTCAACAATTTTGCGTCATCAGCAAGGGCAGGCCGCCGGAATGCTCTACCAGACATCCAGGGTTCAGCTGCCACGAGTGGAACCTCGGAGTTGCCCCTCAAACCGGAGGTCCTCTCCGTGAAGGAAGGTAACACTCAAGATCCTCTTATTCTCTCTTCTTCATCCTTCCCTCTGGAACAGTCTCCCCTTTAACTAGTTAAGCTTGTTTACTAAAGCTTCTCAGCTTTTGTTTAAAGCTAAGTAAATTTTTTTTCAGCCTTTCTAAAAGTGCACTTTTCCTCTTATTATCTCCTAGATTAAATGTGGAAACTGAACATTTATTTGTTGGATGTGTATAGTTATGCACAGTGCTAATGATTGGGAATACAAAGGTGAACAAATATAATCCATTCCTTCAAACAGCTTACAAAATTTCTTGAGAAGTTCTCAGAAATAAAGTAATTTTTCTTCTGCCATCCATTGGCAAATCATTTTGGAAGCTCCTGCTTCATTGTAGTATTCTACAAGCTCTTCTATTTCTCATAGCTAAGAATAGGTTTATTATCAACTAGAGACAGGAACTTTAAAAGTTAATCATTCTCTAATCAGTAGAAAAAGTTGAATTCAGAAAAAACGAGAGCTATCAAACCAATGAAGGAAAATCTTGGGTCTTTCACCCTGTTGCTTACATACAGTTCATAAAGCTTCCAGCGTTTAGTCTTGTGAAAATAAATATAATAACACTTACAGTAAAGTGTTAAGAGTCCCTTCACTTAAAAACATTCAAATAGCTTAAAGAGAGTTTTAGTACCAAGTCATTACCAACATACCTGTGCTTTGTACCCCATTTTAGACTTCAAAGTGGACTCCAGTGTGTGTGTAGAAATTTATTACTGGTGGCAATGAGGCAAGAGAGAGCTGGAAGCTTCTGCACCTCTACCCTATTCATGTGAACCCTAGAAGAGGGCTCTTAGTTCTTTGCCTCAGGAGGTGACTTTCTACCTGGTAAAATTACAAAGGTTCCTGGTATAATCTTTATGAAATACTTAATATCCTTGTTAGGCCAGGGACTGTGGCCAGACCTTGGAGTCCCACGGTTACCTCACCTTTTTCTAAAAATCATTGTATGTATCATAAAGGGTACTAAGGTAATAGTAAAAAAGTATTCACATACATGTAAACTATCATAAGATAAAAGAAAAGATGGAGGAAATGAAAGAAGAGGAATAAAAATATGTGTAATGTTTTTGGCCTTTTAAGTTAAAAAATGTAATCTGATTATCAGGGCATGATATTGCTGTTGAAGAGCCTCCTCAACTAGCGAGGTCGAGAAGATAAGTTACTTGTTCATGTAACAGGTCTAAAGTTGATAGTCCCTACACACACACACAAAACCTTAATGCTTATTGACATTATTTAGTTAAGCAAAAGAGAACAAATACACTGTAAGAAAGTTAGTAGTGTCTTCATTTTATTTTGTTCACTGAAGAGACCATTATCTGAAAGAATATTGTTTCTATTTTTATATTTTAAATCATTTGGAAATAAAGTTGAAGGTATTAACTAAGAAACTCAAAATGTTAAAAAGTGAATCAACATAGTAACACCGGATGTTAAAGAATACACAAAAAGGAAGTAAGTTTATGTAGGTAGATGGCATAAACAATGTGTCATTAACAAAGCCATACATAAATAGCTTTAAGGTCTATCTTCTTTTTTTAATTAGCTAAGTACAGACATTAAGGATTTAAAATGAATAGTTTTCAATTGCTAATAGCAAAAATCTAGGGCCTGTCTCAGACATTATGATTTCAATGCTTTAGTCATTTAAAAATAGACATTCTGGGACAGATCTGCAAGTTTCTCTCAGATCAATCCTCTTTTGTTTTTGTTTTTTGATATTCTTAAGTGGGAATAAATCTAGGATCTCAGACATCCTGCATCCTGTGTGAAATTAACCTGCCTGAAATCTTCCTAGTTTATAATCCATCTTAATCTATCCCTTACAAGTTGATAACCATGGTAGGGAGGACGATGCTGCCCTGTAACACATCAGCAAGAGGTGACAGAGGGTGGCAGCGTAGGAGACTGTAAATGTCACAAAGGGCCTTTCTTACCTCCCACCATCACTAACTATTCATTTGCTCCACCATTCAACTTAGTGCCAAGTGCTAGGCACCATTCTAAAAACCGGCCATATAGTAGTGAATAAGACAGACATAAACTCTTACTGTTATGCATCTTATATTCCAATGGGAGAGTTAGAGTGTAAACAAATAAATATGTAAGTCAACAGTGATACATTCTATCAGAGAATTAAAATAGGATGCTGCGTTAGAGAGTTACTGGGTGGCTACTTTAGACTGAGAAATTCCAGATGTCCTAACTGAAATCTGAATGGCAGCAGTAGGTTTTGAATAACAGCTGAATGGTCCAGGCACAGGAGAATCAGAGGGAAGAGCATTCTTTGCAGAAGGAGCAGCTTGTAAAAAGCTCTTAGAGTGGAACAAGGTGGACGTGTCAAGAAGCATAAAATCTGGCCACCACGGCTCGGAGGCAGTGGGTAAGAGGGAGAGTGGTAGAGGTGACACTGCAGAGGAGGCAAGGACTAGATCTCTTAGGGCTTCAGAAACCTGGATGAATAAAGAGGATATTATTCTAAATATGAGGGTTTTCAGCAGGGGAGTGATGTTCCTGTTTGAATATCCACTTTGTTATGTGGAGAATGGATTGTAGAAGAGAAATAATGGATATAGTTGAGTTAGGAGGTACAAGCCCCATTAGGAAATGTTTTGGGGCCAAATTAAATATTCAGACTCATAAGACCACAGACTCATAAGACCACATCTGGTGCCAGTCTGCTCAGAAGTATACAGGTTTAGAAACACAGCAGGTCAGAAGGGCTGCATTACACCATCTCCTTCTGTGGAAGTCCTTGCAGCGATCCACATAAGCATTCCTGGGGGCCAGTCTCTATGCACCTTCACCCCACCACTCACTGAGAACTCAGGTGCAAGGGGACAAGATCTGCACCAATGGGGGCAACGGGTTAGAAGCCCCATGTCCCATGGGGGCTAATACTTTGTAACAAGTCCTTGGACACTGCTTCCTAACTTCTCTGCAAGGGACATGCTCAGTTATAAGTGTCATGGCATTTACAGAATCCCAGTGCTATGGTTTCCTACCAGGTATTTACAGTTATCATATAGTTTCTCTCAGGACAGTTGTACTTTACCATTTGGGTCATTTTTACCATACGCTTAGTAACCAGGCTGACATTCCACCTGAATCCGGTTCCCAGGGTAACAGAGCTAGAAAATTAACCCCAAGTCAGATTTGTCCTTAGAGAAGGATAAAGGAGGCAGTGAAGATGGAGGAAGGTGGGTGGATTTGGGGTATATTTTATAGGCAGAATTCATAGGACTTGCTGGTGAATTGGAGGCGGTGGAGGTGACTACAAGTAATAAAGAAGAGAAATGGAGGATAATTCCTGGAGCAGCAGGGTAGATGGTGATGCCATATACTGAGAAGGGCCAGCATGGAAGAAAAGCAATTTTGAGGGTTAGAGGAGTGATATCTGCTTCCTGCATATTCCGTCTAAGAGGCCTGTGAGACATCCAAATGCTGTCAGCCCTACTTTCAAAATTGGTTCAGAAATCTGCCATTTTCTCCTTCAAAGATCTAGTCTCTTGGTTCCTCTCCAACCCTATTTTCCATCCTTTCTTTCTCTGCACGGTCCCAGTTGCAGTTCTTCCTGCACGTTGCTGCCTCTGACCTTGACGTGTTCTCCTCTTGGAATGCTCTTCTCCCTGCTACCCAGCTAGCGAACTCTCTCACCCCCTCAGGTCTTTACTCACATGACCCCCTTCTCAGTGAGGCATTCCCAGCCAACCCTATCTAAAATTGCAACCTCCAGGCCCCAAGACTTCTTGACAATTCCTGATCTTTAATGTCCTCTGTAGCACTTCTCACTTCCCACATGCCACTCATTTTACTTATTTTAGTTCTTGTGCATATTCCTCACAAGAAGTTCCCTGAGAGCTGGAATGTATGTTTGTTTGGTTTTTTTTTTTTTTTTTCACTGCTTGGTACATAGTGCTTGAAAGTTGGAGAACTGAATGGTCTATCAGATTTCTTTTCAAAGATGCCATTGATGATTTTGGCAGGACCCATTTTGCAGAAGTAGTAGAAACAATAGTTTTGTTTTAAAATGCTGACAGCAAAAGATATATTTTAAAGGATAAAAGAAAAGCCAGTAAGTGGAGGAATTGCAGTGGAAAGAAGGCCTTCGTTAGTTTGAAGATGGTTAGTGACTTGAGGAAATGACGGCGCCAGGAGAAAGAGCAAAAGTCAGGTGAAATGCAGGGATTAGAGATGATCTTGAGAGTGCTGTTGAGGCAGAAATGGATAAGATCCTGGCTTGTGAAGAAATTAGACCTGGACAGTAGGAGCAGCACCAAGGCCAGCTACAAGGGCACGCTGGGTGGGCAGCTGCGCAGGTCCTCGGGCTCATAACAGGCTCGCCCTTGGTTTTGTTCTACTGTTGCTGCCTTGAAATTTTCCATATTTTTTGAATAAGGGGTGCTGTGTTTTCACTTTGCACTGGGTTCCAACAACTCATGTAGTCAGTCCTGAGGAGCACATCTTCCATTGTAACATGGGCAGAAGGAAAAAGTCGAGACGGCAGGGGATTTTAGAGGTTTGGTGGCAGAAAGTCGAGCTTGTGTGATCTGATTGTTTGACTTTTTTTTCCTGGAAGTAGAAAGTGCGATTAAGTCCTAAGAGCAAAGGAGATAAAAAGTGTAAGGAAGCTAGAGAGTGTGATCCAACATCGAGAGATGGGGAAGGGCAGGGCCAGTCAGTCTGCATCCAAACTGTGGCTCTGTCACTTACTAGCTCGGTGACTTTGGGCAAGTCACTTAACCTGTTTATGCTTCAGTAAACTAATCTATAAATGGAGATTGTAATAATACCTTTGAAGACCGCCTGGCACATAAGTCTGGAGAATGGGAGAGAAAGGTAACTAAGAGACAGACCCATATCTCTTTCCTTTGTGTAGTTTCTACATCTGCACTGACGGCAAAGTATGTCCTAATCAAGTAGAAAATGACTAGGATGCATAAAGGAAAAACCAGCTGTTTTATTCCAATATAACACAAAGTAGATTTCAGTATATTCTCTATATGATGGAAAATTATTTGTTTTTTTAGATGTGAAAAAGAAAGATAAAGAAACAGCACAAGACCAATTGGAAAAGCCCAAAGATGAAGGAAAATGAAGGCTCATTACGTATCAAAAGTGCTGAATTTCTGCACATTGAAAGACTTAGTGGCTCTGCTTTCCTGAGATGTTTGATCTGGTAGTAACTATGGTAACATTGCTGCCCTAAGCAACGTGTGTGTACTAGATAATTTTGTTGTGACACTGCTCACTTGGATTGCAACCGTAATGTCCAGTGTAGGTTATTAAAAGGCAGATTACTTCCGAATTGCACCCAAGAGAGAGGTTAAGAATGCATGGTCACTTAAATACATATCATTGTCAATAAACCCAACAAAATCCAACGTTCTCTTTTGGATTTCTTTAGCCAGACATATTTTTAATTCCATTTTTATGGTGATGGGTAAACCACTTCTTGGTAAATAGGAGCCAAGCGCTATTAATTTAAAACTTCATGGGATTTGTAGGAAATTGTGGTTTTGGTGAGATAGAATAGTAAAAAATGCATCAGTAAAAGTATGTTTGTTTTTATCCAACAATGCACCATTTTCTTCTCAAACCTTACAAAGATTTGGAAAGGTAGTAAAATTTGACAACTCAGACATCTCTAGGAAGTTTTTGTTTGCTGTATTTTGCTTCTAGTCTCTGCATACTGATTTTTCATGTGGACTCTTAAAATGGAAAATTTGTGATGAGTAGTTTATATGGAATATGCCTATTAAATGAATCTCGCGATCTTCCTTAACTTCAGTGTGTGTGTGTGTGCATATATTTTTCTTTAATGTGAATTACACAAAACACTTTACTAGTTGCTTTATACTGTCCTTTCTTATTGTTAGGGCTTTTGTGTATGTGACTTGTTTCTAAGATAATTTCCTCAGGAATGCAGACATTAATTTTTATATCTTTCCTAAACTAGCTAACATAATGGTAAGCACTTAAGTATTTAGTGAATGGTGTAGGTAGAAATAGCAAAATACTTGCTTTTAATATTTATTTAAGTATATATTTTAAAAGGAATGAAACCAAAACCAAAGCTTTAGTAAATTTTGATTTATTAGACAGTTTAGGAAAATCAAAGAATTCTGAATTTTTAAAGAAAATCTGACTAATGAATTTATTTCTATTTTCAGATATATATGCATGCCATATTTTATTTGATTGTTGATTTAGGCCATGTCTGTATACAGTAATCAAATAAACTCTTTCACTATTAAAGAAACTTCTTACTGACACAAGGCTTCTTCATTTTCTCTCCTGTAGTATAACAGGTGAAAAACAGTGACACATTTTAGCAAGGGAAGTTAATAGTCTTTGCGATATAAAACACCTCCTGCTTCTCATTTCATTGACAAAGTTTATCTTTAAATCTGAGAATACACCAAAGGGGTAGATTTCAAAAAATCTTGTTATAAGTTCTTAAACATAAATTTTTCTTTAAAAAATAATCAAAAGTAATATTTTGGGTATAGTACTAATTTAACATTCAATAAAATGTCTTATAGCCATTAAAATAGGTTCCTGGAAGTTATTTAATGACATGCTATTATATAATCAGTATGAAGAGGAGTTAGGGTAGAGTTTTCAAGTTTGGGGGGAGTAGCAATTTTGCCTTCTGGAGGACATTTGGTAACATCTGGAGACATTTCTGGCTGCCACTAGTAGGGAGGGGCCCAGGGAGAGAAGGTGCTACTGGCATCTAGTTGGCAGAGCCAGGGATGCTGCTAAGCTGCTAAGCGTCCTTCAGTCCTGCAGGGCAGACCCTCACAGCAAAGAACTATCTAGCCACGAGTGTCAATAGTGCTGAGGCTGAAAAACCCTGGAACAGAGTGAAACTGTCAAGCATGTGGATTTTGGATTCAGATGACCTGTTTGAATTCTAGCTCTGCTACTCATTAGCTGTATGATCTTGGGCAATTTATACCATGTCTCTAAGTTTTATCCTCTTGGAATAGTATTAATAATAGTACATACTTTATAGGGTGAGTGGAAGTAGTAAATGCAATAGAATATGTAAGACACTTGGCTAATGTCTGGCAAAGAATAATTATTCAATAAATATTAGCTATCATCATCATTGTTTTTATTCTAGATGTTTTTGCCATTATTTTCTGGTAGTGGAGATGGTGGGCAGCTGGATTTGTTAACTTGGCCATCTTCTGCCTTCCTCTGTGATTTCACAAATATCCCCAATCTCAGGGCTGGGAGAAGACACTCTGATGGAAATTGACAATTCATGGTAATTACCACATTAGTGCCTATTCAGTCATGCTAATGAGCCACTGACAGGTGATGAGTATTACCTTTTAACAACGAGTCACCTCCCTAGTGTTTTATGACAGTTACTGACACAGAATTTTGATTCAGTATTTAAATGAGTAGTAACGTGTTCCATGAAAATGTAGAAGAGAAAAAAAGTAACAGATCTTGAGTCATAGTATTTATGTCTCACTTGGAAGATATTTATCTCTCATTTAGAAGACCAGAAATGAAGCCATGTCCCTCCTCATCGTTGCTAGTAATGACATATATTCTTTTTTTTCTTTTTTTTTTTTTTGCGGTATGCGGGCCTCTCACTGTTGTGGCCTCTCCCGTTGCGGAGCACAGGCTCCGGACGCACAGGCTCAGCGGCCATGGCTCATGGGCCCAGCAGCTCCGCAGCATGTGGGATCTTCCCGGACCGGGGCACGAACCCGTGTCCCCTACATCAGCAGGCGGACTCTCAACCACTGCGCCACTAGGGAAGCCCCCAGAGTTACTCTTGATGACTCTCAGAACATCGAAAATCTGCAGCTATTTAAAAATGGAAGCATTGGCTCAAAGGGCTAGAGAATGTATTGTTGCTACCTGTTAAAATCCTAGAACAGATTGCTCATTGAGTACACAGTAATAGGGAAAATTATTATTATAGCCATACTTTGAGTGTCTGGTGATTACTAAGCACCCTAGTAGATCCTTTTGAAGCTTCATAATAATAATCATACAAAATGGTTGTTAATGTTTCTCATTTTACAGGTGAAGAAAATGGATTCAGGGAGTGCCTTTGGGAATTCACTCAAGTAAGAAAATGGCAACAGTGGTCTGGGATAGGGCTCTCAGAACCAGGATATGCACTGCCTCTACTGCTCTAAATGGCCCCTTTGCCTCAGACCGTCCCATCCACAACTCTTATTAAATTTGTCTGAATTCCACTTAGGATTCCTAAGAAAATTGAAAAGTTGTACATAGGCAGAAGACATTGATATCTTAGCACGAGCAATTTTATTTATTTGTTTGGCATGTATTTATTCAGTCACTCCTTCATTAATTCATATTTTACCTTATTCCAGAAAAGATGTTATAGGGCAAGCACAATTACCATTTAATTTGCTATTAACTTGGGAGACCCTGAAGGAAAGGAAAATTGGTGAGGAGCCTATGGCTCTGTAGGGTGGGAGGAAGTACCCGGAAATGAGGCGAAGGGGATAAAGTGGAACTGAAAATAAGAGAGGCACCATGCTCACACTTGATTCATTTCATGTTTGTGCTGGGGCTGGTCATGATTGTGAAAAGGGCACACTGACATTCTGTAGGAGACACAAAAATAGTCTGGCATGAACTAACTATAAGTATCTTAAAAGTAGGGCCACATAGGTGAATGAAATGACTTCCCTTGTTCCATGTAGATGCAATTCAGAGGCTGAATAATATTTGGCAGTATTCATGGCAGAGAAGCCCCGAAAGTGCTAGATGGGGATGGGGATGGCTACAGAGGTCTTGGGAACCATTCTTCTCAGAGCTAGAAACTAGGAAAAAACTTTTGCCCCAACTTAGAGTGTATGGAATTGACTTCAGCAGCTCTTTGAAGGCTCTTGTGGTGCTTCAGATATATTAGATATTCAAAATTCTTGTTTTATAATAAAATTTTCACCTAAATTGGATTTCTGTTAGTGGAAGGGATTTGCTTTTTAAATCTTTCCTTTCTTTGATATTTGAATATTGTGTATAACAATAAGGAAAAAAAGCAGAGAGCTATCAGTCAAGAAATGTGGATTTGGTTCTAGGATTTTAACTTAAATTTAACCTGAATTGACTGTAGGCCTCTAGGGAAATTATTTTCGTTTTTAATTTTCGGTTTTCGGAATTACTCAAAATCGACACTAGGTGGAGCCAGCATCACATCGCTTATGAATTTAACAAAAGTCAAATTTAATCAGGTTTCCTAAGGTTTTCAATTTGTTTTGTTTTGTTTTACCAATTCTGCTACTTGTATTGCTCAGGATTGTTGCAAAAATAAACCAACAGGAGCAAACAAAACCCACAGTGTTTTAAACACGATTTTTTTCTAAGAGACAGTTTAGAACGGAAATTATAATAAAAAGTGTGCTAATCCCTGGCTGATTGTTTAAGACACCTTATGCTCTTAGATACCAAAAGAGGGTGCTATAATACATTTAAAAAATGTGCTTCTTAGGAATAAAAAAAACACAACTTTTTCTTCTATGCAACAAAAAGTTCCTTTTTTCTGTATAACAGGGTTGACTGGATTTCTTTCTTTTTAAAATTTAAGATAGCTATGCACAGATGCTTTATTCATTAAAGTAAAATAAAAAACAGTTCTCAGTTCTCTACAATCTTAGATTAAAAATTGACCTTTGATTTTTTTTTTCCAAGTTAAAAGCACTGTTTTCAATTGTGACTTTGAGACTTTGAAAAGCCCCTAGCAGTAAATGGTATGTGAATGTGTGGCTATATTTTTGATTTAATTCAAAATATCTTCTGTCACTTAACACTTTCCCCCTCCACTTAGGAGAAAGATGGGTCTCATGAAAACCAAATGAGGATTATCCTAGTGATTATTCCTGGTCTTCCAAGTGCAGGAAGGGAAATAGGGGAAACTTTCCCCACAAATCCCTCTGTCTGTTGTGTGGGAAAGTTGAGTGCACAAAGGAGATGCTGGCCAAATAGTCTTGGCAAGGAACCCGCTGGGGTAAGAGACCCTGAGCACAGCTTCTTGATATCCCTGGAGTGTTTTCACTGGACGCGAAGTTCCCCATTCAGTGATGGGCCACCTGTGGGTGAAGAGGGAGGAGAAGGGACAGATAATGCAGGAACAGCTAACACTTAATATGCATTAAAGACTGTGCCCAGTGCTTTTTTTTTTTTTTTTTGCAGTACGCGGGCCTCTCACTGTTGTGGCCTCTCCCGTTGCGGAGCACAGGCTCCGGACACGCAGGCTCAGCAGCCATGGCTCACGGGCCCAGCCGCTCCACGGCATGTGGGATCTTCCCGGACCGGGGCTCGAACCCCTGTCCCCTGCATCGGCAGGCGGACTCTCAACCACTGCACCACCAGGGAAGCCCTGTGCCCAGTGCTTTATGTGAGTTTGTTTAATTCTAACTGTAGCCCTACATGTGAAAAAACAGGCCTGGAGGAGTTGTTGCCCAAGGTCCCACTAGCCTAAGGTTTCAGAACAGGCCTCCCCAAGATAAGCCACTTTGGCGTGTAAATTATTTTGAGCTAAAGGCCATGGAGACCCTATGCGTTCAAGAGGAATTACTGCCCCTCCCTTAACTCCCTAAAAGGATTTAAGTTGGGGATTTTTCTGAGAAAAAGAGTTATTACCAGAGATAACTTTTATCTAAGTGGCCCCATCTATATGGCAGGGCAAACATTATCCAACATCTGCTCTTCCTCGTATGTCATGTGAATGACCCTCCTCTCCTTGGAAGCCCCAGGCCCCAATCCCATTCCCTAGCTCGGGATGGCATATAAACCTCATCTTACCTTCCTGTCTCTGACCCTCTCATGTACGTGGAGTTCTGTACTTCATGAAATTTAATTTGATTTTCTCCTGTTAACGTCTCACGTCAATTTAATTCTTAGACCAACCAGAAGAACGTAGAAGGGTAGAGGAGGTTTTCTTCCTCTCTGACACTAGTAAATGGCAAAGCCAAGTTTCAAACCAAAACGGGTTGAATCTAGAATCTGTGCTTTTACACATAACCTATATCATCTCCACAAATGAGAACGCTCATACAGCGACTACTATATGCCAGACACTGTCACTGTTCTAAGTGTCTTACCCATATTAGCTCTTTTAATTCTCACAACCCCATGATATAGGCATTATTGTCCCTGTTTTATAGTTGAGGAAACAGGCACGGATTAGTTAAAAGGTTAAAATGATGATTGAAGTTGCAGGTGTGCTCAAAGACAAGACTTTAAGCCACTCAATCAGCATACTTAGCTGGTGCAGAATTCAGCTCTGAACCTCTTCCCCCTTTTCCTTTCCCTTGGGGTTCTCTTACTTCCATCGATGTTGCCCCCTCCAGGCTGCTCCCCGCCCCCAGCCTGCCACACTGCCTCTTTTTGGTGGCTTTGGTTTAATCATGGGGATGAGCTTCTTCTCTTCGTGCCTCTTGTCACTCCTTGGATTTAAAACAAATATGACACTAAATGTAGAGGACAAGAAACACTAACTTCCTCTACACTGAGTGTGGCCCACCTGCTTCCCAGCTCCAGCCTTCCCTACGCGGACGCCATCTTCCTACCAGGCTCCCACAGCCAAGATGGCCTTGGGTCTCCTCCTCTAATGTTTATCCTCCCTCCTGGTAATTAAATGAATGGTCCCATTCTTCCAGTGTGAACGCCTGCTTCCCTGCAGCAATGGATGCTTAGGTGTTTGGCCAGGAGATAGTATAAAGGAGGAGGGTGAGGGGGGGCAAATTGCTCCATCAGATCACATAGACCCATAGAAAAAGAGGTTCTTTTCCATTCACAGATTTTTCTTTTTCAAATACAAGCGATCTTTATTTCTTGGACTTTAGCTTTCTTATATGTAGAATAAAGTTATTGAAAAGTCTTTTAAATAATTCTAATTCTGATAGCCTCTGATTTTTGGACTCATTTTAAGAGGTATTTTGAGGGAAGAAAACTGTCAGCAGTAGTGGCATTTATATTTTAACTTACAAATTCATATTTTGTTTTTAATTTTTTCTGTGCTGTTTATTTCAGTTTTCTGGCTGAGAAGAGACAGACTGGCCGTTGTGTGTGCAGTCTTCACAACTGCATATGCAACAAATGATTGATAATATAAATTATCAGCAATAAGTGAAGGAATGATCAGAATTTCTATAGCAAGTAATGCCATATAAAACTGTCACTTAATTTAATTCGGTTGAGTGGCTTCCAAAGCTGTCCTCACCCTCCCCTCACTGCTCCTTCGAGATATAGACATAGGCAGCTCCACATCGACACATGTCCTGGTACATTACCCGTCACGCTAAATAAGGAGCCACCCCATCTGAGTGGCTGGCGACTATAAGGACGTTCCTCTCCCTTTCTTAAGACTTTCACGCTTCTAAATAACCTCCCTGTTCCTCCTCACCCCACCTGATCCCTATTCTTAGATGTCTCTGGACTTAACCACATTTGACGTCTTTTGGCAACAATGGTCAAAAGAGAGAGGACAGAAAACCATCAGTGGCTGCCTTTCTGGGTGCTCTTGTAGAGTATCTACTGCCTCCCCGAATGAAGAGCGTGTTTCAGATGTGACCAAAGGCTGAGACGAGGCGAAGTGCACATGTCCTATTTGGAGAGAAATGGGCCAGTGTGGTTGGACTGAGGTACACAGAGAAGTAGTGGGAGATATGGCAAATAAGATTAGAAATGAGATTCAGAGTACATTCTAGAGACTTGGGAAAGGCATCTGGACCTTATCCTATAGGCAACAGGAAACATATGTTTTTTGAGTAGTGAACCGATGCAATGAAAGTATCAAACTCCTTTATCTTCTTAAGTAATATAAGTAAAAATATTTTACACTTTTTGCTCAGTCAATAAATGGGAAATGGCTAGCAACTAACCCAAACTGGCCGACTCTGTCAAAAAAATCTCCATATCAGAGAAAAGGACCTAGATGCTGCAAGAAACTTCAGTTCGTACAATGCCAGCTCAGCTTTCACACATCCCCTCCCGGTACAGGTGATGTATTTCTTGCATATCTAATTTACCTTAGCTAGTAATCTGCTAACAAAAGCAATCTCTCCTCTTTGCCCTTTCTCTTTGTTTTTGGCATTAAGAAATTTCATTTCAAATGCCCTCAGTCTTCAGAGAAAGCAGGTGGATGTAGAAATTAGAATCTGAACCCCTCTTGTCTCTGTCACTAAGTCTTCTGCATTTTAATAAGCTGGGGACACAACCATGCTCTGGTAGCATAAGAGAGTAGAAATTCCAAATCCACGAAAGGCCTATGAGGATTTTCTAAAAAGGAATGAAACAGTAACCAGATGGTAGTTAATAGGACAACTTTAAAGGCAAGTATTTGTTTTGAACTCTTTCCTAAAGGAAAGTTAGCTAATTAATGGAAGAAAAGAGAATAAGAGAGAAAAGCAAGAGGAGAAGAAGAAATACTAAAGATAATGAATAAAGAGAAATGTGAGGAGGAATGGATATTGGAAAATAAGGGGAACAAATTAGGCAGTTCTAGAAAAATAGAAAAATAGAGAGAAAAAATATATTACTGCAGGTTTTTCACCAAATGGTTGCCTAGGAAACTTAAGTAGGAATGGTTCTCTCTTTACTGAGTAAGTATTGAAGAACACACCGAATTCAGAGTCTGTTGGCTCTACCAGTACCAACTGGAAAACAAACATGTTTCAGACATATTAGTTATGAGCTGATATTAGTTATGAGCATATTAGTTATGCTCATTAGTTATGAGCACCATATTTTCTATATTATGCTTTTATGCGTACAGAAATGGTTGACTTCAACAATTTTGGAAGGTAATAGGAGAGGAACAGTAAAATTGAAACACAGGCATGGTGAGATTTTTTTTAATATAAATGTATTTATTTATTTATTTTTGGCTGCTTTGGGTCTTCGTTGCTGCATGTGGGCTTTCTCTAGTTGCGGTGAGTGGGGGCTACTCTTCGTTGTGTTGCGTGAGCTTCTCATTGCGGTGGTTTCTCTTGTTGTGGAGCACGGGCTCTAGGCGCACGGGCCCAGCAGTTGTGGCTCGCAGGCTCTAGAGCGCAGGCTCCGTAGTTGTGGTGCACGGGCTTAGTTGCTCTGCGGCATGTGGGATCTTCCCAGACCAGGGCTTGAACCCGTGTCCCCTGCGTTGGCAGGCGGATTCTTAACCACTGCATCACCAGGGAAGTCCCGTGGTGAGAGTTCTGAGAAGCCAAATTAGTCTAGGATGGCACAATAGTATGTGTAACATCGAGTAACAAACTGTGGAAAAAGTAAATTAGGAAGCAGCTGTGAGCCCATTTGGCAACGTGAGGTTATCTTTGCAGTTTGCCAAATATTCTGTTGAAAAACATTTTTCCACTGTAAAGAGCTTGGTACGCTTGAGGTCATATAGTGTAGAGTCAAAGAAAAAGTTTTCACCTTACAAAGCAGTGTTTTACCTTCCATTAAAATGCAGCTCCTATTATCACTGTCACAAAGAACCAAAACATTAAACAATGCTTTACTGCTCCTGTTTGAATTTGCCTTTCCTATAACTTACACTATTTTCCAGAAAATGTTAGTATTACATTGTTATATATAAACCCATTTCTACAATCTGTCCTCTTGTATTTTGAGGGCTGAATTTTCGGCTTTGTATATGTGTGTGGGGTGTGCGCATGTGTGTGTGTGGGAGGGGTGTGTGTTTGGAGTAGTGTGGGAGGGAGCAGGTGGCAACAGGAGTGAGAGGGATTGTCTTCCATGATCATTCACAACGTCTCTCTTTTGTTTTTGTTTTTGTTTTTTTGCGGTACGCGGGCCTCTCACTGTTATGGCCTCTCCCGTTGCGGAGCACAGGCTCTGGACGCGCAGGCTCAGCGACCATGGCTCACGGGCCCAGCCGCTCCGTGGCATGTGGGATCCTCCCAGACCGGGGCACGAACCCATGTCCCCTGCATCGGCAGGTGGACTCTCAACCACTGCGCCACCAGGGAAGCCCACAACGTCTCTTTTTGATAAACAAAAACAGGACTTAAGAGTGTGAGAATTTTTGCTGTTGTTTGGAAACATACCTTGCTTGTGTAACTCTATTTTTCCTTCACACGAACACAAGTTATCTGTGAGGGAAACTTCCAAAATCATATTCTATCTTGTGGGATAGAATAAACTCTAAATCATAAATATTTATGGTTATAGACAACAAATTGGAAAAGCTTAGCATAAAGCAAAAAAATTATCTTTTGCTTTTGGCAAATGTTTGGACTTCCTCCTTGGAATTCATTTTGTCAATTATTTATTCTTCCTTTCTTTCATCTAGCATAGAAAAAAAGTAAATCTAGAAGTTCACAGCAGGACTGGAAGCAAAGTAAATGTAATACTCAGCCTTTGGCCACCTATCTGGATCAAGGTCAAGATTTTTTCCAAAATAGGAATGAGGGAGAGAAAGCCAAGAAAATCATGGTGGCTTTTTGCTTTAATTGTATTTATTTATTCCTGGATCTAGGTAGAAAACAGAAAATGAGAAAAAAAGTCAGATATATATTACATATCTCTGCATATTTTATATCACTTAAACATAACTTATGTATGTATGTATACTTTTTTTAGTACTTTTTATGTTTTAGTTGAGCAAGATAGCCACACATTTTAATTGTAAGTAAATCTTACAAAAGAGTAAAAATAATGTAATTCAATAATGATCGTTTGGATCATTAAAACAGTTTGGAAAGTTCTGGTCAAATTAGGAATTATAATATTAATATAGTATATACTTTGCCTCCCAGCTTGTACTGGTTATACTCCCAGGTTATACTCAGAGATTAGCAATTAGCTGAGTGTGTGACTTTGATTCTCCTCAAATATTACATGAAGGAATTAACCTAGATGCTCTTCTAAAAATTCTATTCTGAAAAATGCTGTAGGTTTTATTATTTAAGAATTCATTATATAAAACAAAAGAAAGATAAAAATTAGGGAAATGTTTACAATTACACAATATAGAAGAAACAATAAGCATTTTTCAAATTAAAAAATAAATGAGCGACGCTATCAGAAAATAGTTCACAAAGGAGGAAAAACAAATGTCTGAAAAAAATAAGGGAATGTGAATAAAATACAAAATTTTTTTTTTTGACTACTGAATTAGCCCAGTTAAAGCAATATGGTGTGGTGGTTAAATGCATGAGATCTGAGACAGACAAACCTGACTGGAATAGCTGCTGTATCTCTTAAGATGGTAAACCTCAGGCAAGTCTCCGTTTTCCCATTGTAAAATGAAAATAACACTAGCATGTACCTCATAAGGAGATTGACGATGGTTTAAGTGATATTACTGTAATGTGCTTAGCACAGAGCCTAGTATATACTGAGTTTAATCTTAATAAATTATTGGTTCATGCTGGTGGAATTGTTAAGACACAGATATTTTAATGAGCAGTTGGATAATGTATTGATGAAATATTAAGTAGTCCTTAACATGCTTCAAATAGTTTTTAATAACACTGGAAAATGGGTCTAGCAATCCCATTTTGGGAACCACAATGAAAAATATTTCTAGATTTTTCCTTTAGCAAGGACTTAACTCTAGACTGTGTTGACTCAATACTTCATTCTATATGAAGAATGTATGTGTATATATATACATACATGTATATGCACATACATGTATACACAGTGCATATTTGCTGTAATACATGCCTTAACATATATGTATATATACACATGTGTAATATATATAAACAAAACAAAAATCTGAATAAAAAATTCATCAATGTTTGTTAAAATGTTTGTTTCATCACCATTGTATATGAAATTCTGTATCTTATTTTGAAATTTTGAACATGAGATTCTATTTATGGAAATTAAGAAATTTATTTCAGGTGTATTTTCCAGAGGTATATTATTATTTTTTTCAAATTTTGTGGTAATGCCCACAGGTCTCTAAAATTCCTAGCTGTATAGTTTTAAGAACCCAACTACTTGTAAGTTTACCTAAAAGTACTGACTTTTTCACTAGTCAAGTAACTGGATGGTGTAATTACATTATTTTTCATATAAGATTCTTGAGAAATTCTTCTAGTTTTTTTGATACATTTACAATAAATCCATAGCTACTTATAATTAGACTACTTAATTTCCAAGAAATATGGAGGTATTAGGCATAAAACATGTTTTTTTAACTAAGAACATACTTTTTCTATTAGATGAGTTAAGCACAATAGAACAAAACTACCATGTAATAATAAATAAATAAATAAATAAATTTATATTATCTCTAACTATATATTTCATAGTATTTTACAGAATTTTGAGAATATATTAAAAATAAAAGATATCCAGTAACTAAGATTTACCAAGCCTAAGATCAGTCATAAGTTTTTAATATTTGGTAAGAATGACAGCATACTTTTAAAAACTGGCTATCATTATGCTCTCAAATATAACACCTTTTTCCTATGTTCATCCTTATTGCCTTTAAATCAGTGAAAAGATTTAAATCTTGATTTCTAATATACTGTCAAAAAACATTTTAATGTAATCAAATTAGTATTTTTCCGTGTCTCTTCAATAATGAATTAATTCAACTTTATTGTTGGGATTACATAGTCACTTAGGCAATGATTATCAGGATTTTAAAACTTAATGATTTGTTATTCTAAGTTTGCTGTTTGTAGTCAAGCATATTTCACAATAAAGAAAAACTGTATTTAATCTGTATTTTAATATTTCTAATATATGTGCTAATGCTCACAGAGATTGGTAAATTAAGATGGTTTTTCCCAAGTGTTCCATTTTTCTTTTATTTTTCATAAATATTACTGCCTCAGTTTTCTCATTGTTATTTTTAAAAACATCTATCTCTCAAAATAAGATAATTGGAATACTGCAACTTGTCCCACAAGTTCAGGATTTTGAGTTCTCTGGAAGGTGTGAACCAGTAAGAAGGTGCTGGCAGCAGAGACGGGGGTTCTGAAATGGTGACTTTTGGGAATTCCCTGGCAGTCCGGTGGTGAAGACTCTGCGCTTCCAATGCAGGGGGCTCAGATTCAATCCCTGGTTGGAGAACTAAGATGCTACAAGCCTGTGGCAAGGCCAAAAACAAAAAAGTGAAATGGTGACTTTCTTGTTCGTGTCATGCGATGTCATTCATACCATGTACCTTCACTATTTTCAAACCTTTAATGAACTCTTAAACGTCTGTTATTTGAGGACACTAAACCAATTAACCTTTGCTTCACATTTCACTTACTACTAACTAGCTGGGATGAGGGTCTGTAATGCACACTCTTTATGACGGTACAGTTTGCATCACCCACATCACCACTGAGGGCAGAGCACACGCTCCTGCTCCATCTTCTCCCACCTTGGCACACCTAAATAGTATCTAGACCCATCTGTTGTATGAATCAAGAGTTAATCATCTTAATTGTGTTATTATAGATTAAAGTATTCAGCAGTGCTCTTTGATTGTAAGATGCAGACACTCAATCTGGATTTAAGCAAAAATAACTTATTGATTTGTATAACTGTAAGTCCAGAAGTGTAGCCAACTTGTAAAAAAGGGGGTCCAGAGCCTTCAATAATTCTGTGGGGCTCTGACTACACTTTTTAGCCCTCGTGTGTGTGTTTGGTTTATTCATGGCTGTGGCCAGGAGCTCAAGCAAGTCAACAGGGCTCTGACCCTCTCGTTTGGTTCTGCTTACCTCTGCCTGACTTTGATTTTTCACCCTAGGACCAGATGTATGATTGACAAGATGGCCACCAATGACTCCAGATGCGTGACTTCCAGCTTAAACATCCCACAGGGGAAGGAGACTGTTGTTCCCCAACAGTTCCAGCAAATAATTTCTGGAATACTTTGGTCAGTCTGACTTGAGACATGTTTCAGTACTGAACCTTTTAGCTACAGAAAGAAGGTGCTTGGATTGGCCAGGACTGACACTTGTTCCCTCCACAGTGGCAAGGAACAGAGCAATCTGTATTACTTTTAGATGTCATGTAAATTGTGAGACCAGTTCAACTAGATGAAAATTGAATGCTAGAATTATGAGTAGTTTTAAATTTATTAACATATATAATGAGATTATGTAAATTTTAAAATTAAATAAAATAGTATTCATTAATTTTAATAAATTTAATATTCATTAATTTAAAATTCGTATTTGCTGTATAATTTTAATAGATAAAATTAGATATTTAAGAAGAAAAGTGCTTTGAAAACATTGAAAATACTTTTAATTTTTTTTTTGAATTAATTTTAATTTTTTCACTTTTGATGTTTGTAATCCAGTGGAGTTCTATGAGATTAGGGCGTTAGGACTACTAGAATCTACAGAATATGGTGGTATCTTTAAAAAAATTTTTATTTAATTTTATTGAAATATAGTTGATTTACAATGTTGTTAATTTCTGCTATACAGCAAAGTGATTCAGTTAGACATATATATTCTTTTTCATATTCTTTTCCATTATGGTTTATCACAGGCTATTGAATATAGTTCCCTGTGCTATACAGTAGGACCTTATTGTTTATCTAATTTTAATTTATTTTTAAAAACCTATATTCAAACTTTGTATACTTTGAATATAAGTACATACTATCTTTTAATCCTCTAGAATAATTGCTGCCAATAGAACACAAAATAAGCGAAAAATCTCGATTATCACAATATAATTATTTTGCTTAAATGAACATAAGAAAATATATTTTTGAATAATTGTATAATTTATAAATTATGCTTTTCATTATTAGTCATCCATCCATTGATAGTTCATTAACAGTGCAATCAGACGTGTGCAATAATAACAATTCTTTGGTCTTCGAAATTTTGCTAATTTTCATCCTTATGAAATCATACAATTACATATGTCTTTGGATTAGGAAGGTGTATTTGTCAAGGCAGGGAATCATTATGAAGGTGTTTTTGTCAAGGCAGGGAGACAGGACATATATTTAACAGCATGTGGGCCTCCATTTTTACTCTTACTCTGGGATCCAGCAGTGTTAAAGGCAGGACGAACAGAGAAGACAAGAAATTTTGTCTAAACCTGGATGTCATGAAAGAATTTAAGGTGTTGATAAGAGCAGGACTGGAATGATTTACTTTTGGGGAAGGCCCATGAAGAGAGATAAATGAAGTCAGGAGGTAGCTAATAAATGGGATAATAAGGAAAAGTTGAAAGACTAGGTTTATGCTGTGGAGTTTTTCCTGTTCTGGACTGCTTAAGTTACTCTGAGTTTTTCTGTGTTTTTGTGCTAAATATGCTGTTACTTTGATTCTCAATTACCTGTTATACATAAGACCTCATAATTAAAAATTCACATTAGTCATCTTTTTAGTGAGTTTAAATCTTTGTGTGAAAATTCAGCTATAATAAATTTATACACACATAAATGTACATGAATATATATGTATACTGACATTTTTTCTTTGATCACTCTAGTATAGAAGAGGTCATGAAACTGATGTCAGTAAGTTCTACTTAATCTAAATTAATTCAGGATTTTTATTCTTAACCTCTGTGTGTCTGTTTCCTCATCTGTAAAATAGGTTTTATAGCAGTACCTACATCATAGGGTTGTTGTGAGAATTAAACGTGTTAATATATGTAAACTGCATAGAATGGTGCTCAGTCTAGAGAAAGCCTTATATGTTTTATACTATTATTATTGCCTCTGCTCTCATCCTTGATGTTGGTCCTAAGAGGTGATGGGTCATAGGGAAGCACGGTAGGTGGGGAAGCATCTCGTCCTTGATTTTCATCATCTTTGCCTGCTTGCTAGCATCCTTGCTGAGAAGTCACATTCCTTTAAAGTTTCTACTCAGGTTACTACCACATCCTGTCTACAAGGCCTTTCTGGTTTCACTTCACACTTAGCTATTTTCACACCTCTTTTCAGCACATTTAGCTTGGGAAAATGCTGGGTCAGACATGTTAGATAATACAAAAGGCCACTTTTATTTAATGCTCAGCTGTGCTGCTGGGTAAGAAGGGAACTCAACTCCTTTCACTCCATTTGAGCACCAAGGCACTGACTCTTTGTCTCTCAGATCCATCCAAATGTATAGTAGAGGATTTCTGTCCTGTATTCCACCTTAGAACTCGGCCGGGGAAAGGTAGCTGGTGGAGGACACTGGGCCTTAGCGGGGACTCACTGGCTCCCAAGCTCTCTGGCTTCCTGCTCGTCTTCCTTCTTTCTCTTCTCCCATCCTTTCCCCCCAGCCCAGGTAATCTTTACTTCCTATGGATCTTCTGAGATCTGAGCTAACAGACTGGCTCTTATTTCCTCAGGCTTTCCTGAAGATCTATTGTTGATGTCCCTGGGTGCCCATACCCAAATGTTTTGGCTTCTGTAACTGAGAATCCACTGCCCCTCCCCAGCTTTCTACCCCAGCACCCTCTCCCTGCTCTTCTCTGTGGGCACAGCTCCTCCCCGGAGGCTTAGCTGACTAGCAAAGTAATTTACTAATCTGATTGCTAGAAGGCTAAGAAGCAAAAAGAAAGGATCAATGATTTATATTGCAAAATATTATTTTGTTCTAATAAGTCTTTGTGTTCTGGGAAGAAAACTGACTTCTCTGTAGGTACATTTGTCCCTGTCTGCAGTCTCCAAAAGGGTGAAAACCAGTTTTTTATACAGAATCTATTTCATGAGAATAGTAACTTCCTCATGACACAATGCAGCCTGTGCTTCTCTGGGTGACATTTCCTCCCCTCGCTCCAGGGTTAAGCCTAAGTAGTGGGTTTCATATGCAATGCCCTTCACTAGCATTGACAGTCATTTTATAGGGGTTTTCCACCTTCACGTGCTGGCCTAAACTTCTCCCATCCTTTCTTGCCTGTCTCTGGGGACATTGGCCGTGATGCAGGTGGAAGGCGTTCTTCAGGAATAAGCTCCAGTGAAAGCTCTTGCATAAGAGGTGAAGAGTTGGCTTTGCTTATACACAGGGTGCTTTGTACCCTTTGTCTAAGCTTCTGACACCTTTGAAAGGGATAATTATGCCAGGGCAATAGGTGTGAATCGGAATAGTCGCTCTTCCACCCAGCAAACCAAACTTTACGGCACTTAGAGTTTATACACAACAAACAAAGCTGTATCCACTCCTTCCACAATAGTGATGGCCGATTCTTTTGCCATCAAGAAAACGCTGGCTGAGTTTGGGCTGCATAGGGTCGGGGGCCCCTCTCTGGTTTGTTGGGTCTGCCTAAGCCTGCATGGTCTCTGTTGTTTTACCTATAGTCTCTTTTTAAGTCTCAGCCAAGAATAAAATGCTGCTTCCATAAAGGCAAAGAAAGAGAAAAATGCTTATTCCAGACTTAAAGCTTAACAGCTGTCTGAAACAATTTTCTCTTGGGGACTAAGCCGTTCTCTCTGGCTTTACCATGGAGTCTAAACCTCTCTCCCAAAGCGCGATCTGTCGCCGGGCTGCTTGATGACAGCTCTGCAAGGTAACTGGAGCTCTGTCTTGCTGTGCTTTTGTAGACAGGTTTGAAAAGAAATTCAGAGCCTAAGGAATGGGCTCTAAATAAAACCTTCACTCCTTCCTAGGTGTTCTCCAGGGATTCAGAGAATTGAATCTCTGCGGCGATTTATAAGACTGTTGACCCTTGTTTCTTTCCTTATGTAGGTTCCCCTGCATCTACCTAGAAAATGCAAAGCAGTCAGTAGTCTGCTTACACTCAATCCAGCAGTTTTTCTGAAATTGGTATTGACTTTGGAGTCTGCCTCATCCCCACATGCCAATTCTCTCCCTTCTGTCACCTCAATACGATCTGGTTCTGTAGTGCATGTATTTGTTATAGACAGGCTTCTGCATACAGTGGGTAGTGCTTTAGCCCACAAGACTCAGTGGTATAAGAAATGTAACTTTATCTTTCTAAATTCAAATTTGGTTTCAAATAGGAGTTCCGCCAAGTGGTTTCTACCTAATCTCTGTCAATTCTAGATAATCTCAATTCATTTAAACTTTGTTTTCAGCTGATGAATGTATTTCATAGAAGAAAATCAGACAGGTGTTTTCTCATTTTCTCGCATTAAATCCACCAGTTTTCCTGCTTCTGTGCCCATGTGCTTGCCATCCCTCCTGTTTCAATGGAAGAAATATCCCTGCTCCTAAGACAACTCCTTCACTGCCCTGTAGTTCTCAAACCTTTCCACCTTCTCAAGGATTTCTCTCCTGAAATTATACCTTTTTTCTTAATTTGCATGAGAACTTCAAGTAATTTAAAAGGTCAGACTTTTTCAACTCCAAAGTGTTAGCTTCCAAAACTTTCTTTTTGCCTTTCTCCTTCCCTGTCTTCAGTGGTGACAATAGGTGCCTTGAAGTCTGGTTTGAAAGAGTAATGGAACAAAAGAGCATTCCCGGGGTGAAAAACACAATGGTTAAACAGTACAAAGTATATTATCCTATTGCACTTCGGTGTATAGTGTCCCTTTGTACAAAGTTTTACAATGTCAAACTTTGACTTTGCCCGTAGCAAGCTCTCAGGCACACTGTAGAGCGCTCCATGCCTCTGCTGAGGCCGCCACTTCTCCCCACCACTCTCAGTCAATGATACCTTCACTGTGAAGGCTGTAAAGAGGGCTGACACTGACTGCCCCTAGGAGGCTATCATTAGGAATAGCCTTACTGTCCCTGTTGTCCAAGCCTCTCTGGTCATCATTCCCAATCCACTGCATGATTCTCACTGGCATACCAGCATGCTGTAATACTCCTCTTTAAAGACCAAATGAACTGGGAGTTCCCTGGTGGTCCAGTGATTAGGACTCCGCCCTTTCACTGCAGGGGGCACAGGTTCCATCCCTGGTCGGGAACTAAGATTCTGCATGAGGCTTGATGCAGCGGGAACAAAACAAAACAAAACCAGTTTCCATGACTTCACATAACCTTCCAGCCACTTCCCCAATTTATGTGTTCTTCTCTTTGAAAAACTTTTCAAAAGGCTTGTCTGTACTCACTATGTCCAATTTGTCTCTTAGTTTCTCTGAACTCACTGTCATCACTACTCTCAGAGGCATCAGTGGCCTCCAGATGACCCAGTCTGAAGATCAGCTCTGTCTTCGTCTCTCCCAATTTCTCATCCATATTTGACAAAGTTCATCAGTCCCTCCCCTTGAAGTTCTTCTTCCTTTGGCTTCTGGTACATAACACCACCCTTGTTTGCCTCCCACTCCACTGACAACTTTTTTTTAGCTTCCTTGTCTGGAACCTCCTACTTTTCCTGATTTATTAATGAAGAGTTCCTAAGGCTCAGTCTTTGAATCGCTTCTCTGTACTGTCCACATTCACTCTTCGGAACGTAAGAGTTTGATGATCTAATCCAGTCCCATGGCTTTAAAGATCAATTATATGATTTGGTGGCTCCAAAATGTATATCCTATCCTTAAATCTCTCCCCTGAGCTCTAGACTGCCATATTCAAAAGGCTACTTGATACCTGCCTTGCATACATAATAGACATCAGTTTGTTTGTTTTTTTTCTGTACGCGGGCCTCTCACTGATGTGGCCTCTCCCGTTGAGGAGCAACAGTCTCCGGACGCGCAGGCTCAGCGGCCATGGCTCACGGGGCCAGCCGCTCCGCGGCATGTGGTATCTTCCCGGACCGGGGCACGAACCCGTGTCCCCTGCATCGGCAGGCGGACTCTCAACCACTGCGCCACCAGGGAAGCCCCATAATAGACATCTTAAGCTTATCATTTCCAAATGAAAAATGATTTATCCCTCCAAAACCAGTTTTTCTCTAGGTTTTTTAAATGCTCTGAATGGAATTACAGTTCAATAAGTTGCTCCTGCCAAAATCTTGGAATCTTTCTTGACGCTGCCCTTTCTCTCACGTGGGACAGGAAACCTCAGCATTGTATACACTGCAGGGTGAGCGCGGCCAATGTCCAAAGAAGATGACTGAGGACTAGATATTGTGATGCCACCACAACAAGCACTTCCTTCATGGCCCCTGGCCCCTGGCCCCTTGCCCTTTCATCTCATTCCCTGTCTTTAGACCTTAGATGCAACCTCATGGAGAAGGAGGAGGGAATCCTTGAATCGACTTGGGGAAAACCTAAAATGTCTCAATAATCACAAATTTTACTAAATGTGCAAAAAAGTGACCATATAAAGTTTTCTGCTTTTAGGTAAAAATGGGAAGTGAAGTTAGTAATCAAGTTCAATTACAGAAGAACAAAGATATGTGTTATTATATATAGGCTCTGGGCTGCAAATTCATACCCACTGTCCTTGGGGTTTCTCTCCTCTTTATGTGGCTTGTGGGCCTTCTTTCCTGACGGGCTGCTCAAGGAGGCTACAGGAATCCCTGTGAGTCAGCAAGATGATCTATTAAGAAGCCAGAAGAAAATATTAATGCCCTCATTCATATTTAATTTTATATAAGATTAGATCTAAATCTTTGCTAAGATATATATATATATTGACATTGGTCCTTCACTTGGGCACACATCAGTCACTTGTCCTGCAGGATCCTGAGGGAAGAGTGTATGACAGTCAGTGAGTCCCTCATTTTTCATCCTATTTCAACCCTGAGTGTATTTTGGCCTCGAAATAGTAGTTAACAGTAATATGAAGCCATCTACAATTAGCAAAATAATATATAAAAATTTATGTATTTTGTCTTCATCTCATTCTCTTCAATTTATATTTTATATGTTATAATATGCATACTGTGTTCATTTATATGTATATAAGTTATGAATAAATAAATACACAAATATGAGGTAGATAAATATATTTTATTGATGGGATGCAAAATAAAAAATATTTAGAGATCATTGCTCATTAGGACAGCAATTAGCAAGGCTACTTCTAAATCTTAGAGTGGAAATAGTAGAGCTACACGGTACTTTAAAAAGTTTCTTAAAGAAACAAGTTCCTTTAGGACCAGCATCATATTTTGTTCTCTTCTTGGGTTTTTCTTTTGTGAAGTTATAAAGCAGGGCCACTAGTGTCACAAACTCAGAATGAGTCCCACAACGCCCCATTCATTAATTTATTCAAATATGCTTATTAAGTATCTCCTATGTGTAAAGTGCGACAGGATAGAGCCCAGAGGTTCCTCCTAAGAGTTTCCAAATCAAGTAACAAGAGTTCTTGGCAACAATTCTGAACTGTATTTGGCTGCTGTCTTTCCCCATAGGGTGTGTGCCAGCTATGCAAATCAATTACAGAAAGACCTTTGTCATTGCTCAAGCTGAAAATCTAGACATGCAAGCTAATTCTAGTTAATTGCACATGTATTACTGTATCAATTTTAAGTGAAAGTTTTTGCCAGTGATTAGTATACAGTTCCTCATTAAGTAAATAATCAAAATTTTAATAAAAGTCATGTTGAAGAGAATTTTGTGATATTTCCAGTTAAATTTAGCTTTATTTACTTGGGAAACTCAAACATAGCTATTTAGTTCTTTCTCTTTTCCCCAATTCCATCTTCCTAAAGAGATTACTTTTTTTTTTAATCTCAAAATTTTACATCAATAGAATTGTTTTGTTTGCCTTGATTTAGAATCTTGAGTGCATTTGGGTGATTGTTAAATGCTGAGTGCATCTGGATGAGTGCAGGAAGAATGAAGTATGAGGCTCCTACAAGGTGACTGTTAACATAAATAGGTCAAAGTTCTCTTAACTTCTCTGCCAGAGTTTCCATGAAGTTAAATTTGAAAATGGACCAACATAATGTAAAAGTATGGAAGAATCCTGGGACATTAGAGAAAGAAGAAGACTAATTGATGATCCAAAACAACATCATCATTTCCAGACAATGATACAAATGATAAAGCGTTTAGATAATTTATCTAAGGATAAATATACAGATAAATAGTGGAAGAAACCCTGTGTTTTGAACCTAGACAGTAGTCAAAACAAGAAAATCTTCTCTTAATAGGCTTTTCATATAGGGCATCCAAGGATTATTATATTAATTTATCCAAATGCTGGATTGGCACAGATTTAAGATTAAAAGTGATAACCCCTGGAATATGCAGTTTTGCTTCATTTTGTTTTAAATTATTTTTGCAGCCAAAGGCTATCTTGAAGAGAGTAAAAGGATTGGGAACACAAACTTATACATGGAAGATAAACACATTGCTGAAAGAAGTATCACACTTTTGAATAAGTAGAGCTAAAACCTTATGGTTTCTAAATGGAAAGACTGCATATCATAGTGATTCAATCTTTTCTGAAAAATTTATAAATTTAACTCAATTCTGACCTGTTAAAATTTTGAGAAGATGTTTAAAGAGACAGAATGACTATTCTCTCCTGAAGGATCCCCAAGATCTTGAACTGAAGCATTACTTCAATATTTTATGACCCATCTTCTCTTTGATAAAAACTGTATGCTTTCTCTTGATTTTTAAGTCAAAACAATGGCAATTTTGAACATGGTTTCTTAAAGAGAACACATCCTCTCTTTCCACGCTCAGTATCCTCTCCCTCAGGGAAGGGATGTGTGTGTGTGTATGTGTGTGTATCTCTCCTATGAGTTGAAAGTCATTTCAGGGATGGTTCAATATCCACAAATCAATCAACGTGATATACCACATTAACAATTTGAAGAATAAAAATTGTATGATTATCTTAATAGATGCAGAAAAAGCTTTCAACAAAATCCACAATCCATTTATGATAAAAACCCTCAACAAAGTCAGTACAGAGGGAGCATACCTCAACATAATAAAGGTCATATATTACAAACTCACAGCCAACAACATACTCAAGGGTGAAAAGTTGAAAGCGTTTCCTCTAAGATCAGAAACAGGACAAGGATGCCCACTCTCACCACTTTTATTTAACACAGAATTGAGAGTCCGAGCCACAGAAATCAAACAAGAAAAAAAATTAAAAGGAATACAGATTGGAAAGGAAGAAGTAAAACTGTCATTCTTTGCAGATGACAACTATAGATAGAAAATCTGAAAGATGCTACCAAAAATTATTAGGACTAATAAATGACTTCAGTAAAGTTGCAGGATACAAAGTTACTTACAGAAATGTGTTCATTTCTATACACTAGCAATGAACTGTCAGAAAGAGAAATTTAAAAAACAATCCCATTTACAATTGCATCAAAAAGAATAAAATACATAGAAATAAATCTAACCAAAGAGGTAAAAGACTTGTACTCTGAAAACTATAAGACATTGATGAAAGAAATTGAAGACAATACAAAAAAATGGAAAAATATACCAACTTCATGGACTGGAAGAATTAATATTGTTAAAATGGCCATACTACCCAAGACAATTGACAGATTCAATGAAATCCCTACCAAAGTACCAAGGGGATATTTCTCAGAACTAGAACAAAGAATTCTAAAATGTGTATGGAAACAGAAAAAAATCCATATAGCCAAAACAATCTTGAGAAAGAACAAAGCTGGAGGTATCATGCTCACTTATTTTAAGCTATACTACAATGTTACATTAATCAAAATAATATGGTACTGGCACAAAAACAGACACATCAATGGAACAGAATAGAGAGCCCAGTAAAAAACTCACACTTATATGGTCAATTAATCTACAACAAAGAAGGCAAGACTATACAAAGCTATAGGAAAGACAGCTTCTTCAATAAATGATGTTGGGAAAATTGGATAGATACATGCAAAGGAATCAAACTGGACTACTTTCTCACACCACATACAAAAATAAACTGAAAATGGATTAAAGACTTAAATGTAAGACCTGAAACCATAAAACTCCTAGAAGAAAACATCGGCAGTATGCTCTTTGACATCAGTCTCAGCAACAGTTTTTTGGATCTGTCTCCTCGGTCAAGAGAAATGAAAGCAAAACTAAACAAATAGGACTATGTCAAATTAAAAAGCTTTTGCACAGCAAAGGAAACTACCAACCAAACAAAAAGCCGGCCTATTGAATGAGGGAAGATATTTGCAAATGATATGTCTGATAAGTAGTTATCCAAAATATGCAAACTATTCATACAACTCAAATAAAAAAAATTTTTTAAATGGGCAGAAGACTTAAGCAGACATTTTTCCCAAGGAAGACATACAAATGGCCAAAAGACACATGAAAAGATGCTCTATATCACTGATTATCAGGGAAATGCAAATCAAAACCACAATAAGCTACCAAATCACACCTGTCATAACCACTATCATCAAAAAAACAACAAATAACAAGTGTTGGCGAGGATGTGGGATAAAGGGAATCCTCTTGCACTGTTGATGGAATTGTAAATTGGTGCAGAAACTAGGGAAAACAGTATGAGGTTCCTCAAAAAACTGAAAATAGAATGACCATACAATCCAGCAATTTCACTTCTGGTTATTTACTCAAAAAAAAAAATAAAAACAGTAATTCAAAACGATATCTGCACACCAATGTTTATTGCAGCATTATTTACAACAGCCAAGATATGGAAGCAACCTCAGTGTGCAATGATAGATAAATGTATAAAGAAGCTGTGATATATATATACACACACAGACAATGGAATTTTAGTTATAAAAAAATGAAATCTTGCCATTGTGACAACACGGATGGATCTAGAGGACATTATGCTAAATGAAATGTCAGAGAAAGACAAACACTATTTGATCTCACTTATATGTGAAATCTGAAAAATGAAATAAACAGGCAGACAAAAAGACATGAAAACAGACTCATAAGGTAGTGGGAGGGGAGAAATAGGTGAAGGGGACTAAGAGGTATGAACCTCCGTTCATAAAATAAATATGCCATGAGGATGTAATATACAGCATAAGGAACATGGTCAATAATATTGTAGTAACTTTGTATAAGGACAAAAATAAGTTTTTGTAGACTTATTGTGGTGATCATTTCATAATTTATGCACGTGCAAAATCACTATGTAATACACCTGAAACTAACATAATATTGCACATCAACTATATTTCAACAACAAAAACAGAAAAGTGTTTGTCATTGTTCAGAAACTGGACTTTGATCCTGAGGATCTGGAAACACAATTTGACAGCAAACCTTGATCTTGTCTCAGGGACAGACATGAGTCAACTAGGCTGCCATGACTGATACATGCAATCAGAATTTATTGATTTGCAAGAGAAATATAATTGCAGAGTAAATTGTGTTCTCAAGTCCATTGACTAATATATTCTCTTCCTGCAGACAAGTAGCACATGAAAATGGTATAATGAAAATGACCATCGATTGATTTTCAAAAAGGAAATCTCTTCTACATCCACAATATGATGAAAAAAAATTTGAGCCACCACTTTTTTCAATAACTCTGTAACACTGCTCTATATTTATTTGGTATCTAAATGCTACAATGAAAAGACTATCGTCAGCCACACTTCTTATAACATTTTATGCATCTTTTCCTCTGATTGAATATTTATTGGATTTTTCCTTATATTTATATATACTTATTTGAATTATATTTGATTCAAATATATTACTAGAATTAAAGCTCTTGTGTTCTATTTTCATTAATTATGTCAAATGATGAACATTTTGATCTATATACTGATGCCTGTTTTTAGCTACAGAATGTTTTTCTCAATTATGATTTTCTTTATTACATATCTTATTCCAGTTGTTTAGATGTCTTTCTTAGTAATACCCGTAATTAGGCTGTATTTTCATTCTCTTCGTGTCTATTATTTCCACTTTTACTATTCATAATATCTCCCTGCATTCTAGAAATTCTCTTCAAACAATATAATTCTATTTATTACTGTCTCCTCTTCAGGATATTAACTATTTCCAAACATAGTAAATTAATATGAAGAGCAGAAAATTTATGATATTCTGGCATTTTCTTAACAGCTTCAAAATGGAGGCTCACCCTTCAACAAATCGATGGGTACTAACATTTGTAAAGTTATTCCTATGTGCTTAAAAACAATAACAAAAATAATGCAATCATAATAATGGTTTCAACTTAATAAGTTGCTTTGGAAATAAAAAATAAATTAATTAATACCCTATTTTTATTTTATTTTTATATCACTAGCATTCAAAGATATGCTTATACTCCTGTGCTTTCCAATTAGTGATTGGGTGAAAAATACCATGAATCTCAATGGCCCATTTATAATTTTTAATTATGTTACTGGTCAAACTATATCAAGAGCTGTTCCAATAAATTGTCTTGAAAATTGCATGTTGTAGAGACTTAAATTTTAGATGGAACGTACTATTCAAGGATTCTGTTTCTTCTAGAAAATGAGTTTGAAAATATCTTATTCACAAGAAGGCCCAGGTAGACCAGATGCTCTCTTGGGATAAGACTTCTCAATGTCTTCAGAAATGTCTCCATTTAAATTTATAGAGAGCTCCTTAATTTTATGAATCCTGATAATTTGATTATGATAGATTACACTCTCCATTACAACTCAGAATTTTACTTGTTAACATTGGTTTAATATGTTTCATCCTTAGGATAGTTGGATCATGTTTCTTTCTTGCTGATTATCACATGACACATTATTTTTCATTTTTAAATTTGTTTCCTTCTAGTTTCATTGAGATATAATTGACCTAAAGCGTAGTATAAGTTTATTGTGTAACACACATAATTTTAAATGTGGAGCCATCCTTGGTATAAGTTACACACCATTTCTGAAATGGTCGTGTCAAGAAACTAGTAGCATCACTATCCTAGTCTTACCCTGTATTTTGCATTGAAGAAGTATTACAATCCAAATTTATTAATGTGATTCTGACAGACTGGAGTATACTATTTATTTTATAAATCATAAGGCATTAAATGCATCAGCATACATAGGATTTCAACTTAAAATTTTGTTTTTCAGTACAAAGTTCAGCCCTACCCCAGACCACCTGTATCAAAATCTCTCTGGGTAACTTTAGATTCTGCGTTATTATAAATCTCCCCAGGTGATTCTAATGATTACCCATTTCACTACTCTAAAATATTTCCAGACATATAGGATCTCTATATTTTCTTTATTCTCCCCTTTTAACAAACATTTAAAAAATATATCCAATTATCTCTGAGTTGTGTATAGGGTGTGATAGATTGACTCACCTGACCTTTGCTCCCACTGCCTTCTGTGGTCTTCTCTACTCTGCAGAGGCCCCAGAGAGCAAAACAACATTTCCCAATCTCCTCTCTATCTGCACTTGATTTAGGCCCTGCTTATCATACATGCTTGAGTAGGACTTGAATTCAAAACTCAGGTAAGTGGTGAGAGAGAATGAACCCAAGACAACCATTTTGCTCCTGAGATCTGGCCCATGTGGCATGCCTCTGGAATCACTATTTCTGGGTGACGCTCCCTCATTCCTGGATGACAGCTAAGGCAAGAGATTTCTGGAGTCAGCAGGTAGGAAAGCAGCTTCCTGGTTCCCCAGCGTTCTGATTTTAGTAGAGAAAATGTTTTCCTTAGCAGACCAGTTTCTATGATGCGGTGGTATGTTCTGGAATTATTACTGAAAGCTCAGATCAGCCTAAAACCTTGTCCTCCAACACTTCTAAGAATTTTATAAGTGTGTAATTCCCTGTATTTCATCCTGTTTCTGTTAAAAATAGCTAGAGTGGTTTCTTTAATCTTAAACTGATTAATGCCTTAATACCTTCCTTTTATAGCCACCGGTCTGATAATCATTACTCAAAGCTTACTTCGACATTTCATGTGCAGAATTAGCAATAGAGATCTTCCAGGAGTATATGAACCAGAAAAAAAAACCTTCTAAATTTTTAATTTACACATCAACAACTCACATCAAACAGATCCACCGAAAGAACAAATTCTGTGCATATTAATTGGCACCAGGTTTCCACATATGAGATTGCACAAAACTCTCCTCCTTTTGCATTTAATAAATCCATCATACATTTAGAGGTTCGCTCAGACTAGTCTATGTGCTTTTACTTCAAAGAAAAGAACTCTAGAAAAGTTGAGCCTTAATTTCTTCCCAAATTGACATGACAGGAATGAGGAAGAGGTTTAGGTATCATTCTCTGGAGATTATACAGGTTGCAAAGAGAGGAAAAGTTTGAATAGAAACTTGGAAAAGATCATTTGTACAATAGTTTACAATCTTACTTTTTTGAAGTTCTATGATCCTCTATGTCCATGCTCTATATTTGTTCATGCCTTTAACATTTGTTGAACAAACACTGTGAACTTGATACTGTGATAGACAATGAGGATAGAGCACAATGGAGGATAAAAGACATAGATGCTAAAATAAATGCTTCAGGGAACTCATGTTCTAATGGGAGAGAAAGATATTAAACAATTGACTACAAAAGTTTTAAATTAAATTTATATGTTTAAAAAGACATAAAACCATGGGATGACATAATTGGGGTTCTGATCCAGTCTTCCTTGAGTGAATAATATTTGAGCTAACCTCTAAAAGACAAGAGGAAAGTACCTAGGGGACTGGAGAGTGGAGTTTTCTCAGCAGAGTTGTGGCATATAAATGGCCAGAGAGGGAAGGTCCATAACTCTTTCATAACAAACCTGGAATAAATTTCTCTCCTGAGTAGATTTGTCATATCTAGAAGCAGGTGAAGGACTTCTTCTACATTTTATACCCAAGAAAATGTGAAGAGTGGAATACTCAGGTAATGAGAGGTAAAAGGAGAAAAAAAAACTGCAGAAAATCAAAAAGAATGAGAAGGACATTGGAAAGATAGTCCAAACCTCAACAGCTTGTCTTTATCAGCTTTTCATTCTCCAGTAGAAGAATATAGCCCTTCTTTTCAAGACTGTGCCACACCTGGAGGTGTATCTCATCTCTGGTTTAGTCCACATTTTAAAAAGTATAATAATATAAAAATTTCACAACACCAAGGGACGACGATTCACAGGTCTTTTCCCACACACCTCCTCCCATTGAATTCCATTACCCATAGCACATTAACTCCTGCTTGAATGTTGGAATCTTCATCACTCCTGAAGCCTAGAGCTGGTTTAGCTGTTTAATTGTTTGGGGGGAGAGAGTGTGATTCACATGACAGACAGACCACTGGTTCAGCAAGGGGTGTTGTCTGAAGATATTACCTATCATGGGAGAGATTGTGGGCCAAGAGTGCCTTCATGGTGTAATCACATTTCATTTCCAACTATAGAGATCTTCCATTACTATTTTATTTTGTGCCATTTGGTAACAAAAAGAACCTCAAGCAAGTACTTTGAATGTTACTTAATCTCTTTTGGTGCAGATCCTTGGATATTTTATCGGAAATAGTGTCATGACCCCAGTTGGCTTACTTGGCTCAAGAACAGTGTTAACGTTTTATTAAAACTTTTTATTTTCTTGAGAAGGAAAAATTTCCATAAAGCAGGTGCCAGGAAATTCAGCCCCACGTGGAGATTTTGCCAAGATCTCCCAAAGCAATTTTTCTTTGTTCCTTTTATTTCACTGTTAAAAATAATCTTTATAATGGATTCTTTAGAGTCCAAATTCCCATACATAAAGGTCATAGCCTTGAGAGAGGGGTCAATCTGTCACATTGTTTCCTTTTTTAAGTCTGTGGATGCATTTATATTATAGAAGCCATAGCAAGATCATAAATTGTTCCTATGTTTAGGAGAATTGAAAAAATATCTATTAGTTTTTTAAAATTAATATCTTTTTTTTAAATTAAGTTTTATTAGAGTATGGCTGCCTTACAATGTTGTGTTAGCCTCCACTGCACAACAAAATGAATCAGACATACACATACAGCTATCCTCTCCCTTTTGGACTTCCCTCCCATTTAGGTTACCAAAAATATCCATTAGTTGAATCCTCCTTAGCACAGCACAATCTTTTCTCTGTTCTTTCACTTTCTCTTCTAATAAAGTCCTCAATAAATAGAGCAAATGACTTATTATTACCTATTAGTTGAAAGCAGCTATTCTTGGCTGTAAATCTATTATATCCTGAGCAATTAAAAATAGTAAGATTAAATGTGTCAGTTTAGAGAATTACAAAATAGTCAAGTGGCTTTTCCTGAAATTTCTACTATAGACACCTGGATAACAATATTCTCTCCTGCTTATTACTAAATTAATATACAATTCCAAAAAACCTATCTCTGAATTGCTGAGCTTTTATGTTTTATATAAGGTGTAAAAAAATCTGAATTACAGAAATATATGCTTTAAGTTAAAATAAATATATCATCAGTTCCTTTCCTTATCTAAAGAGTGGAAGAAATAAATGAGACAGATGAATATTTCAGCATCATGATCAGTTAGGAGGTAAGATGAAGATGTCTAATACGTGCACCCTGCTCTCAACAATCCTGATCTTATATTCTTGGACCATGAAAAAGAAATGGTTTATTACATTTTAGAATAATAATTAAACATTCTACCAGTTTAAATATGTTTTATTAAGGGGAACATATAAGAATATTTTGACATAACAAAATAAATTGGTCTGAGAACTTCTACCATAAGGATGGTTTGTGTAAATCGATTAATTAGTTGCCTAGATTTAGCAAAAAAGAGAACGTATAAAAAATTCATAGGTGGGGCTATCTTCAGGGACTGGTTCAAAGGCTCAAATGATGTTGGATGTGTCTGATGTATAAGCTTTGCTTCCTCTGGGCTTGTTTCATTTCAGACTTTTCACTACAGCCTTTGGCAGCTTCAGGCTCACGTCAACACAACAGCAAGTCCATGTTAGTCCGCATTGCAGGTTTAGGGTACTCTAGTCACTGACTGGAAACCCTGAGCTCCAGACAAGATTCCACTTGCCTGCCCCACCAGATCCGTGCCAGTGCCTGTGAGCAGCCATGGGGCAGCCTGTCAGGAAAGGGTGGAAGGGTGGCTATGAGTCCTGACTCGATGCTGGGCCAGGCTGTGGGCATTGTTTGATCCATAACTTTTACTGTTTAGGCATATGGCATGTGAACCTCTGTTTGGATGCTTTTTTTTTTTTTTTTTCGGTACGTGGGCCTCTCCCGTTGCGGAGCACAGGCTCCGGACGTGCAGGCTCAGCGGCCATGGCTCACGGGCCTAGCCGCTCCGCGGCATGTGGGATCCTCCCGGACCGGGGCACGAACCCGTGTCCCCCGAATCGGCAGGTGGACTCTCAACCACTGCGCCACCTGGGAAGCCCTGTTTGGAGTCTTACTCCGAGTCCTTCAAAAGTTAGAGGCAGGTCTGGTACAGGCAATGATAGGAATTTTGGTCTTTAACCTGAGAGCAGGAAAAAGCCATTTGGAGTTTAATCAGGAGAGGGACAAGATAAGATTTAGCTTTTTAAAAATAGTTTTACCAGAGTATATTTGACATAAGATCAATTGCACACATTTAACATGTACAACTGATAAATTTTGACACAGCAATGTATCCATTATCACAATTGAGAAAATGAAAAGCAAAAAACTTAAACATTTTTTCTTCCAGTTTTATTGAGATATAATTAACATACAGCACTGTATAAGTTTAAGGTGTGCAGCATAATGACTTGACCTACATACAAGATTAAATGATTATCACAATAAGTTTAGTGAACATCCATCACCTCATCTGGATACAAAATTAAAGACATAGAAAAAATATTTTTTCCTTGCAATGAGAACTCTTAGGATTTGCCTTCTTAACAACTTTCCTGTATAACACACAGCAGTGTTCATTATAGTCATCATGTTGTACGTCACATCCCTAGTACTTATTCATCTTATAACTGGAAGTTTGTTCACTTTGACCAGCCTTCATCCAATCCCCTCTCCTCCTACCCTCTGCCTCTGGTGACAACAAATCTGACCTCTTTTCCTATGAGTTTGTTTGTTTTTGAAGTACATTTGACCTACAACACTGTGTTAGTTGCTATTATACAACACAGTGATTCGGTATTTCTATACATTTCCAAACAATCACGATGTTAGGTCTAGTTATGATATGTCACATAGAAAGATATTACATAACTATTGAGTGTATTCCCCACACTGTACATTTCATACTTGTGACATTTATTTTGCAATGTTAGTACCTCTTAATCTTCCTCGCCTATTTCTTTCCTCCCTCCAGTCCCCCTCCCCTCTGGCAACCATCTGTTTGTTCTCTGTATCTATAACTGAACAGAACAAAGTTTTGAAGAACACATTCAACTAATGACTTATCTAGACTATATAAAGGACTCTTACAATTCAGTAGAAAGAAACAATCCAGTTGAAAATGGACAATAGATTTGAACAGTTACTTCACCAAAGAAGATAGATTAACAGCAGAGAAGCACATGAAAAGTGTGCTCAGCACCATTAGTCACTAGGAAGATGCAGATTTGTATTTTAAAAGGTCACTGGCTTCAGCCTAGTGAACGGCGGAGATCAGGCATGGCTGCAGGGAGAACAGTTAAGAGGCTGTTGCCATAGGACTAGTAAAAGACAATGGTTACTTGAATTAAGAAGGTGGTTGTGGGGATAGGGGGAAAGTGAGAGGTTAGAGACACATTCAGGAAGGAAAATAGATGGGCTCTGACATTGACTTTGATGTAGAGAGTAAAGGTTAGAGAGGATTTCAAGTTTCCTGGCTTGTGCAGTTGGGCGGATGATGCTGCCATTCACAAACATGGTGAAAACTGGAGGAGGACCAAGTGAGGGGAAAGATTGAGTTTATGTTTTGCGGTACCTTTGAGACACCAAAGTAGAACCACAGAGCTGACAGTTGGAGTAAGATGCATTCTGAGCCTTGTCTCTTGTATTTGGTGTGGACAGAAGCTGAAAGGCAGTGGGCTGAGATTGAAATGGGAGGAGAGAGAGAGAGAAGAGCAGAGACTGCCAAGTCAGAGTCCCCTGATCTGTCCCCATGAAAGGGGGGGAACCTGCTTTTCATCAGCAGTCTGCACTAATAAAGCAGGAAGAAACTCTGGGTAAAGGGGAGTCTGAGTCCCCCTTTAAATATGTTATTACTTAGAACCCTGGAGATAGCTTGCCATCCTTGAGATGCCCTAAGCCAGTACGAACTGAAGCCAAAGTCTTCCGATTCCCCACCTCTGCTCCAATTCTTGCCCCCCCTCCATTGCTAACTCACAACTAGTATACAGATGTAGATGTGGCCTCAGGAAATCAAAAGGTTCTACAGTGCAGGTCATTTAAAATCTTACCAAATGAACTTCTGTCCAGTTTTTCCACTTCGATTCTACAATCTGTTGAAAGAGTGGGGAAAAAGAGTGTGTTCTGCTTTATTTTTGTAGCTCATTAGTGAATCTTAACCATACTCGCCCTTAGGTCCCTTTTCTATCTTAGTCTCGTTCTCATAGCCTTAGAAAGAAAAATGGGATCTTTAAATTCACTCAGTTTGTGCTGGGAAGAGGCCAAAATTAGTGTCCCATTAGTACTCAGCCGGAGTGGTCTTCTAGCAGTACAATCTAGGGAAGGTATTTACACCCCCTCCCCCTCCTCTTTCCCGAGTCTGGCAAATTCTAGCTCATGTTTTGCTCTCCCTATAAATACGAGAGAAAATAAAAGGCACTATTCAGTCTCTTTTGTGTGAAAAGTCTGGCGTTTCAGTGGTTTTCTTTAAGGCGGGGTCCTCATTTGCAACCAGCTTTGCCATTAACGGAAATCAATCTGAATGTCCTACTGTGCGTTTTTTTCTTTCCTCACAGTCTGAAATGGCCTTTGCCAAGTTTTCGGGCTGAACCTGAAAGACCTTCTCTCATTATACGCTCCCTGCCTCCAGCCTCACTGAATCTTTGCAGAGATTTCTCAGGCAGAAGGGCTGCAGTGTGAGGTTTGGGAGGAACTCGACCTACTCCGCTAACCCAGTGGCCTGAGCCAATCACAAAGAGGATTGGAACTTCGCTGAATGCCCCCCTTCCCATCTCCTCCCCCTGCAACAGCCTCCTGGAAAGAGGGACATTGGAGGGATGTGTTTGCAATTCAAATCCTTGGCTTTCTGCCTGCCTCTTTTCTTAATAAGAAGGCAGGAGCTGCTGTGAGGTGCAAAGGGGTCTTCCGAATTGCTGTGGCCCTAAGATCCGAAGATCCTTGCCTCTGCCTCTTTTATCTGATTCTGAAGCTAACGGGAAAAGGGTAAGGATGGTGGAGGCTTTCTGTGCTACGTGGAAGTTGACGGACAGTCAGAATTTTGACGAGTACATGAAGGCTCTAGGTAGGTAAAAATAAGATGTGCTTTCTCATCTTAACCTGCAGCTTCAGATACTTGCAGATTCCTTCTTCACCCATCAGGTTAGCAAGAGACAAAGACAGATCACATTGTCGTAATCAGGGTGCTACACTGTGTGTTTCTCACAGAATGGATATTTAAATGTAGCATTTGCCTGCTTTCTTGCTTAGGGCCAAATAACGGAGCATTTAGTATTCTGGGGAGGACATGAAGCTTCTGCACCTTTTCCGCTTTTTCTTCAGCATCCTTTTACTATTTATGCTTCCAAATAAGCATCCGCTTATTATTACGGCTCAGTAGTTGTCCTGCATAATTGATGGGCTAAACATACTCTAATGAAACTTCCGCTTTAGGACATAGATTCCAGAATAGGAAGGTAGATTCCTGCTTTGTGAGCTATTTTGGAAGTTGCAGCCAACTGTACTGCTTCCTTTTGCTATTTTAGGTGTGGGCTTTGCCACTAGGCAGGTGGGAAATGTGACTAAACCGACAGTGATCATCAGTCAGGAGGGGGAAAAAGTGGTGATCAGGACTCAAAGCACATTCAAGAACACGGAGATTAGTTTCCATCTGGGAGAAGAGTTTGATGAAACCACTCCAGATGACAGAAGCTGTAAGGTGAGGAGCTGCTCCTTCTCTGAGGGTGGGGATGGGAAGGAGAGAATAAAAGAGAGAAAGTCCTAATATTTCTTTTTTTCTAGGTGATGGGAAGTGAAAAATGTTCTCAGTATTTCACTTCAGAGAGAAGGACCAAGAGTTAATTTTGCATCCTAGTGTTCATAGCTTATATTCTGAATAATGGGCACCTACTATAGCTCAAATCTTGAATCTGTTTCTTTCTTTTTTTTTTTTTTTTTTTGCGGTACGCGGGCCTCTCACCATTGTGGCCTCTCCCGTTGCGGAGCACAGGCTCCGGACGCGCAGGCTCAGCGGCCATGGCTCACAGGCCCAGCCGCATCGCGGCATGTGGGATCTTCCCGGACCGGGGCCCGACCCCGTGTCCCCTGCATCGGCAGGCGGACTCTCAACCACTGTGCCACTAGGGAGCCCTGAATCTGTTTCTTTACCATGTGTTTTTCTCATTTTATATTAAACCTGTATTTCAGAAAGTATTTAATAGTGTTCATTTGAAAGACTGCATTTTGTTTAATCTTTCTTTTGCCTCAGGTTGACTCAATCAATAGCTTGCCTCATTCTAAGACTCTGTTTAAAAGAGTAGGATGATTAGTCAGAAAGCACTAGTTCAGGATTTTTATTTCTAATACGTAAATTTTTGCATTTATATGTACACATTTCAATCAAATTATGAATTACTAGAGATTTTATAATAATGACTCTGGAAGCAACAGAGGAAATTGTACTACTTTGATAAGTAGTTGATCACTATTTATTCAATTATCACTCTTTTAAAAATCAACTCAGGGACTTCCCTGGTGGCACAGTGGTTAAGAATCCACCTGCCAATGCAAGGGACATGGGTTCAATCCCTGGTCCGGGAAGATCCCACATGCCACAGAGCAACTAAGCCCGTGTACCACAGCTACTGAGCCCGTGTGCCACAACTACTGAGCCCGTGTGCCACAACTACTGAAGCCCGCACCTGGAGCCCGTGCTCCGCAACAAGAGAAGCCACTACAATGAGAAGGCCACGCACCGCAACGAAGATTAGCCCCTGCTCGCTGCAACTAGAGAAAGCCCACTCTCAGCAACAAAGACCCAATGCAGTCAAAAATAAATAAATAAATGTTTTAAAAATTTTTTAAATAGATAAAAATCAATTCATTTGGCTTCCATATCAGAAATCTGATGTGTACCTACTGATATATTCTGCATTTTGTTGTTGGTTTCAGTCTGTTGTTAGCCTGGATGGAGACAAACTTGTCCATGTACAGAAATGGGATGGCAAAGAGACAAATTTTGTAAGAGAGATTAAGAATGGCAAAATGGTCATGGTAAGTAGGAGCAATTTCCCCTTCCTGCTTCGTTGCCCACCCCTCACCCCCTCACTTCCCATCTCCTTCCCTGTCCCTCCCTCCCTCCTTTTCTCCTGTCTTTCCTTCTTTAACAACATTAAATCACTAGCAAGTTTCTTTAATCATGTGTAAAACAGGAGAAATAAAAATATCTTAGCTAATTGTTTCCTCCACTCTGCTTTTTTAATTATAGAAAAAGAGAAAAGTTCTACTTAAGTGTAGTTTTAAAAAGTTGCCATTGATTTAGCTAAAACTGTGTCAAAAGAACAGTTGTTGGATTACCGTAATGTCTAATCCTCCAATGAAATCTGAATATAAAACCAATCATCATGAAAATATAGAGATGATATTATATTATCATTTGCTGAAACTCAGAAAAATTACCTTATAGCTTCTGTAATAAATGAGAGCTTTAAACATTTTATATTTTAGTTTATAAAGGTTTCACAAGTTCAGTGCAGATAATTTGGAATATAACAGGAAAGTGTAACAAAAATATGAAAATCCTTTTTAATGTCCCCTTAGAACTATTTTGGTATTACTTCCTTCCAGTCTTTCTTTTTAATGCATCAGATAGCTTTAAAAACATGTCTATTCAATACTGGATAGTCATGTAAAAATTATAAAATAAAAAATAATTTAAAAATAATTTCTCTAAAATGGAATTTTGATGACATTGAAGTAGTCAATACATCATTTGTGGGTTTTTTTGGCGGGGGGTTGCTTTACATATTCCTTCTAAGATAATAGCAGGAAGGGTCTTTTGGTTTTGTTATTTAAGACTATTGATTAGTTTTCTTCTCCTTCCCTTGACTACCAGCTAGCTGTTCTAGGTTGAGATAGAGGGCTTACATATTCATTCTTCATTTCCTGGGTGGAAGTGGGTGTGGGGAGCAGAGGGACAGTTTTCCTTTCATGTTGATGAACATTTGCCCACGTTTTCCTGCAGTGACCATCACCATCATCAAACAAACAAAAAAATTCATTTATAAAGGATTCAATCTGAAGTTCTCCTTTATGATTTTTTCTTTATTTTTTTCCTGAATACAGAAAAGTGGATAGCTCAGCTTTGGCATGTATGACGGTGATCAGGCAAGCCTGAGTTCAAACAAGGAAATGAAAGTAATGGATGACAAGGGCACACTATACTCTTGGAAATCACAGGACTACATGAAAATGATGAACACTAAAAAACACTAAATTTTGTAAAGAGGATTTATAGCAATTCTTCAAGTTGGATTAGATACAAGAGCCCATGTTGCACATTATAGCCACATAACCACCAAGGTTCACATAGGCTACAACATGACAGCCAAAGCAACGAGAACGTTTGTACATTTCCCTTTTCCTGCTGATTGTGGAACAAATCATTGCAAATACCATTTGTCCAAATAATTTGGGTTTTCAAAAAACTCTTCAAAATTTATCTAGGTCATGAATTGTAAAGTATTATGAAAACCTACTATAAATTTTATATACTTTTTAAAGCAGATAGCTAATCTGTTCCAATTACCCTGATAATTTAAGGCAAAAGGAATTCTTTTGACCTGAATCTAGATAATCTCAGTTTTTGCCTCATATTTCTTTTAGAGACATGAACTGTGTATACATGTCATTCACGAGATAAATATAAGGGTTTCTTTTCAAAAAATGAAGACTTATGCAACATTTAATGTTTGTAAATGCCATTATTCTTTTGTATAATACTTAAATCATATATATGATAATCTTTAAAATAACATAACATGATAATCTTTAAAATTTCCAGCTACTGATGTACCTGTGTAAAAAGATTTGGTTATCTTTTGAATCTTTCAGACTCTTACTTTTGGCGATGTGGTTGCCATTCGCCACTATGAGAAGGCATAGAAAACATCCTGATCTGAGGCTGGAGAAGTTCTACAATCTTTCTGTTTACCCAAGTCTCAGTGCTCTACTGCTGTTACAGCACGGCCGATCACTAATTAGAAGGTTATCCTTGGTGTGGAGGTGGAAAATGATGACTTCAAAACTTGTTTTAAAGACTTGTTACTGCAAGCAATCAAAGCCATTTTTGATCTGCAGATTTATCACATTTTATAATTCCTATTAAAATTGTAAACTACTTTTTTTAAAAATAAAGAAGGGAATACATTCTATAATTTCCAATGGAATGCAAATCAAATTGGAATAAAAATCTTACACCCATGAGAAATTTGTTGTTGTTAATATCACTAATCTGGCTGGGAACTATATATTAGAGAGTTTTAAATAGCCTTTTTTTATGGCATAAAGTCAGCTGGGGAAGTTAGCACTTTGTTTAAAATACTAATTTAAAAAATAAGCAGAAGCCCAGGGAAACGTGGAAAAATTTGGATTGGTACTTCTGTAGAGAATTTGGGATGTCCAGGATCCAAAGGAGCTTTGTTATGGTGGGCTGGACTGCACGAATGACCTCTTGCTACTAGAAACAGGCAGTCTGAAGAAGCAAGCTGATATACATGAAAATGTCTTATTAAAGAGTAAATATAATCAAAATCTCATATAATCAAAGTGTCATGTAATTCAAGCTTCTTATTGAAAGGTAAATAGGACCAGGGAGTGAATTTTATCCGAGACTATTGTAACCGAGTAGGACCCTATGGGGCCTTCCTGGGACAGGCTTTCCTCCATATCCTCTGCTTTAGCTCCTCTCTGAAGTACCTAGATAACAGTATTTGATGCACATTTCCTGAGTTGTTTTCCAGATGTGAAAACCCCCCACCAAACAGAAGATGTTAACTACTTGATGACCATGAGCACATAGCCCCCAGGCCTCCTGGAGCCTAAGGACTGATAATGTGAACCCTTGTGGCACAACCCTGTTACCTCACCATCAGTCAGTCAGAGAACTGTGCATGAGCTCATCACATACCCTGCAACCCCACCTCCCTCACCTGGCTTTTAAAAATGTTTGGCCAAACACTTCAGGTAGCTCAGGGCTTTTAGGGCAGAAGCCACCTGTCTCCTCGCATGGCCCTGCAATAAACCTTTCTCTGCTCCAGACTCTGACGTTTCAGTTTGTTTGGCCTCATTGTGCATTGGGCACAGAACTTGTGCTAACACTATAAAGATGTATCTCCAGACAAGTACACTGAGCTGAACAAAGTCTATAAGTGCTAAAATGGATAAAATGGAGTGTGCAGAGGGCATTGTGTGTGTGTGTGCCAGTGTGTGTGTGTGGTGGTGGGGAAGCAGGGGTGTGTGAGGTTGATGGAACTGAGTTGACCAAAGGAAGGTAAATATCTGTTTATGACTGGCTAAGATTTGCATTTGTAAAGTACAAATATTATTTCGTATTTCACTGTTTATAAGATGATTTTTGTACATGTTTTCAAACCCACAATGTGAAGCAGGTAAGGCAGATATTATTATTTTTACTTTACCGATGAGGAAACTGAAGATTCGATGAACATGCCCAAGTTCTCTTGACTAGTGAATAATACTGAGAACTGCAAACCTTGCAATCTTCCCGCTTATTTCCTCTCAAAAATTAATATTTCAGCTAAATTTTCTTCTGAAACAAAAATGTAAGATTTTATTTTCCCTGAATTACTCCTTAGGAAAACTTTCCTGTTAGCCTCTGTGAAGGTTGGTGCATGGGGCAGGGAAAGGGTAAATATTTATCAGGACATTCAGTATTCATTTTTAATCAACCCAATATTTTCAGTAAGTTTCTATAAGTTAATTCAAGGTCCAATTAACTTACAGATATAAGTATGAGGAAACTTCCCTTAACTTACACAGTTCAACACAATGATACTATTACCTGACTATTGTATTACTTTTTTTTTTTTTTTTTTGCGGTACGCGCGCCTCTCACTGTTGTGGCCTCTCCCGTTGCGGAGCACAGGCTCCGGACGCGCAGGCTCAGCGGCCATGGCTCACGGGCCCATCCGCTCCGCGGCATGTGGGATCTTCCCGGACCGGGGCACGAGCCCGGGTCCCCCGCATCGGCAGGCGGACTCTCAACCACTGCGCCACCAGGGAAGCCCTTGTATTACTTTTAACTACTGCAGTAAAGAGTAGAAAAAATCTAAAGGGCAGCTATAGGATTTAACCCGTGAATGTACAATTATTACTGAATGTCAGGATATAATGGTCTAGCTCAGGTTACCATTACTAAAACTAGAGTCTACCTTTGTCTTTAAAAGCATGAAACAGAACATAGAGAGGGTGTTTGCTCCAATAGCTCTGAAAACCTTCACCTCTGCTTCTGGAGGAAGACTGCTTTCTCTTGGTGATTTCAGCCTATGCTCTGATAGAAGCACGGCTTCTGGCCTCTCTATTCTTAAAGATACAAGGGCAAGGATAGGGATTTAGCTTCGTCTCATTATAATTAGGTCAAATAACATCCTGGCATTCATTTCCGTAACAACTGTCTGAAAAATGGAAAAGTTTTGGGATGGCCTAGTGGGAAGCAAAGTTACACTGGGTTAAAAGCTCAAGAGTTGCAGTGGTAGATCAAATGCAGTTTTCTAGGAAGACAAATAACACGGATATTTACTTCCTAAATGTTTACAAGGTAGTTACAAATCATTTTCCTTCAAGCTATATTCTATCTCATACAGTAACCTGCCAAGGTACTAACTTTTCTGGTTTGCCTCTTTAAAAAGTTTTCAACACATTTGAAAAGGAGAAACTACTAAGCCCAAAGGCAATTTGACCAACTGGCCCTGGAAGAACATCTCTGAAATTCCAAGATCTCAGATACTGACTATGCTAAAGGTTGTCTTGTGAAATCTAGTCACGAGCCACTTTGTCACTGGTGCAGTCTCTCACCCAGATACACATGCTCACAACAAATTACACCTACACCTGGAACATGGGGACCTACAAATACATGCCCAGGTGTGAGGTATACACCCAGAGATGGTAAGGCACTGTAGCTTTGTGCTCCTCAGAGAGAGGGTATAAAGGAAAACAAAAGAAAGCAGAGGGAGTCAAAGGGAGGATAGTGTTTCTACCCATTAACTCAATATGTTGCCTTTTTAAAACTGCAAGCACTTCTTAGGTTTCAAAATGTGTACGCCATATTTTATGCTTACTTAAGAAGAATTATTTCACAACCAATTTACTTCCAGTAAAGCTGACTGAAAATTGGCAAAAGAAGAGTGAGAATTGCTATTTTTACAATTTTTTAAAATCCTTTTTCTATCTTTCAAAATGCTTGTCCTAGAAACATGAAAGTTATATTGCTGTCCTTAAAGTTGTTCTCTCACATCCATTTTCCTTTTTTTAAAAAAATCTTGCTCCATTTTCCTCCACACTCTTGAGGCTGTTGACTGAGAAACTCCAAGGACAATTTTTTCCACAATAGGAAAGCACTTTGGTTCTCCAAAGGCTTTTGATTCATCCTAAAGCTGAAGCAGAACTTGAACAGCCCTGGCAGCCTATGAAGCATAAAATGGAGGCACCCTAACTCCCATTTCAAAGCCCGTTTCATGAGACACTTTCCCATTAAATTACACAGCATACAAAATAAGGTTTTCTCTGTTGGGAAACAAATACACTTTACAACATCTTTTATGAGGTTAGTAATTCTGGAGGGTTTTTTCTTCTTCAGAGGAATTCCACGCCCTACAAATTTAAACTACATGTTCCCTTATCTTAAAGAGGTCAGCATCCTCATAAATGGTAATAGAAGGACCACAGAACCCAACGAAGTTTGGGGATCTTGGCTCCTTTGTCAGACTGAGTATCTTCAAAAATTCCTTAAAGAGTAAAATCAACCAGTTCTATGATTTTTGTATATCTCTGGAATGCATAGAATATGGTTCTGAGACATTGTTCTCAGTTTCAAAAACAAAGAAAAAAAGCCAAACGAATAAAAAACTGAAACCTAGTGTTTTCTGAGCAGTGGTTCTCAAACATCACCATCACTTTAGCGTCACGTAGAGGACTTGTACACACAAACGACTAGGCTTCACCCTCAGAGTTTGTGGCTCAGTAGGTCCCTGCCTGGCCTGGGAATTTTCCCTTCTAACTAGACTTCCCAGGTAGTGCTGACACTGCTGGTCGAGGGCCCACACTCGGATCCACTGTATCCCAAATCTCTGCTGACCTAGTTCAAATCGAGACACTTCGAGGTTCTCTGCATCACTTCTGCAGAGGAGTCCCATGCGCTCAGGGTCAGGTGGCACTTTGGGAAGATGATCTGCGAGGGGTTGCTCCAAGCACATTCTTTCCCAGGCCAGTTACTGACGTTGAGACACAAACAGAAACGGGAAAAGCCGGATTATAGCTAGACAGCTGTTGAAGGTCAACCGAACCTACTCATTAAGGACTCTGCCCTCTCACGTGACCACTGGGCGTCAACCCCAGCAGAAGTCTTCCTCCTCCCCAGCCCCGGGCCCTACAGTCGTGTGGAGCCCCGGGACTCCCAGGCCCGTGGCCGCGACCCGCGATGGCGCGGCTGGGCGCGCTCGTCTGCTGCCTGCTGGCTGCTTGGCACTGCCGCCCCGGCCTCGGACTGCCTCTGGCTCCCGCTGGCGGCCCGAGTCCCAGTCCGGCGGTGGGTGAGTCGTCTGTACCCTTATCCTGCTGGAAGCTGCCCGGGAACGGCGGCCAGAGCGCCTGCGCAAAGCCGAGAAAAGTGCGTGTGGGCAGCAGTGGCCCCAGCCAAGGCTCTGGGCTAAGACTCCCCCTTCGGGGCGCGGGGAGGGCGAGGGCGACGGAAGGACACGAGCGCCAGCTCGGCTCGGCGGGGAGGCCGGGACTGGCTGCGGACTGTGGGGGCCGCTGCTCCTCCTGTGCAGTTGTTTTCGCTTTGCGTCTCCAGGTGTGTTTTGTGCCCGGAGGAAAGGAAGGAAAACCTGGGTGTCTCAAGGAAAAAAGAAGCTGGGGGCTGGGTGTCCCGCATTTCCAGAGGCCCTGAATCTGCCCAGAGCAGAGGGGGAGCTGCGGGGTTTCAGCTTCTCAGCAGCGTAAATTTCAGTGGGACTGAGTTTCTTCTGTCCTGCGCGTCAAATTTGGTGGCCTTTTCTTCCCACCCCTCCAACCCCAGCGCGGTTGCGGCCCTGGCGCTCCGCGCTGGTTAGTCTACGTTAGAACGCACGGGGACTTCACTTTACCTGGACGCCCCTGGGCTCCCCGCCGGCAGGGCCGATGTTAATTCATTCCCAACGCTTAGCCCAGCGCCTGTACAGAAGTGGTTCTCAAAGTGGGGTCCGGCACCAGTAGCACCAGCATTGCTTAAATGCGTTAAAAATGCAAGTTTTTAGCCCCACCCCAGACCTGCCAAACCCGAAACTCTCGGAGAATTGAGCCCCAACGATCTGTTTAACAAATCGTCCAGGTGATTGTCATAGATGCTAGAGTCTGAGAACCACTGGTCCAGAATGCATAAACGTTGGATGAGAGATTTTGTGATGCCACCTGAGCCTTCAGTGCTAAAGGTCAAGGTGCCCACCCTCACCTCCCTGACTCAACTTTAAACATAATTGCTTTGTTATCTAGAGGGGGCGAAATGGGATGGGTGGAGTTGTGTTCTGTGGTTTGGGCATAGCTGTCTCTGAAACAGCTTAGTACTTGGCTCTGAAACCTCCTCTCTTCTCCATCACTTGACTCTCACATGATTTCGGAAATGTTCTGGGCAAAAAATGCCTCCTGTTTGTTCAGGAGCCAAGTCCTCATGACTCAGCTGTCAGGCAGTTGAAAGCAAGAACTGTCAGTCTTATTTCCCAACTGTCAGTGGTAACAAGAAATTGTCCTCAAATACTTATGCATGCTGCTGGCTTCTGCTTTCATTAAAGCTGTTTTTCTTTAATTATGTGGCTGTTTAGGATTTTGAGATAAAACGTCCTAGGATGCAGGAGGCCAACCCATGGCAAATGCACCTTTTGGTTTTAAGGATCTGATTGCTGAAGGCCTCAATGACAGCTTTCTGGGGTCTAGTGAGTCTCCACTTCACACTGCCCTGTTTCTGCAGGGAAGCTACACCTGGGGAAGAGAGAGGGAGAGGGGGAACCAAGGTTCAAAGACCTGCTGAAGTGTCCATTCAGCAGGTTCACATTGGATATATTAATTCATATGCTTTCCGCTTGATGTGACCTTCCCTCTCCCCCTGTTCCCACCCCAAATGCTAGGACTTCTTTACACTATGGTGTGTGTGTGTGTGTGTGTGTGTGTGTGTGTGTGTGTGTTTGTTTGTGCGCGTGCGCGCCAATTCCCGGTCTCAGCTTTCTGTCCTGTCAAGTCCCAGTGGTCAGAGGACAATAGCCCAGGGAGACTTCACCTGGTTGTGTTTGGCTACAAGTTTTTAAATTTAGTAAGTCAGGACCTGATGGAGTATTTGGTAGGAACTGACATTATAAAGAAATAAACAAAAACACCTATTTTAAACAACAACCATATGTCCAAACATCTGAATTATGATATACTAGCTTCTTTGGGATACATTATCCCAAAGATAAGATAAGATTGTTTTGAGCATTTGTCCAGATATGTTTACAACACACACACATATACACATATACATATGTGGGAATCTTTTTAAAGATTATCTGCAGAACAAGAAAGCAATTGTTGTGTAGTGAAAAGAACATTGGACTGCGAACCAGAGAATCAATTGAAGTGTGGCCTCTGCCACAGGCCAGGTCTCTGGCCTTGGACACACACACACACACACACACACACATACACACAGTATTTTGTATAAATTTCATTAGAGGTGAGAGGTGAGGCCTCCAGAGTTTCATTATTCATAAATCCCAGGTTAAGAACCTGTCAGGGCTCCATTCTTGGCTTCTATTTAAAGACACCCTTCACTGCACCTAAATAATTATTCCTCACTTATCTGTCTAGCAATCCAATGTAGTGGAAAGGGTGCTAGACTGCAAGTCTGGAGACAGGTTCCATTTCAGCTTTCATTACTGAGTCACCAGGTGATATTGAGGAAATTCTGAATCTGCCTGTGCCAGTTAAAGAATGTTTGTAGAGGACCTACTATAGGTCAGACGTATTCTAGATGCTGGGGATATATAAATCCAGGTAATAGGTTACATCAGAGGAATGTGTCCTTAATGTGTTTCCAGTTTTGTTTTACAAAGTTTAATATATTAATAATTTCATGTCCCTTACTTGTCACAGTATCCCCTATAGGTGTAGCTGTTATCTATCTTACACGAGGCAAGTGAGACGGAAGGACTTCTTTTTTCTGGAAGGACATTTGAATGTGAGCACGCACAGAGAGGTACTGTGTGCAGTGGTTAAGAGCCGTGTGGACTCTGGAGTCAGATTTCCTGAATATGACATACGTGACTTGCACTTAATTTCTGAGTGCTGCAGTTCCTTACCTGTAAAATGGAAATAATGGTCAGTCAATACACATAAAGCATAAGAAACAGTATTAAACTTACAGTAAGTACTCAATACATTTCAGCTACTACTTGGAAATGAGGAAATTCAATCTCAGATGCAAGCTTGACATTACAAATTAATAACAATACAACTAATGTTGAGCTTACCAGATGCCAGTCTCTTTCTGCTACTAAGTCACTTAACCCTCATTCAGGAGACAATAATATTATTCCCATTTTACAGATGAAACAGGCCGAGGTCATACAACTAGATTAGGAAGAAGAGCTTGGATTTGAAGTAAGGCGGTCTGATTCCAGAGCCCCCATCCTTAACCATAACACTGTGCTGTTGTGTGTAGTTTACTACATACCTTAACATTCTATGAATAATAATGTACATATTTACGTAAAATAGAGATGCAGTATATATTTATACCCCAAGGAAGGGCAGCCACCAGGATGATTCTGAGCTATCTGCCAAACCACTTTATGTGCTGGGTAAAGTATGTCCAAGCTGGAAAAAGAGTTGCAGTGCTTTCTGCATTATGGAAGAAAATAACTCCTGGCAAATGTTTTCAAATGGGGGCTGAATACCAAGTAATTGACCATAAAGACTATTTAATGACTACTTTGTTCTGGATCTTCTGTCTACCACTTCTTAGCTGTGAACTTAAATGTGTTATAAAATTACAACAACTTTGCAAAGAAATAACATCCTAAATGTAGTACACCTTTTCCACCTTAAGTTAACTGCTTTCAATTTTCTACTTTATTATCCAGCTTTGGGTTTTATCCAAGTGTTTGCTCAGGTGCATACTTAGCTTTTATCATACTTAGCTTTTATCATTTGTATAGATAAAAGTTTGCATTCTGCTTATTTGCTCCATGCTTCTGGTGTAGTACTGCTGCTATGTCACTTCTGATGTTTCCTATTGTAAATTAGTCCTAATCAGAGTGAGCTCTAAATTCGAAGTGTGAAAAAGTCTCAATATTAAAACAGTTTATTGGTTGCATATGAGAAGGCAGCAAAATCACTGAAGATATATGTGAATTAAGTATAAGCAAACTTGAGGGCCCTTCAAAATGAGGGGTCAGATTTTGTCTCTGCCATTTATTAAGCTATATATACTAGAGCAAATTTTCTAACTGACCCAGCATTAATTTCTCAACTCTAAAATGAGAATAGTGATTCCTACTTCAGAGAGTAGTTTTGAGAATGCAATGACACAGTATATTTAAATTGCTTATCACAATGTCTGGTACATAGTAAATACTTAATAAAGAGAGATACTACTATGATTAACCTGTGTTTCCTTCAATGAAAGAATCTTTCTCAAGATGATTTCCAGTCAGGGGTGCTATCAAGTGGGTCTTGGGCTTCTCCCTGAAAACCCAGTGGAAGCATCTTCTCTAACAAATGCTTCCCTTAATATTATGAACATCTTATACAAGTGTATGATAGAAGATGTTCCCTGTTAAATAGCTTTTAAGAACCTCTGGCAGTGGCTATTTTTTGCTGAAAGCTAAACTGAAGACTCTTTTTTTCATTAATGTTGAGAGGCAAGGTTTTACAAGAAATTAGGAGTGAGATTTATTAGTTACAAGTTCTGCAATCTATTCACTGTGTGACCGTAACAAAACACATCATATTTTTTGTCCATTTGTCTATAAGAAAATAAATAAATTCTAAAACCTCAAATTCTACAAGGAAGGAGACATGCTATTAAGATACAATATGGGATTATTATTGACTTCCCAGAAGGATGTCTCCATATGTATCACTATGCAAACTTATGTTTGTCATGTAGTCTTTATTAAGTAGGCATGCTTTGAGGGACTTCATCAGTTCTGATGTGTGTAAATAGTAAATTCTAGTAAAGTCTTCCTATTGTCTTTAGAATCCTTATTTCTGGCAGGGAGTGTATTTAACTTCAGGGCATATGAATATTTAAATGACTAGGGCTTTCCTCTATCACAGGGTGGAGCAACTGTCTCGTCTTACTGTAAATACTGGTATGGGAATTCCAAAAGAGAAGTAGATTTAACAGCATTTATTTTCTCATCACCAGGACAGTTTTGGCACGTGACTGACTTACACTTAGACCCTACTTACCACATCACAGATGACCACACGAAAGTGTGCGCTTCCTCGAAAGGTGCAAATGCCTCCAATCCTGGCCCTTTTGGAGATGTTCTATGTGATTCTCCTTATCACCTCATTTTGTCAGCATTTGATTTTATTAAAAATTCAGGACAGGAAGCATCTTTTATGATATGGACAGGGTGAGTGATTATATAAATACCCTTAGTTACTCAGTATGTATCTACAGTGTCCTAAGCTTCATTAGAATGCCGAATTTCATAAGAATATATATTACATTTTAAGAATTCTTGGGGTTTAAAAAAATACTAGATCAAATTAATCAACATTATTAGGGTTAAGAAAAACTTTAAAAGACCCAGTTTTCTTTCTTTGTTTGTTTGTTTAGAATACAGGCTCTAGAAATATGTCCATGTTAACTAAGAGATGAATCCATAAACAGCATATTTGTGTCAGTGTCTTGAGGTGTTTATTAATGTGATAATAGGTCTTGATTAAATAATCCAAAAACAAAAGGCAACAATGGGAGTTAACCTGTGATAGCGATTTTGCAAACATCATCTTCTGGTGGTATAATTAACAAATTCCATCCATCATGACAGAGTGAAGAGGCCTAATATTTCCTGGACCCGAAGTAATGACTGTGGCACTGTTTTAATTTATACATTGTAACTCATTTAATCTTCACAATGGATATTATTATTCCCATTTTACAGAGAAGGAAATGAAGGCACTGAGTATCTAAGTAACTTGCCCAAGTGCACACAACTAATAAATGGCAAACCTGGCACTTTTGGCCCTGGAATCTGTGCTTTTAATTGCTAAAATTTTTTGCCTCTTATAAATCTTCAGTCAGGCAGTGAAATAGACTGAGATTTCCAGTTTATCTTTTGTATTTCACAAATTTTCTTTTTTATAGGCTTCCCTGTGGGACAAAGGTAAATGAAGAGTAGTTTATCAACTCTTTATCATCTGTTGATTTATAGTGGAATTTGACAATGACAATACAGCAAGGCATTACACGGGAGTCTAGTGACTTTTTATAGAAACTGATTTTGTTCTCTATGATTCTGTCTCCTTTTCAGGGATAGCCCACCTCATGTTCCAGTGCGTGAACTCTCAACAGACACGGTCATAAATGTGATTGCTAATATGACAACCACAGTCCAGAGTCTCTTTCCAGATCTCCAGGTTTTCCCTGCACTGGGTAATCATGACTATTGGCCACAGGTAAATTTGACTACAACTTCTAGAAATGCTTAAAGGATTTTTTCCATCAATAGTGTCAAAAGTATGCTGATAACTAGCCGATGATAGGGCATGGGAGGGGCGCTCATGGAGGTGGAGTTTGCTCTTAATGCTAACCATCGAGGAAGGCAAGACAAGTGCTTTGGGGACTTGAAAGGGACTCCTAATAGTTCATAAAAAGTTTTTTCCAGGGCTTCCCTGGTGGCGCAGTGGTTGAGAGTCCGCTTGCCGATGCAGGGGACACGGGTTCATGCCCCGGTCCGGGAAGATCCCATGTGCCGCGGAGCGGCTGGGTCCGTGAGCCATGGCCGCTGAAACTGCGCGTCCGGAGCCTGTGCTCCGCAACGGGAGAGGCCACAACAGTGAGAGGCCCGCGTACCGCAAAAAAAAAAAAAGTTATATCCATAGTGAGATTTTGGAATCAAATTACCTAGTTTGTGAGCTATTAATTCTTGAGTTCCTTTGTATTCTTCTCAGTTTCTCCTTGCTTTTGAATAATTTTGTTCATTTGCATTTCCATGTTCAGGTTAGCAAAAACGGTTAATGTTGACAAATGTTTACATTTTTCAGAATTTCTCTTAGGCCTACTAAGCTACCCATACTCTGATCTAAGCTGGATTGTGATTAAAAACAAAAGCGTAGCAAATCATCCTAAGAACCCAAAAGGGAGGTCCATGTTCAAGATGTGATTCCAGGTAGAGAGCATGTTCGGAATATTTTTAATGCCTGATACGGCCCAGGCTTCAACCTATTAGGGTGGCTGTTTATTAAACAGCCTATGCATAACAATCGGATAGCAGCGCTGGTTACAGCGATCTGCTCTAGCAGTGTAGAATCTTAGATTTGTTCAGATTCAAGAGATCTTAGAGATTGTTGTTTAGTTCAGGGCTTGGCAAACTAGGGCCTGTGGTCCGAATGCAGTGTGACACTTGTTTTTGTAGATAAGGTTTTGCTGGAACACAGCCATGGCTGTGCTTTCTGTTTTGCCTGTGGCTGCTTGTGTACTGTAACAGCAGAGTAGAATACTTGCCACACTGACTATGTGGCCCAGAAGCCTAAAGTAATATTTATTTTTTGACCCTTCATAGAAAAAGTTTGCTGACCCCTTGTCTAGATCAACTCTTCATTTTACAAAAGAGAAAACTGAGGCCCAGAAATGTTAAGTTGCTTGTTCCGGTGCTCACAGTCACTTAGTGGGAGAGCCCACATCCTGGATCTTTTGTGTTCAGTTAAACAAACATCCTTTCACACATCCTTTACTCTTGCCAGACTAACATATCAATATTTCCTAAACATTATATTTACTTTCATGCCTTTCTTTGTCTACATTTTTCTTTTGGTTTAGCATATCTTTTCCATCTCATGTCCAAAGGCTGCTTAATGAAGGTTTTGATTATAATAGTTAATTAATGTGAATAATGTGACTTTGAAAAGTTGCACTCTATGATGAGCTTAAGTTTCAAGTGACTTCTTGAGCCCAGCCTCCTGTCTTGAGATGAACAATATGTGAGTCTTTGCGAGTTGGCCTTTCAACCAGTGGTCAGCTTTTGTTACTGTTGAGATGTTAGACCACACAGGGCAGAGGCTTGAGAATGGGCAATATCCAGGAATCAGAGGTTACACACATTGTTTTTATATGCTTTAGGTGACAGGTAGACTGTTGTAATGGAAAACATGTGGGGTTTAGAGTCACATTCACTAGAGGCTAAAAGCCTGTTCTGTCCTGCTTCTAATAGCTTGAGCAACTTGGATAATGCATATAATTATCCCTGATCATTTATAAACAAGAGCAATAATACCTACTTTGCAAAGTTTTGGGGAGAATTAGCGACACTATGTGGAAAGGGCATAGTTTCCTACCTGGCACATGATAAGCCCTCAGTAAGTGAAGTGGTGGTTTTGTAGCATGAAGCAGTGACATGGGACACATGTTTCCTAACTCCCCTGAGGATTGGTTTTATTTTACTTTTATCTCTGCCTTCTTTCTGCAAAGCCAAATCTTATAATAATTCAAAGATATAGATGCTATCCAACTTCTAAAATATATCTGATTATATGTACAGCTAGGATAAACTGGCAGCCTTTATACCTTTTTTTCTCTTCCTAGCTTATGACCTTATACCTGAAAACCTTCTATTATTCTACTGCCATCCTTCCATCCCAGTTTCAGGAAGGTCAGATGTAACACGAAAGCCCTACGACAAATTCTCCTAGAGACTTCTCATATCTGAGATCAAATTCCAGTGAATGTTAGTAACAAATAAATCGGATGTGTTATTTCTCCACTAAAAGCCCATAAACATGTATTTAAACATAGCTACATCAACATACAAATACAGACGCAAATTCCCACCCACTACATCAGAAGTAGATATTTGTGTAGACAGCCCAGGGATTTCTTCCCATTGCCACTCAAGGAAGCAGTCTGGGCCAGGGTCCTCTGGTACTCCTACAATGGCAAGGCTGGTGCCCCCAAACTGGTGAGTGGGTCACTTCCCATTGTGCAATAGATAACTGAATGTAAGAGTGATGGTAGAAAGACCTGGGATTTAGACCCAGCTCTGGGACTGACCAGCTCTCCCTGGATAAATCACTTAACTTCTCTGGTGCTCATGTTTTTCATACTTAAAATAGACAGAAAAATCTAGAGCAACGTTTATATAATTTTGATTCTACATGACCATATACCAGTATCTTGGCATCCATCCCAATGTAAACAAACGGCTAAGATATTAGGTTTTTGATGATGATGATAATTACCAATTTTTAATCAGAATTTAGATTGGCCTAAGCCATTGTGTAATTTTCAGACAGATGACTCTGGTCGCCGACACAAATTGCAAATATCCTTTGGAAAATCAATTTCAGTTAAAAGAAGTCATTTGCTTATTACTTGCCCTGAATATATTTGTATTTTCATTATGTATTAGGCACATGTATTAGGAACTAATGTGACTTGGGTGTCATCTTTAAAAAAAAAAATAAACTAAGAATTTTAATTACTGATGACAGGGAAACTCCTTTAAGAAATAGGTCTGCGTCACCAATATAGAGAAGGAAATGAAGAGAGTGAAGAAAATGGCTTCAGTTTTTTACCATAATTTTTTGAAACGAAATATAGGAATAATTACCCAATTTCACAAATGATTTCTGGGTTTTTATTCAGTATGTACTTTCTTGAAGTTTTTTTTCTTCCCCTGCGCTTATGTCACCATAAAGATACTTTATTATAATATGATAAAATAGGATGATAAAAATACGGTATAATATATTATACATATATTATTTAAAAAATCAGAATGATATGATTTAGGCTGACATAAAGAGACTTCAAATCAAAAACATGTTTTTCTCTTTCTAACTTACTTCACTCTGTATGACAGACTCTAGGTCCATCCACCTCACTACAAATAACTCAATTTCATTTCTTTTTATGGCTGAGTAATATTCCGTTGTATATATGTGCCACATCTTCTTTACCCATTCATCTGTCGATGGACACTTAGGTTGCTTCCATGTCCTGGCTATTGTAAATAGGGCTGCAGTGAACATTTTGGTACATGACTCTTTTTGAATTACGGTTTTCTCAGGGTATATGCCCAGTAGTGGGATTGCTGGGTCACATGGTAGTTCTATTGTTAGTTTTTTAAGGAACCTCCATACTGTTTTCCATAGTGGTTGTATCAGTTTACATTCCCACCAACAGTGCAGGAGGGTTCGCTTTTCACCACACCCTTATAGCACGGGGAACTCTACTCAGTGCTCTGTGGTGACCTGAATGAGAAGGAAATCTAAATAAGAGAGGATATATGTATACGTACAACTGATTCACTTTGCTGTACAACAGAAACTAACACAACACTGTAAAGCAACTATATACTCCAATAAAACAAACAAAAAATCAAAAACATGTGGTTATAAGTCTTCATTCAAGAAGTTAAAAAGCTTTATACTAGTATTAACATTCCAGAGGACTTTGTTTAATTCTGAAATCCATCTCCTAGGCATGCTACACCAGGTCCTACATATTCAGGCTAAAACCTGCCTTCGGTGTCTCTATAATAAGCATATTCTCATGTCCATTCTGTACCCCAGTCACGCTGAAACAAGGGCTTGTTTCTGTATATGGCACTGTGTTGGTGTCTGGGCCATTATTTTTGCTTTGACTCCCTTTCTTGTCAACTTGATGAAATCATTATTCAAGTTCTGGTTCAAATGCTCTTTTCACTCTCCCTGCTGACTCTCTGGGCTAGACTTGATTGTTCTTGCTTTTCCACCCCCAGAACCCTTGTGGTGGTACCTAGCACATTGTCTTACAGATGATTGGTTGCATTTTGTCCTCCATCTCCCCAATTAAGTTATAAATCCTTGAAAATCAAGTCTATCTAGTATTCCTGCATCTCCAGATGCCTAACATAGTAGTAACCGCTCAAGTGATATTTACATTAATTCATCCACATATCTTCAGAGTTTCACTGGTGGATTATATTGTCTGTGGCCAGGATCAACTGCCTGGATTCACCAGCAAGGTGTACAATGCAGTAGCAAGCCTCTGGAAGCCATGGCTGGATGAAGAAGCTATTAGTACTCTAAGGAAAGGTAAGTGAAAGATTTACTCATCCCTATTTTATCTCTGTTTTTTATCTCAGTTCATGTTGTTTAGACTTAGATCTTTAATGTTTGCTTGGGTGTGCCAATTCTGCAGAGTCCCTATGCCCAGTTTCTCTGGAGGCCTTATCATGTTTGAAAGCCGGGGAGTGGCATGGATGGTGAGTGGGCCCAGGGCGAAGAAAGCAGGGGCAGGGTCCCAGTGGCTGAAAGTGCCACGGGAGCAGGGTGTTCTGTCACCACTGGTTCACAGGTGTGAGTGGGGTTATACCTTTAAGCCTCATCTCACCTGAGATTGTAGCAGCTCTGGTTTATCTGACATTTCTTCCTCAGTATTCTCTGGCAAGATCCGTGTGTGTTCCCATTCTTTGGATTTTAGATTTCACAATATCTCTTATCTTAATTCCCCAAACATACAAAAGTAGAAGTTGATGTATTAATCTTTCTTTTATAAAATTCAGTACCTCATTGCCTAGTGCCAAAACATTTAGTTATCTTTTCATGTGAATGTTGGATACAACTGTTGTCACCTCAATTTGTGGAAGTGGCAGCATTGGACTTGACACATAGTAGGTTTTCAATAAATGTTTGTTAAATCTGATTCTTATCCAATGACAGCCTATGTATGTGCAAACTAAAGAATAAGAAATAAGTATAACCTGCCTAAATGGATTGAAAACCTTAATTAAGATTTTGCTTTCACAGTGTATATGTATCTGTGTGTGTATTATTCCAGAATGTGTTTCAAATTTGTTTTTATAGGTGGCTTTTATTCACAGAAAGTTTCAACTAATCTGAACTTTAGGATCATCAGTCTCAACACAAACTTATACTATGGCCCAAATATCGTGACCCTAAATAAGACTGACCCAGCAAATCAGTTTGAATGGCTAGAAAATACACTGAACATCTCTCAGCAAAATAAGGAGAAGGTAGATGCCGTAGACCAACGTCATCATGGGATGAACAGAGGGTTAAACTTGTATACTTATTAGACCTGAGTGGGGTCAGGTATTAATAAAAGTATTAAAATTTAAAGATGTTCTTACATGAAACACTTTGTGATTTGCCTCTGCTGTGTTGCTTGTTTTATTTTGCTTTTAATGCTCTGGGGATTGATTGACATCTGTTGATATTTAAAAAAAAATTTTTGAGCAACGTCACAGTTACCTTACATCATAAACCATGTAGTTCCAATAGACAAGTGCAAATATAGGGCCATTAATAGTTTCATAATTTCATCTGTTTTTGGTAAATAAATAGGAGAAATGGTATATTTGCTTTCTAAAATTTAGCTAATATACTTTCAATCTTGGGTATCTAAATCATTTTGCTCTGAAAAATGTGCGAAAAGATTCTCATCAGTCCTCTTTGTGTTTCTTTCTCCAGGTGTACATCATAGCTCATGTTCCAGTGGGGTACCTGCCTTATTCAAGGAGCATCACGGCAATGAGAGAATACTATAATGAGAAATTGATAGATATTTTTAGAAAATACAGTAACATCATTGCAGGACAATTTTATGGACACACTCACAGAGATAGTATTATGGTTCTTTCAGATAAAAAAGGTAATATAACATTCTATTTGCATCTCCTCAGTCCAAGATGCTAGAACAAAATAGTGAATATCCATTAATTTTTACTGATCCAGTAAATTAAAAGTTTTATTAAATCTACCTGCCAGCACCTGCTTTTTCTCAGTTACCTTCTGTGAGTGATGGCAACTGTCCAAATCGTATTTAGTCCTGCCACTGGGTTTCTTCCTTTTAGCTCCACAAGGCCGTCATCATTTGACTGCTGTTGACACAAAAGCCTCTGAAACCCTCAGTTCACTCAAATATTCTTTTAGGTCCTCAAGTTTAGAGAATCACTCCTTTTTATTTACCTGCTAGACTCAAGTTTCCTTTGATATGATTAGATTTACTTCTCAGAATTTAAAGAGCAAAGCACAGTTTACTGTTGGTTTAAAATAAATTAAGCTCCTACTTTTAAGTGCTTATCGACATTGTCATCTACTCAGCATTAAAAGAAAAAAAATAGAAGAAGCTCTAGCATTAAATAAGACAACGATTATCTATTTTTAAAGATAACTTCTGTATAAGGGCAAGAAAACTGAGAGTTAACAAAATAAGAGTTCTGATTTTTTAGTAGTCAGCCAGGAGAAAAATCAGTATGTATTTTTTTTTTTCAGTAATTGGGGAACATTTTTTTTTTTTGCGTTACGTGGGCCTCTCACTGTTGTGGCCTCTCCCGTTGCGGAGCACAGGCTCTGGACGCGCAGGCTCAGCGGCCATGGCTCATGGGCCCAGCCGCTCCGCAGCATGTGGGATCTTCCCAAACCGGGGCACGAACCCGTGTCCCCTGCATCGGCAGGCGGACTCTCAACCACTGCGCCACCAGGGAAGCCCTGGGGAACATTTTTGAAATGCTTTACCTTCTTCATCTAGAATGAGTGGGCTTGGTAAAAATGACAATTTTCAGCATTTGATAGCTTTTTTACTCAGAAATTTAGTTCTATAATACAGGGCTCCCCAACCCCTGGGCTGCGGACCGCTGTCTGCAGCCTGTTAGGAACGGGGCCGCCCAGAGCGAAGCTTCATCTGCTGTTCCCCATCACTCCCCATCGCTCCCATTACCGCCTGAAGCATCACCCACCCCCCCCCCCCACCCATGGGAAAATTGCCTTCCACAAAACTGGTCCCTGGTGCCAAAATGGTTGGGGACTGCTGTTATAGCAGATATGTGTAAAACATGGTGACACTTAAATCAAATTCTTATTATATAATTATTGGAATATTGTTATAGGTAGAGTACAAAAGAAACTAGCTTTGTATATTTTGTGTGTGTGTACTTGTAATAAGTTGGATAGTTTTATTATGAAAATTTTCAAATATATATATAGGTAGAGAGAATTATAAGACAAACCCCCGTGCACCATCACTTATATTCAACATCTGTCAAGATTTTGCCACATTTATTTTATCTATGATTCTTTATTCTTTTTTTTCTGAAGTATTTGAACATAAATCTCATACATCAAATGTATTTCAGCCCTACATGCTTCTGTATTCATTGCTAAGTATATGGATAACTTACATAATAATAATACCATTAACTTACCTAACAAAATCAACAATAATTCTTTTAATCTCTTCATAGTAAAACTTCCCCTATTTTCTCAAAATTGTCTCTTTAGTGTTGTTTCAGATCAGGATCCAACAAGCATCACACATCATTTGGCCGTTACTTCTGTTAACCTCTTAATCTGGAATTTGTTCATATTTTTAATATAGTTAAACTCAATTATTTAAAAATATATGTTTATGTACATATATTTTGTCTAGGAAATCCGATAAATTCTTTGTTTGTGGCTCCTGCTGTTACTCCAGTGAAGAGTGTTTTAGAAAAACAGACCAACAATCCTGGTGTCAGACTATTTCAATATGATCCTCATGATTATAAATTACTGGTAAGTTGGTACAATTTTAGAATTGACCCCATATTTATGCATATCTTTGTAGTTTTCATTAGTTTAGTTGAATGTTTTCAGCACAGCTATTGTGAGTTGTACTTTATGTTGAAATCTCAGGATGTTTTTCTTCTTTTTTATATTTGGAGTGTCAGCACTTTCTAAGTGTGGGTTTACGAGGTTAGCCTTTGGGAAGCTGTTTCTGTCTTCTAAGGTCTTCACATTTACTTAGATAAGGGTTTCATTGGGTAGCACCTTGTTTGTGGACTTACATACATTTGAAACTTTTCACTACTCCATATTTGTTATTAATTACTCTTCTCCAGAACACAGCTATGAAGAAGAATGTAGGCTCTGAAACCATACTGTCTCATGAGTGGTCTTACCCTACTTCTCTGTGTCCTAGTCTATTCCCCTTAAAACTGGGATTAAAATATTACTGACATCACTGAGTTGCTGTGAGGACTATATGAACAACTATTCTTTTTTTAAAAAATTTTATTTATTTATTTATTGCTGTGTTGGGTCTTCGTTTCTGTGCGAGGGCTTTCTCCAGTTGTGGCAAGCGGGGGCCACTCTTCATCGCGGTGCGCGGGCCTCTCACTATTGCGGCCTCTCTTGTTGTGGAGCACAGGCTCCAGACGCGCAGGCTCAATAGCTGTGGCTCACGGGCCTAGTTGCTCCACAGCATGTGAGATCTTCCCAGACCAGGGCTCGAACCTGTGTCCCCTGCATTGGCAGGCAGATTCTCAACCATTGCACCACCAGGGAAGCCCCCCAAACAACTATTCTTAAAGCACGTGGAAAAATGCTTGGCTCACAGTAAGCACTCAATAAATGTTGGCAAAATTTTTTTTGTAAAGAAAATAAATTGAGTTGGAACTTTTGAGACAAAAGCTCTCTGGAGCTGGTACATGACTCTATATATCAATTCAGCCTCAAAAGGCCAGGCATTTAGCTTATGGGTACTGCCCCTTTCAACAAATATAATTTGAAAAGAATTTCTCAGTTAAAGTCTCTATTGATGTGACTGTATTCTTCTCCTAGGTAAATTTAGTAGGAGATAGATTTGTTAATCCCTAGAGCATGTTTTTACAAGAAAAGATAGGGCAGAAAAAATTTGGTTTAATCCATAAACATTAAATTAAATGAGGAGATAAAACAATTGAGAAAATAGTCCAAAGGAATTTTTTAAATTAATTAATTTATTTATTTTTGGCTGCATTGGGTCTTTGTTGCTGCACGTGGGCTTTCTCTAGTTGCGGCAAGTGGGGGCTTCTCATTGCGGTGGCTTCTCTTGTTGTGGAGCACAGTCTCTAGGTGCATGAGTTTTAGTAGTTGTGGCACGTGGGCTCAGTAGTTGTGGCACACAGGCTTAGTTGTTCTACAGCATGTGGGATCTTCCTGGACCAGGGCTTGAACCTGTGTCCTCTGCATTGGCAGGCGGATTCTTAACCACTGCTCCACCAGGGAAGTCCCCAAAGGAATTCTTTTACAACTATTAGTTGCCTATTTTTGGATCTGAATCTCAGACACACACACACATGTGTGTGCATGTGTGTGTGTGTATACTGACATAGAAAGATGTACCTGATATAATACTATATCATTTCTAAAAGTGCAAAACAGTTTGTATAGTTTAATTTCATTTTTTGAAAAAGCCAAAAAGTTAGGAAATAGGTATATATATTCTAAATACTTATATTTCTTTGTACATAAAGTCTAGAACAGCACACTGGAGTGCTGGTAAATGTTTAACAGCTGGTTCACCGGGCAGGGGGAAAAGTGCTTTGATTTGTAGTGTTTGCCAATTTCCATGGAATAAATACTCCCATCATGGCCAATTTCAAGCTGCCAAAGTGATACCAACTAACTTGCAAGATGCCTGAAAATTTGACAGTCAGCATTTGTGGGCTGGTACAAGCCACCTCCTGCATATGACTGATTTATATACAACTGTTAGCCGTGGTTACTTCTGATGTGTGTGAATTGAACGCTTTTTATTTTGTAAGCCCCTCTGTATAGTTGGATTATTTTGTATTATGTTCTTTCTTTTTTTTTTTTTTTTTTTTGCGGCACGTGGGCCTCTCACTGTTGTGGCCTCTCCCGTTGCGGAGCACAGGCTCCAGACACGCAGGCTCAGCGGCCACGGCTCATGGGCCCAGCCGCTCTGCAGCATGTGGGATCTTCCCGGACCGGGGCACGAACCCGGGTCCCCCGCATCGGCAGGCGGACTCTCAACCACTGCCCCACCAGGGAAGCCCTCATTATTTCTTAAATGAAAAAATATATAGATTTTTCTATCAGGACTCTTTTTCTTTAAAAGTAATGCACACTTCTTAAAATGACTATACTTTAAGAATGTCACATAAATCCTAATAAGAACTCTTCTTGATATGCAGTACTTCATATGCCAAAAAACGAACCAGGCTTTGTTACTCTTTTTAACTATAGGATGTGCTACAGTATTACTTGAACCTGACAGATGCTAATCTGAAGGGAAAATCTAATTGGAAGCTGGAGTATACCCTGACCCAGGCCTATGACATTGAAGATTTGCAGCCAAAAAGTTTGTATGAATTAGCTAAACAATTTGCAATCTTAGACAGTAAACAGTTTATAAAATACTACAATTACTTCTTTGTGAGTTATGACAGTAGGGTAATTTGTGATGAGAAATGTAAGGCCTTTCAGATTTGTGCAATTATGAATCTTGATGTTATTTCTTATACAGATTGCCTCAAACAATATTATATAAAGCACAATCCATAGTATTTCACAGTCTGTACTCATAGAAAATGTATCATTGCTCTGTTTCTGAGATCAGTTTGTGGAATTGTTATGCAAAAATTTGTGAGTTACTGAGTGGGCAGGAAGAATTCCTGTCTTTGCTTTTTTATGATGCCCAAAATGTAGATATTTTTAACATCCTATATTTTTATTATATCGAATGTATCTAAATTGCCCATTACTAGAATGATGTTTGGATGTAAATACCCTATCTTCCAGTTTATATAATTACATTTAATTTATACTCTTGTTGAAATTGTCATTTATACAATAAGACAAATTACTTTTCCCTAAGTATGATGAATTATTTTTAATATGATAATTTTCAGTCTTTTAATTCATTCTTCTGGAAACTTCATGTGTAAACTGAGGTTCAGACAGTTTTAAGTATCATGAGGTTGACACTGTTTTTGCACTATCTATACTCTTGGGAAAACACCAAGGTCACATTAGGGCCATCTCTGAGTCTATGAAACATCACAGGACATGACCTCACTAGCTGTCTTCATTCTGTGAGTGAAGAGGAGTCCTCTTTAGAACTAAGTTTTAAGGAAGAGAATGTCACGGGAGAATGGCTAAATATTTTATCAAACTTTAAAAATGCAGAAATAGTATTTATATGTTGCTTACAGATACACGTAATAGATTCCCCCAGAAGAGGTGTGTTGGTAAACATCAAATACAGGAATGTTGGAGGTTAATGAATGGGAAAGTTGATTGGGGAGAGATATATAAGGGGATTTAAATGTGTTGGTAAAGTTTTATTTCCTAGTTCAATCAATTTCCTAGTGGCTATGTTAATGTTAGCTCTATTTTTCTCTATATATTTTTAAATATATTAAGTACTATAGAGATCCAGCCTTTAAAGTTGATGATATTGGCTCTTCTACGGAGAATGATTCATAATGAAAGCATGGAGATGCTTGGAGGGTTTGAAGTAGCCTAGTAGAGAAGGGACTGTGGGGGGTGCTGAGGTGCTGGCAGTGGAGAGAAGTAGCCCTTTTGTGATATATTTGGTAAGTAGAAGCAGCAGGATTTATTGATGGCAAGGATGTAAGAGCTAAAGTACAGAGAGCAATAAAGGATGACTGCTAGATTTTTGGCTGGAGAAACTGGTAGTTGGTTGTGTTATGAGGGAGTTGGGATTACTAGAAGAGGAGAGGGCTGGCGGGGAGTGTGAGGGGCACAGAGCAACAGATTAAGAGTACTATAGTGTATTACAGCTGATACAGGCTACCCAAGAATTCCTCTAGTTCTTTAAACATTTTTCTATTCTAATCATCTCTAAATTGAGAACTTAAGGATTTCTTTTAAAAAATAAATTAGTACCCTAAGAAAGCAGCCAAACAACTCAGACTCTACTACTGTGATTGTTTCTACAATATTTAAAACTTATTAGGAATAAACATGACTTACTTATAGGAATGTATCATCTGCCTGCCTCCCCACTGGTACTGCCTAAATCATTCTAGACAAACATCAAGGACACTTAAGGAAAGGAAAAATAGTATTAATTCAGTTGTTGATGAGCTATCTGTTCTTTTGGTAGAGAATGGATTTTCTCAAGCTACAGCATCCCCTACTTGGGTTGCTTCTCCTTGGAGCAATTATGTGTGTTAAGCATAATTAGGCAACCTTTCCACGAACACAGAAAGAAATAATAAGGTAAGGATCATGTTTATTTTATAATTAGTTTTTCAAAACATACCTGAAGTTCCTGTTTTACAAAATTCTCCTCATTAAAATTTAGTGTGATTCATCATCCTTAACTTTTAGTAAAACAAATTTCTTTCTACAATCTGTTGTTTAATTTTAAACAAATCAGTATAAAACTCCTCTCTTTTATTGTAAAACTTCAGGTCTTTTGCATTCTATGCTATACATAGTACATTCCCTTATGAAAGTTCTATGTCCCCAAACTGGTGGTTTTAGGAAGATGGCTGTGAGTGTCCCCTGACCATTGCCTTGTAGGCTTGGAGGACTGTTCTTTATGCAGGACTAGGGACCCAGTGGTCCTTTTGGTTTCTGTAGCCTTTGTTCCTGCCTCAGTGAAGACTCTTTCCTCCCATCACCACCCCATATTCTAATTAACATAGATTGTCAGTTTCTAAACACACATGTAATTATACATTTCAAAAGATTTTCAATATGTATGTTTGATAACTTACTTGAATTCAAAATACGTAACTTGAAACGCAACAGTAAGAAAACAACCCAATTTTTTAAAATGTCAAAAGATCCAAATACTTCACCAATGAAGAAATACGAATGGCAAACAAGCATGTAAAAAGATACTCTACAACATTAGTCATTTAAAAAAATGTAAACTAAAAAGTAAAAAAAAATTTTTAAGTAAATAAATTACTCCTACACACCGATTGAATTGTATTTTGAAAAATTGACAGTCGAGAACTGGTGAAGACAGAACTGAAACTCTTACATATTGTTCTTTTCTCCCCTTTTTAAAGTGGTACACTTTATTGGATTAATTTCTATTCTTTTATTAGCTTCAGATGTAGCATATATTTCAATTTCCTAATTTATTATAAGGTTGGGATTTATTTATTTTTCATATTTAATGACATTGTTTTCTTTCTAATTTTACAAGTGATACATGTTCATTGCATTCAACTAGAAATACATAAAAGGATAAAGTAAAAAGTAACAATCACCCATAATCCACACCTCTCATAGGTAATGACCATGAGCAGTTTGATGCATTTACTCTGTGTCTATATATGCATATATTTTTAATAATTAAAGAATAATTGACCTACAACACTATGTTAGTTTCAGGTGCATGACATAGTGACTGGATATTTCTTTACATTATAAAATCATCACGATGAAAAGTCTAGTTACCATGTGTCACCGTACACAGATATTACAGTATAATTGACTATATTCCTCATGTTGTACATTTCATCTCCGGACTCATTTATTTTATAATTGGAAGTTTGTACCTCTTAATCTCCCTCTTTTATTTCACCCATACCCCCATCCACCTTCCCTCTGGCAACCACCTGTTTGTTCTCAGTATCTATAACTCTGTTTCTGTTGAATTATGTTAGTTCATTTGTTTTCTTTTTTAGATTGCACATATAAGTGAAATCATACAGTATTTGTCTTTCTCTGTCTGACTTATTTCACTTAGCATAATACCCTCTAGGTCCATCCATGCAATTACCCATTTCTTCACCTTTGCTCACATTGTTCCTTTTCCCAATCTAAAGCCCCCCATTTCTTGCTCTCTCTAATATTGTTTTTCTTAAGACCTCACATAAAAACTACCTTTGTTGTCAAAACTTACCTAACCTCTTCAGGCACACTTAATCTTCTCTCCTTGGGGCCACCATCGTTACCTTATTTAAAACCATCAATGCCATTTTTCTCTCGTTCCCTCTCTTCCTTTAGTTCTGAGAGGACAGGGCTCTGCTTTACCCAACTTTGTATCCCCATCACCTAACACAATGCTTGACAAATAGGTAAGTAAGCTTTATAATGAACAGTATCAAATTAATGAAATTATATCTATGTTGGGAGATATTTTTCTCCATTTCTTGCTGATGGCCAAATTCCTTAATGACTAGATAAAACCATCTATTATTATCATTAAGCAGCAGAGATTAAAGGTTGAAGATAGAAATGTTTGGCTTAGGCAATCCATTGATGGAAACTTATTTACACTAATGGGTAACGAGTTTAGTCAGCCATCCTACGTGCCTGAGAGCATACTGATTCCAGTTGAGACAGAGAGGATGGATTCTGGCATTGGCATTGGCGGGTTGGGGAAAGGGAACTGAGAAGGGAAGTGGGAATTTTGAGACATAAGAAAAGAAGGGTAGCCTGTCCTCTCACATGCTGGTAAGGAAAAGGGCTTAGTGAGTAGAAGATCATCGGGAGGCCATATGATAAGTTGATGAGGTCAGGGATTCTAGTTTGTGTAGTTCAAGGTACTTACCTCTCTGTAATTCAGTTTGTCTCGTCAATTAAATGAGAGTTATAGCATCACCTGATTTATAACATTATTGTGGGAATTAAGTGAAAATGTAAAGTGCATAGCTCAGTTTCTGGACATTGTAAGCATTATGTAAAAGTTATAAATATTAATATGATTTTTGACATTGTTAGATGCCCAGAGAGAACAGAGTAGATTTGACAGGGACTTGGAAGTACAGAAGATGGAAGATGAAGTTAAGGAAAACAGAACCTCATACTTTTCAATGTTGTTCTGGGGAACATTCAGTTTATACACACATAAAGCCACAACCACTGTGTTTTGTATGGCACAATTCTCTCCACAAATATATGTAGGGTTCCTGTAGTGTTCCAGGCACTGTTCTATGTGCTAGGTAAACATCAGTGAACAAAATAGATGAAGATTCCTTCCTTTATGGAGCTCATTCTAGCATGTGCATTACCGTGATGAGTGTGTGTGTGTGCGTGCGCACGCGTGTGGGCGCAGCTTATGGGGAACACTGATTGCCTTTGAACCACATTGCACGTAACTAAAACTGATTTAACAATTTAAATATTTTTAACAGTATCACCTTCGTTACAATGGACTTCATTCCCAGAAACTATTGAGTAGGGGTTGTGACTGTCATGTCACAAAACAAGAGGGTCAGAAATACTGACAACTGTATTACAAAGATGTCCACTTGAGTCTTTGCTATTTGGGAAGAATGATAAAAAGTTTCTAAAATGATTGTTTTGTCTAAAACCATATAATTGCAAAAACATGGAAATGGCTGTCACAACATAGAAGAAAAACCTATGTTCTGATCAGTCTGTCAGGCAGGTTTTGTTATTTTGCAGATTAATACTGAGGTTCCTGCCGGATACTACTTACAAAATCCCTTTTTATGTGTGTGTCTTGAAAGCATTTATTCTCAGATCACCCAGACAGCAATGGGATTGTGCTTGGAACAAGGACTGGAGTTACAGGGAATGTTGTGATATAGTCTTCACTTGTCTTCTTTCCTGTTAGGCCTGCAAATGACTGCCAAGTGATATCAAAGCACCATAGCAGCAGCCTGAGGCAGTTTTTATTCACTTGAAAATTCATTAACCACCAGTCCCCTTAAAATCTAGCTGGAATCTTTAGCTGAAATATCCGTAGTTCCTTTTAACCCTTCATTTTTTTGCCAAGAGTTGGTAGCATTGATTTTAGATATATAAAGATATTAAAATCCTTTGAAAATAAAAGAAGTCACTTAAAAATTTTAAATACCGTCTACTCATCATTATATTTTAATGGATATGTTTGCTACAGAAGAAAGAACCAAAATCTTTCATTTGGAATCTTTATGCTTTAGAGGCAAAACAAGATCTTTTCAATAAGAGTACATTTAAGATGTTATTTTTTATCTTCTACATTTGAGCATGATAGACCACAGAATATCAAATTGGGGGCTCCCTTGTTTAGAAGCCATACTGGGTTTATTTAAGTTACTCATATGTTCAGTAATTATTTTTATGGAAAAGGGAGGAGTAGATTCATACATTTATTCATCAAACATTTTCTTAATGCCTGTTACGTGCAGGGCCTGTAATTGAAACCTGAAACAAAAAAGAAGACATATACATAAATGGACAATTAAAAATTATTATACTCACCACAGAAAGTTATTGTAATTATGTGACATGATGGAGGTGTTAACTAATGCTAAGGCACTAACTCTATTGCAATATATAAGTATATGAAATCAATGTGTTGTACACAAACTTACACAGTGTTATATGTCAATTATATCTCAGTAAAGCTCGGGGGGAAAAGCGCTATCAGGATACGAGGATCTAAGTCCAGAAATTATATCCACCCTTCAAATTCATACCACAAACTCTTAGAATGGACATAATTAAACGTTAGTCTTTAGAGACATTTCTCTGAACCACAGATAATTTTGTGCCAATCAGTGCTGCAATTTTTAAGTAGATTTGAGCCAAGAGTGGGACAGAAGCATTCTAACAAAGTCTTTAAGAGGATTTACATTAACTTGATAATAAAACTTTCTCCCCCTCCAAAAAAATTACTGTAGTAGATTAAATCTTACTGATTTGCTCTCTTATTTTGCCTGAGCCTTTATAGTTATGAGTTCTTGGGTTTTTGCATTTGATTGAGGATTTTAACAAATTTTCTAAACGTATTTTGGTTCTTGAGATGACTTATTTTAAAGACACAGTCCCGGGCTTCCCTGGTGGCGCAGTGGTTGAGAGTCTGCCTGCCGATGCAGGGGACGCGGGTTCGTGCCCCGGTCCGGGAAGATCCCACATGCCGCGGAGCGGCTAGGGCTCGTGAGCCATGGCCACTGAGCCTGCGCGTCCGGAGCCTGTGCGCCGCAACGGGAGAAACCACAACAGTGAGAGGCCCGCGTACCGAAAAAAAAAAAAAAAAAAAAAATACAGTCCCTCTCTGGGTCTAAAGGCTCAATGTTTTCTTTCCTTTTGCTACATTAGTTTTGTATGATATCTATGGTGGACTTTTTCTGTCATGCAGTTTCAAACGAGGTACACCTAGTTCTGGATTTTCCCAAGTGAAAGAAGAGAGTTTTCTCATTTGTAAAATAGAGATAATAGTATTTCACAAAGACGATTGTTATGAATCAAATTTTGTAAAGCATATAAAACAATCTTCGACACATAGTGTGACAAAAATGTAGTTAAATGAGATAAAATATACATTACGCTTGATCCCATTCATTGTCTCCTTGAGTGTTGTGAATTAACTTATTCTCAGCTTCTCTTTTGGCAGATAATGGTAGCCATTCCCAAATTCTGGCCTGTTAGATAATAATGAAAACAAGTTTCATCCAGATTATACCACATATATAGATATTAACTAAATATTTAATAGTAAAATAACATATAAAACCAAACAACAGACATTTCATTTGCAATTCTCATTTTATAGTCTCTAGAAGATCCCATTCTCCATCCATTGGGGTTCTTTGAACACTACCTCGGATTAGAGGTTTGCTAGAGTCAAACACTAAAATTCTAGAGATACAATATTTCAGTCTTGTAGCCTCCTCAGATGCTCAAAATCAGGGCAGTTGAGGTGTTAGCCTCTGGTGCAAAATTTAAAGAGGTGCCAAAACACTTAGTGATCAAGAGAAATAATATTTTAAAAATGCAAAATGAATGCAAAATAATTTGTCATGAACAAAATGTCAAAAATTTAAATAAGACAGTCATTGTTTTATGTTCCTGCATTGCTGTGCAACAAGAAGTCATTTCCAAGTAACCAGTGGTTACCGAACTGCCAGAAGAGGTCGTGAAGGTTTACCGTGGCACCTGATCCCATTGGGCAGCATGGAGCTTTATGGTCATGTTTTTGATTGTAGAGATTTTATTAACTTTTACATTTGGTTCAAAATGTGGGAGGATATTTTGGTAAGAGTATGTAAGGGCACACTTTTTTTTTTCTTTGCTGAGCTCAGGCTTCAATGTGCCTTCACGGGGCACTGCTCAAAACCCTCAGGAGTTCACCTTCAGAGGCAGAATGGGTGAGGATTGTCTAAGATATCATCCTTAGAGGTGAGGCTGCTGGCCTCCTGGCTCTTCTACCTTGCTTATGTATGATAGGAGGAGTGAGTGTCTCTTAAAAAAAAAATACATGCGTATATTTTTATGTCTGCCTATCCATCTATCATCTATCTATCCATGCCATTTTAGCTTACCTACATACTTTGCATATCTTTAATTTCTCCTTTGAGAGTCCATTTTCAACATTCATCATGCTAGTCCACAGACTATTATTTTCACCAATAAAAATGCATTTCTGTGCTGAAGAGAGTGTGGAGAAAAGGCAACCCTTCTACCCTGTTGGTGGGAATGTAAATTGGTCCAGTCATTATGGAGAACAGTATGGAGGGTCCTTAAAAAACCAAAAACAGAGTTACCATATGATCCTGCAATCCCACTCCTAAGCATATATCTAGAAACGATGAAACTCTAATTTGAAAAGACACATGCACCCCAGTGTTCACTGCAGCACTATTTACAACAGCCAAGACATGGAAGCAACCTTAGTGTCCATTGACAGATGAATGGATAAAGACGTGGCACATATATACAATGGACTATTACTCAGCCATCAAAAAGAATGAAATAATGCCATTTGCAGCAACATGGATGGACCTAGAGATTATCATACTAAGTGAAGTAAGTCATTCAGAGAAAGACAAATATCATATATTGTCACTTATATGTGGAACCTAAAATATGATACAAATGGACTTATTTACAAAATAGAAATAGACTCACAGACAGAAAACAAACTTATGGTTACCAAAGGGGAAAGGGGAGAGAGGGGGATAAATTGGGAGTTTGGGATTAACAGATAACACACTATTATATATGTGTAACAGATAAACAACAAGAACCTACTGTATAGCATGGAGAACTATATTCAATATCTTGTAATAATCTATAATGGAAAAGAATCTGAAGAAAAGAATATATATATCCCACTACTGGCCATATACCAAGAGAAAACCATAATTCAAAAAGACACATGCACCCCAACATTCATTGCAGCACTATTTAAAATAGCCAGGTCATGGAAGCAACCTAAATGCCCATCGACATATGAATGGATAAAGAAAATGTGGTACATATATACAGTGGAATATTACTCAGCCATAAAAAGGAATGAAATTGAGTCATTTGTAGAGATGTAGATGGACCTAGAGACCATTGTATGGAGTGAAGTAAGTCAGAAAGAGAAAAATATCGTATATTAATGCATATATGTGGAATCTAGAAAAATAGTACAGATGCATCAGTTTGCAAGGCAGAAATAGAGACACAGATGTAGAGAACAAATGTATGGACACCAAGGGGGGAAAGTGGGGTGGTGGTGGTGGTGGTGGTGGTATGAATTGGGAGATTGGGATTGACATATATACACTAATATGTGTAAAATAGATAACTAATAAGAAGCTGCTGTATAAAAAAATAAAATTCAAAAGAAAATAAAACCTTAAAAAAAAGAATATAAATATATATCTCTGAATCATTTTGCTGTACACTTGAAACTAACACAACCTTGTAAATCAACTATACTTCAATTAAAAAAAAACAACCTTGGCTAGATTAAAACATAAAAAAAATTCTGAAATCCAGTATTCTAATTAGCAAAGAGTAACAGCTTCCTGATTAGAAATTGCATTGACCACTCTCAGGCCTTTCATTCTCGATAGTAAGTGAGTTGAACACCAAGCACATGAACTTTTAAGTATAACAATGGACTGGCCAGGGAGCTGAAGCTTACACTCACTTGCACATACATAAAACAGTTATCTCTGACAGAGTATTTTTAAGTAAGTCACAGACAGTGAAACACTGAGTTTTAGTCAGTATGTTCTTAGATCTCAAGTTGGATGTGTATTGCTGTTTACCTCATAGGCTAATGTAAGTAAATGCCAGACACACAATAAATGAGGGGGTCTGCTTGACTTGAGCTGATATCTTATTTTGTCTCTACTGTTTGGTACTCCGAGATGCTAAAACATCAGAATCACGGCAAAACCCGTATTTTCCCACATGCAGTAGTAGTTGGGTTCATCTTACCTCCATTCTTACATAAAATTTTATCTATGAAGACTGCGTCTCCCAGAGTTCTACAAACATTTCTCCTTATTTCTCGCCTATTTATATTCTGGGGTCTTAGTCTAACTTTTTATAGAATGAGATAGACTGATTAAAAAGGAGGGAAACCAAGGCTCAGGTTGCTGCACTCTGGCTGGAGAGAGGTATATATCTCGATTTCCAGTTGCTTGAATGTCTTGTTCTTCTGAGCAAGAGGCAGATGTGGGGTAAAGGCAAAGGTTTCTCTTCTTTCAGACCAGCAGGCTTGCAGTGCTTGATTATATATTATGCAGAGGTCAGTAATTGTTATTCCCATCAAGTTATCAGTTCAAATTCTTTCTGGATTCTGACGACAAGATGACTCCTGGTCCTGGTTAATTAATTTATTCTTTCATGAAATATTTATGGAATTCCTCCTACATGCTAGGTGCTCTTTAGGCACTGGGGACACAGGATAAAATATCCATGACTTTATAGAGCTTAATTTATTGTTGTGCCTTTTGATCTTATTCTATGAATTCATAGAGTGGCAATATGATGAGCTGCTAGACAGATGTCATTTGACACCGAAGTTCAACCAAAGGCACGTAAGGCATATCTAGTGAACTTTAATTTTTAAAGTCATTTTCAGTTCAACCTATTTTAATATCCATAAATTGCTCATTAAAGAAATTAAAAATTTTAAATAAAAATGTATACCTTTGTGTATATTTCCTACATAAACTTGCAAAATAATAATTCCTTCAGCTCTTTAGTCTTTCAAAAGTGTTTTAGCCCATCTACCAAATTATTCATGGGCACAGTTGACTCAGAAAGATTAAGTAATCTGCTCAAGGAATATACCCGAGTAAGTAAAGAAGCTGAAACTCAACTCACGCCTTCGGACGCCAAGCTCAGTATTCCTTCCATTATACTAGTCAAATTTGCAGTTTCCAGCACTTTCTACATTGAGTTATAATTCATCAGGATCATAAAGCACAGATAATAAACTCTTCTACTAAAACAATTTCAATTACGTGCTTCACAATTGAGTTAGGCAATGGATTGTTTCCAAGATTGCCTGTCAGTATTTCAAAATGTGTTTATTCAGTAAACTCTTGCCTCTTTTCCTGTTAGAATCTGCCTGTTCTGAGATCTCAGAATCAATATTCTTTTGATGCTACATACCTCCTTATGAGGAAACACTCACTTGATTGTTATTGATAAGTTGAAAACGCAACGAAGGCTGCGTGATGTTGTCTTGACCTGCTTTTATTAAATTAAAACTTCTGTTTTATAATTTGGTTTCTTTTTTCTCCTGACAGACACAATTTAGGAATCATGTAAGAAAGAGTTTATCCTTTTTCTTTTACTTCAGAGTAGGTAAAATGTAACTTTTCAAGTATAAGAGATTTTTTTTTCAATCTTGATTTTTACATATTAAATGCATCATTACTTTCAATATGTTGCTAGAAAACTTTCTGTTAATTCTAATAGCTCATTATTTATTTAATGGGGCTCAGTCAGTTATCTATTTAACATGATCTACTGAGCACCCATTTTAAACAAGGTACAAAATTAGTTCCTATATACCTGATTACTCCAGTTTATGGAATGTTTTTCAAGTTTCTGCACTGGTTCTGGACCCGCAGAGCATCTAATATTAAAAGATGAACTATCCCTTGGACATGCATCCATCAATCCCTTTGTTCACAAGGGAGATATCCTACAATTGCATTTGAAAAAACACATCAATATATAGCAAACTTAATTCAAGAAAAACTTTCAAGCTAAAAACCGAAACAAAACAAAGCAAAAGAAAGTGAAAGTTATTGAAGCAACAATGGTTGTTTTTCCTGCTGTTTGTGGCTTGAAAAATAATGGAATATTTGAATCAAGTCATAAAGATTAGGGACAAAATTGTGAGGTTTGTTTTATTTACATACTTCTTACTCTCTAAAATATCCATTTTTTTGCTTTAGTGTCATAAACTATTTCTTAATTATTTTAGGTAACAAACTTTTATATTAAATGTGACTTACATGTTTTCTTGAACATTTTTTCTCTCTCTTGCTATACTCACCTTTTAGCAGACTACTTTGTTCCTATAAAACAAGGAACCATTTGATTTCATAATGCACCATCCCTGGTACTGTTATGTAATCTCCATTCACACTGCATGGTTAGTATTGCTTGTAATGAGGCTGCCTGAACCATGGTAACTTCTTGTAACTCAGTAAACAATGGAAAATAGATGGATCATTCATTCTAGTGTTACATTATGGCATAATCAGCTTTCATTACTGGTTTTCTTGTGGAGGTGATTGGGATTAGATGCTGTAAACACACGGTAGAATATATCTGTTCTCTCAAAAGGCCAAGTTCAAGAGCTGTGTGAATCATTCTTACTTTCTCACAGCCATCTTTAGTTTCTTTCTGAGCCTTTAAAAAGGTTAACCTCTTCTTTCTTTCTTTCATTGGATGTGTGGATGACAGGCTCTTGGTGCTCCAGCCAGGCATCAGGGCTGAGCCACTGAGGTGGGAGAGCCAACTTCAGGACACTGGTCCACAAGAGACCTCCCAGCTCCATGTAATATCAAATGGTGAAAATCCCCCAGAGATCTCCATCTCAACGCCAAGACCCAGCTCCACTCAACGACCTGCAACCTACAGTGCTGGACACCCTATGCCAAACAACTAGCAAGACAGGAACATAACCCCATCTATTAGCAGAGGCTGCCTAAAATCATAATAAAACCACAGACACCCCAAAACAAAACACCACCAGACATGGACCTGCCCACCAGAAAGAAAAGATCCAGCCTCATCCACCAGAACACAGGCACTAGTCTCCTCCACCAGGAAGCCTACACAACCCACTGAACCAACCTTAGCCACTGGGGACAGACACCAAAAACAACGGGAACTACGGACCTGCAGCCTGTGAAAAGGAGGCCCCAAACACATTAAGTTAAGCAAAATGAGAAGACAGAGAAACACACAGCAGATGAAGGAGCAAGGCGAAAACCCACCAGACCAAACAAATGAAGAGGAAATAGGCAGGCTTCCTGAAAAACAATTCAGAAAAATGATAGTAAAGATGATCCAAAATCTTGGAAATAGAATGGAGAAAATACAAGAAACATTTAACAAGGACCTAGAAGAACTAAAGAGGAAACAAACAATGATGAAAAACACAAGAAATGAAATTAAACCTTCTCTAGAAGGGATCAATAGCAGAATAACTGAGGCAGAAGAACGGATAAGTGACCTGGAAGATAAAATAATGGAAGTAACTACTGCAGAGCACAATAAAGAAAAAAGAATGAAAAGAATTGAGGACAGTCTCAGAGACCTCTGGGACAACATTAAACACACCAACATTCGAATTATAGGGGTACCAGAAGAAGAAGAGAAAAAGAGAGAAACTGAGAAAATATTGGAAGAGATTATAGTTGCAAACTTCCCTAATATGGGAAAAGAGATAGTTAAGTCCAGGAATCACAGAGAGTCCCATAAGGATAAATCCAAGGAGAAACATGCCAACACACATATTAATCAAACTATCAAAAATTAAATACAAAGAAAAAATATTAAAAGCAGCAAGGGAAAAACAACAAATAACACACAAGGGAATCCCCATAAGGTTAACAGCTGATCTTTCAGCAGAAACTCTGCAAGCCAGAAGGGAGTAGAAGAACATATTTAAAGTGATGAAGGAGAAAAATCTGCAACCAAGATTACTCTACCCAGCAAGGATCTCATTCAGATTTGATGGAAAAATTAAAACCTTTACAGAGAAGCAAAAGTTAAGAGAATTCAGTACCACCAAACCAGCTTTACAACAAAAGTTAAAGGAGCTTCTCTAGGCAGGAAACACAAGAGAAGGAAAAGACCTACAGTAATAAACTCAAAACAATTAAGAAAATGGTAATAGGAACATACATATGTATAATTACCTTAAATGTAAATGGATTAAGTGCTCCAACCAAAAGACAGACTGGCTGAATGGATACAAAAACAAGACCCATATATGCTGTCTACAAGAGACCCACTTCAGACCTAGGGACACCTACAGACTGAAAGTGAGGGGATGGAAAAAGATATTCCATGCAAATGGAAATTAAAAGAAAGCTGGAGTAGCAATTCTCATATCAGACAAAATAGACTTTAAAGCAAAGACTATTACAAGAGACAAAGAAGGACACTACATAATGATAAAAGGATCAGTCCAAGAAGAAGATATAACAATTGTAAATATTTATGCACCCAACATAGGAGCACCTCAATACATAAGGCAAATACTAACATCCATAAAAGGGATAATTGACAGTAACACAATCATAATAGGGGACTTTAACACCCCACTTTCACCAATGGACAGATCATCCAAAATGAAAATAAATAAGGAAACACAAGCTTTAAGTGATACATTAAACAAGATGGACTTAATTGATATTTATAGGACATTCCATCCAAAAACAACAGAATACACATTCTTCTCAAGTGCTCATGGAACATTCTCCACGATAGATCATATCTTGGGTCACAAATCAAGCCTTGGTAAATTTAAGAAAATTGAAATTGTATCAAGTATCTTTTCCGACCACAATGCTATGAGACTAGATATCGATTACAGGAAGAAATCTGTAAAAAATACAAACACATGGAGGCTAAACAATATACTATTAAATAACCAAGAGATCACTAAAGAAATCAAAGAGGAAATCAAAAAATACTTAGAAACAAATGACAATGAAAACACAAGAACCAAAAACCTATGGGATGCAGCAAAAGCAGTTCTAAGAGGGAAGTTAATAGCAATAAAATCCTACCTCAAGAAACAAGAAAAATCTCAAATAAACAACCTAAACTTACACCTAAAGCAATTAGAGAAAGAAGAACAAATAAACCCCAAAGTTAGCAGAAGGAAAGAAATCATAAAGATCAGATCAGAAATAAATGAAAAAGAAATGAAGGAAATGATAGCAAAGATCAATAAAACTAAAAGCTGGTTCCTTGAGAAGATAAACAAAATTGATAAACCATTAGCCAGACTCATCAAGAAAAAAATGGAGGACTCAAATCAATAGAATTAGAAACGAAAAAGGAGAAGTAACAACTGACACTGCAGAAATACAAAGGATCATGAGAGATTACTACAAGCAACTATATGCCAATAAAATGGACAACCTGGTAGAAATGGACAAATTCTTAGAAAACCACAATCTTCTGAGACTGAACTAGGAAGAAATAGAAAATATAAACAGACCAATCACAAGCACTGAAATTGAGACTGTGATTTAAAATCTTCCAACTAATAAAAGCCCACCACAAGATGACTTCGCAGGCAGATTCTATCAAACATTTAGAGAAGAGCTAACACTTGGCCTATGTTTTCTCTTAGGTTTCCATCATAGCCATGGGAAAGAAGTGGCCTGGCCTGGCAGTTCGTCCATGGAGAGGATGAGAGGCACATTGGGCAGAATAATCCCAGGTAATCTGCCCCCAGCAATAGCAACCTGGAAAAAGGTAGATTCCTAATCACAGACGCATGAGCAAGAAAAATAAATTGTTGATTTAATCACTGAGTTTTGGAGTGTCAGCAGCAATTGCTAACTAAAATAAATGTCTAGTAGTTAATAAAGTATTTTTGTAATGTTGATCAATAGCTTACTATTAATAATGGAATAAGAATAAAATCCATAAGACATGTTTTAATACTTTGAGCATCATGGCCACAGGAAATAAAAAAAAAAATAACTTGTGAATTTATTTTAGTTGAAGAGAAGTGTGATTGAGTGATCAATATTTGAGTAAAATGTAAAAGTAGTACATTTGCATTAAAATGGGATGGAAATATGAATTCAAGGAATGAAATAAATGAAGTAACATTCTGACTGTTCAAGAAGAGATGGATCAAGTTTTTTTTTTTTTTTTCGGTACGCGGGCCTCTCACTATTGTGGCCTCTCCCGTTGCGGGGCACAGGCTCCGGACGCGCAGGCTCAGCGGCCATGGCTCACGGGCCTAGCTGCTCCGCGGCATGTGGGATCTTCCTGGACTGGGGCACAAACCCGTGTCCCCTGCATCAGCAGGCGGACTCTCAATCACTGCACCACCAGGGAAGCCCGATCATATATTTTTTAAATGAATAATAATGGGGATCAAATCACTATGGTGTTTCGTGTATTTAGGGTTCAATCAGAACCATTGAGGAGTCTGTTTATCCATCTACCTACCTATCTCTTTATATCGATTTCTCTGTTTTTATGGAATAAGAGATTTGCCACAAGGATTTGATCTAATACAATTTTGGGAACTGACTTAACAGTCTCTGTAAACTGGCCGACTTTGCCTCTGACACTGGAGCTTGAAATCAACAAGGCAAACCATTGGGAAGCGGAAATAGATGTGAAGTTGGGAAGAACAAGAACAAGCATCTCTTCAGCATGAACTCAAGCAAGAAGAGACTGGAATCCATGTCAGTTCTCACTGCCTCCAATCTTGACATTGGGAGGCTTGTAGGAGAGGGTGGTGCCTTGACCACACAGCTAAATACACACTTGTCCCAGGAACTGGAGGAGCTGAAGGAGCAGATAGAACAGTTGCAGATCCTCTCCAACAAGGTGAGCCGGCAGGGAAGCAAAGATTCACGTGAACCACAAAATGGCTGCTGCTTCACTGTTCTCCAATTTCCCACAAGACTCCTTCCTGTGGCCCACCCTTACCAGAAACACACAGGAAAGAGAATTCTGGGGAAAATAGTGTAGCCTAACCTAGCCAACATATTATGGAGCCATAACACTTTGGATACTTTTCCAAGAGTTTTTAACAGATTTATTTTAAAATGTCAAATTTGGAATACATCAGAATTTATATTCTTTGCAATTATTTAAACTTAAGATGAGTAGTATTCCCTGTGAACTTAAAAATGTGTGTGAGGTGGGCTTCCCTGGTGGCGCAGTGGTTGAGAGTCCGCCTGCCGATGCAGGGGACACGGATTCGTGCCCCGGTCCGGGAAGATCCCACATGCCGCGGAGCGGCTGGGCCCGTGAGCCATGGCCGCTGAGGCTGTGCGTCAGGAGCCTGTGCTCCGCAACGGGAGAGGCCACAACAGTGAGAGGCCCGCGTACCAAAAAAAAAAAAAAAATGTGTGTGAGAGTACATCGTTTTATAAATTACTTTAGAAAATATGTAAGTAAAAATGTCTGAAGATCCCCGAGATAGGGTTTAGTTTACAGAAATTGCTAAGGAGGGAGAAACAAGTTGGGATCTGATGGAATCATTCCCTAAGGTGAGATGTTGGCTGCAGATGCAGGAGCAGATGGGGAATTTTATGGCTAACCCAAAAAGCCAGCCCAAGGAAGCACATCTCCCATTGCCTGAGGGGTCACTCTGCAGATGTAAGCATGATGTTACTAACTGGTGCCCGCTTCTCCCTAATCTTCTGTGCCTATTTTCTGCAGACCCCTAAGGCTGGACAGTTCCTACATGTGGGCTCAGACCCTGATCAAACAGAGCTCCAAGCAGTTCTTTGCATTCCTCTGGACCCAGCCCCGTTCCTCAGCTCCTTGGTGAGGTTTCTGCTCCAGGCAGACAGATTTCCCAGGAAGTGACCACCTGTTGTATGCCTGGCTCTGTAATAGCCAAATACTGCATGGATTCCTAATGACATACCCCTTCTTAATTGGGTCCCTGAGGACCAATAACTTACAGATTCACTACTGAGAAATGTGCTACTTTGCTCCTTCCTGAGGAGTGTGGAGGAGGGGACGACAGCTGAGAGGTTAGGGATTGGAGCCAGATTGTGCAGCTTGATGCTTTGAGGAGTGAGATGCAGATCTGAGTCACTGTGGAAAACTAAAGAGGAAAGCGATGAGGCAGCAACCTGAGAGACAGCGTCGAGGATGGAGCCAGATGAGTCCAGCTCGCTCAGCACGGAGCTGGGGGAGAATAATTGACACACTCTCTTGAGGGAATTCAGTAGTGAATGTCCTCTGAAACCTGGGTAATCATTGACCCGGCAGTTAAAGTGAATAATATAACCAATAATGTAACCATTCACTTGATAGCAGAAATCTAGGTCCAGTGTTTTATCATTATAAATGTTATGAGGGATATTCTTATATATCAATCTTTAAGTAGATTTTAATTTTCCTAGCATTCATTTCTGAAACAATAATTACTGGATCAAATGATATGAAAAATTATAAGGCTGCTGATGCCATTTTTTCTTCATATGAGATGGTATATTCCAATTTATACTCTTGCTAGCAAAACAGAGAACACACTCTTTACCAAACAATGATTACAACCTTTTTTTAAGACTTTCAACTCCAATAAAGATGTTAAAAAAAAAAGTTGAAAAAAAAAAAGACTTTCAACCATGTGATTAGTGATATCTTATTACTCATTTCTTTGAATAAACCACTTTTGATACAGAGTAGTATCAAAAAGTCTAAAAAACAAGGTAAGAGGCAAGACTACTCTGGACTGAACTAGTATGTTTTGCAAAGTGTCTCTCCATCTCAATTTCACACACAAACTAGAAGATGGGCTGTACCTGGTGACTGTATTAGACTGTGTGATAGGATTATAGATTTTAAGTCCTGAGCCACCCTCTTCCCCCACCCTCCATTCCTCAAATGCACAGAAAATATCTAATCCATTTGTAACACATTCAGTTGACTGTATTATAGGTACGACTTTATGAAACAGAGTTGATCACAATCTAGATTCGACTCCTACTTCTCAGGAATAACATTATTATGATCATTGTGATTTTTGTTGAGTTTCAATGATAACCACAGGCTTTTAAAGTAATTTAAATCAGTCTCAATTAAAACATAAACAATTTTGAGATTATTGTGATATTTTCACAGCATTTAAAATTGTAGCCCATACTGCTTGAAACTGTTCTCTGGTATGTTCTTAATTTGCCCTCAAGATCCTCTTTGTGGTCACTCTTGACCTGAATATATATCCTGCCTTCTTTGGTTGTATGGTGATCTCCAAATGAAAAGTTCATACACTTGATGCTAAGTACGGTTATCTTTAAAAAGGCTAGTATGTGAAATATCTCTATCCAAAAGCAGAGGATAAGTTTGATTCCTCTAGGCCAGCTCTTGAAAGGCTCTTGAATCAGATCAGCACAAAGCTTGATTCCACCTTTGGTGGAGATGGATGCAGCAGGACATCAGGACCTGATGCTGCTCTACGTTTGTATCACATAGTGTTACAGACAATGTTCGCGTCCCTGCAAAATCCATATGTTGAAATCCTAATCCCCAATGTGATGGTACTAAGAAGTGGGGACTCTGAGAAGTAATTAGGTCATGAAGGTGGAGCCCTAATGAATAGGGTTAGTGCCCCTTATAAGAAGAAACAGGAGAGTTTGCTCTCTCTGTTCTCCAGTATGTGAGGATATAAGGAGAGGATGGCCATCTGCAAACAAGAAGTGTCACCACCAGACACTGGATCTGCTGGCACCTTTTTCGGGGACTTCCCAGCTCCATAACTGAGAGAAATAAATGTTTGCTGTTTAAGCCCAGTCTATAGTATTTTTGTGATTGCAGCCCCAACTGACGAAGGCTTGTAGTGAATTCCTTTTTTTTTTTTAACATCTTTATTGGAATAAAATTGCTTTACAATGGTGTGTTAGTTTCTGCTTTATAACAAAGTGAATCAGTTATATATAAACATATGTTCCCATATCTCTTCCCTCTTGCGTCTCCCTCCCTCCCACCCTCCCTATCCCACCCCTCTAGGTGGTCACAAAGCAACGAGCTGATCTCCCTGTGCTATGCGGCTACTTCCCACTAGCTATCTATTTTACCTTTGGTAGCGTATATGTGTCCATGCCTCTCTCTCGCTTTGTCACAGCTTACCCTTCCCCCTCCCCATATCCTCAAGTCCATTCTCTAGTAGGTCTGTGTCTTTATTCCTGTCTTACCCCTAGGTTCTTCATGACATTTTTTTTTCTTAGATTCCATATATGTGTGTTAGCATACCGTATTTGTCTTTCTCTTTCTGACTTACTTCACTCTGTATGACAGACTCTAGGTCCATCCACCTCACTACAAATAACTCAATTTCATTTCTTTTTATGGCTGAGTAATATTCCATTGTATATATGTGCCACATCTTCTTTATCCATTCATCCGATGATGGACACTTAGGTTGCTTCCATGTCCTGGCTATTGTAAATAGAGCTGCAATGAACATTTTGTTCTAATCCCTTCCTTATCAAGCATTCTTCTCATGTTTTGACTTCCCAGGTAGCAGGAATTGCGTGCTGGCTAAGCTGATATAAGAGTTTGATCTGCTTAATGAGCTGCTCATATTTATTTTTGCAAGTTAATAAAATGACATTTATTTTTCATTTAGAAAATTATGTGTCAAAATTCCTTAAAAGGAGCTGATTTAAAAAATCATAAATATGCTTTAACATGAAGGCTGTGTAGCAAAGAGGTTAAGAGCTCAGCTTCTGGATCAGGACTGCTGGGGTTCAAATTTCATCTCCATTACTTATTAGCTGTATGACCTTGGCAAGTTTCTGGACCTTAGTTTCCTGATCTATAAAATATGATGAATATAGGATTTATATGACAAAATTATGGTATGCATTAAAGGAATTAATACTTTTAAGTGCTTAGAATAGCATCTGGCAAAAAACCCCCCACTATATAACTATAAGTTAATATCATTAAATAAATGGGGTAAGCTACGCATACCTGTGAACTAATCTCTTAGTTTTCTTTTTCTTTCCATATCTAGTTCTAAACCTTGTATATCTCCTATTCAATTTTTTTTCACAATCAATTTTTAGTAGGCTCAATGTTTTGATTATTTTGCTTAGCTCGGTTAAAAGGAAATTGACATTTGCATGTTAATAACCTGGAATTAAACATTTTTCATATACAGATCTTATCAAATGTCTCTGTGAAAGAGTCTACAAAAAAAAAAAGTCTATCAAAAAAGGATCATATACGGATCTTATCAAATGTCTCTTTGAAAAAGTCTATCAAAAAAGGATGTACAGGGCTTCCCTGGTGGCGCAGCGGTTGAGAGTCTGCCTGCTGTTGCAGGGGACACGGGTTCATGCCCTGGTCTGGGAAGATCCCACATGCCGCGAAGTGGCTGGGCCCGTGAGCCATGGCCGCTGAGCCTGCGCGTCCGGAGCCTGTACTCCGCAACGGGAGAGGCCACAACAGTGAGAGACCCGTGTACCGCAAAAAAAAAAAAAAAAAAAGGATGTACATACGAACCTTCAAATTGCGAATTTTCCAAGATGTGAATGTGCGTTCATATGTGCAATCACGTAAGTTAGTTCACGTGTCTGACATACATTGTCACCTGCGTGCATCCTCTACAAGTGGTTGTGCTTTTGTGTACTTTACTGTATAGCACTGTATAGAGGGCAGGAGTACAGTATCTTTATTTCAAGCCCAAGATGTCCAGAAGCAAGAGTAAAAACAGTGGTGATGTAGCTGGTACGACTGTACTTTTCAAGGTACTGTACTGTAAGATTTTAAATGTTTTCTTTATCTTTTGTGTTTTTTTTCTATGTATTCTTTGTGTGAAAAGTATTATAAATCTATTATAGTACAGTACTATATAGCCAATTGTGTTAGTTGGGTACCTAGGCTAACTTTGTTGGACTTACAAACAAACTAGGCTTACAAACGTGCTCTCAGAATGGAGCTTGTTCTTATGTAGGGGACTTACGGGGGACTTCCTTGGCAGTGTGATGTGGCCAAAAAAAAAAAGGATGTAACTTGTTACTGTGGAAGTCTCTTTAGAAGAGGAGAGCGATGATATGACAAAGATGTAAATACAGCCACAAGCAATATGTGAGCTGCTTGGTAAGTGTTGGATGCATGAAAGTATGCATAGGTAGGGATAGGCAGACAAATGTGTAGGTAACGTAGATAGATAAGTAGATGACGTATCCCGTAAGCAGAAGTAGTGCAGATCTCAGGACCAGAGTAAGTGAGAGCTGGTGCATTTCTTCTGGTTCAACTCATTTCTAAGCTCACCAGTACCATGATTGTAAATAATTTATAGAGTATTAACTAACAGTCTCTGCTCAGGAAGAACAGACTTACTATATTTAGACTGTGTTTTAGATGTCATTTGTTGATCTTTGGTCAGTGTTATGATTTTTCAAAGTGTTTCTTGCAAAAAACATTTGCACTTTCAAGAAATGACTCTCTTCTCAGTGTTTACATTAGAAAGTAAATGACATGCAAAGTGTATGCGATTCACAAAATGTCCGCTTATGAATAATTAATGGAGTTCACTGGAAGCTTAAGACGCAACAGTCATCATCAGCTCTGGGTGTCACCACACAACACTGCATTCCCTTCCTATTCTTTTCTCCCCCTCTTCTTATTTATTTGTTTATCCTATATCTTGACACTTTCCCCTCACTCCTGATGTTGAACTTGTGGCTTTTTCCAAGTGTGAACTTCAGATGGTATTCCATCGGTCAAGCTCCCTCTGGAGTGCGCACAATGCCTGACAGGGTGGGGATTAATGTTGGAAGCCTCTTCCTCCAGCAGCCTCAGGGTCTCCTTTACTTTCACGCTTTAGGGATGTTTTGTCAGCCTTTGAATGCTGCCTCTTTGGCTGCCTTTGTGGAGACAGCTTGTGCTCAGAGGTGATTTACTTGTAAGCTGATTGCCGCTCCATGTGTGAAGAAAGCATGACCAGTTCTCAGTCAGCCCGTCAGGGCGCCCCCAGCTCGTTACATCAGCATCGCATGATGGGGAACTGGGCAGCACCAAACAGTCTCCTTGTTGCCTCTTTTTTTTTTTTTCTTTCAAGGAAAGAGAAGAAAGCCTGGGAAAAGAGAAATAGATGCCTGTTTTTCCTTGAGAATCACTGAATGCTCTTCACTGTAACACCAAGGAAAAAAAATTTTAATTGATGTTCTATAACAGGAGGGGGGGAGCAAAGGGACACAGAAGACTGAGGGAAAACAATTACAGTTTAGCGAGACTTGGGTCCAGTATATCAGCTTTATCTGTTTTGGCACTTTATTGAACCTTCCCCTATAACTCCCTCCCCATTTTTCTAGTGGTTATATTAATGTTTATCTAGAAACTTGTATGTGCATTAGCAGAGCAGAGGCAAAGAAAATAACACTTCTGTTTGTTTTGGTTTTGATCAAATTAAGTAGATTGTTTCTTCCTGTTTCGTACTGTTCTGGATTGTATTACATTGCTTACAGCGGACTGTATGCTTTAAATAAAAAGTGAGCTGGTCCCCATTCCCTCACCTGTGTCATTTCTCGTCAATGTCAAGTACTGGTCAGGGGAGGCACGGCACATGAAAGTCCTGTGACGCACTGGTTACCGATCCTGTCATCCGAGGACTGTAACATTCATGGTAGTTCCTCCTTCCCAGATACGTGCAGCAAGAATATGCCTTACGTCCTGCTGAATTGTAGTCAATGTTGATGACTCATGTCCACAGTTGGTTTTGTGGCAATCAACAACGTTTTCAACCTGAGTTTGAACATTTGACCAAGAAGGTTTTTTAAAAAAAAAAGCTTGGTTCTGCTGAGGTTTACTAACGTCTCCATAATATGTGAACCAAACTCCCGAAAAGTGCTTCTTGCTCCTTATCTACGATAAAATCACAGAATTATCTCTAGGATCACATGGAACTAACTGGTATCCCTGCTGATAGCACTCTTCATAAGTTAAAGAAGGAAGCGTTTGTGTTAAAAATAGTGAAGTATGCTGTCTTATACTTCTGGAAATAGAGATTACTGTTTCCGAGAAAACTTGTTCCAGTTATGCAGCAGAGGCACCAAACACGGACCTTTTAATAAAGTCACTTTTAATAAAGTTCATTTCTGTCACTTTTAATAAAGTTCATTTATAATATTACTTTATGCCTGTCTCCTTCCCCTTGGCAAAGGAAACTCCTAATTTTATCTTTAGCAGCTGAAACTTTAATGAGAATGTTTTTATGTATTATTTAATAAATTTTGTCAATTTGATTATGTAAATCAAATAACATCCTCATTGCAAAAAATTAGATAATGTAGAAAACATAAAGGAGAAAACCATTTCATCATTCCACGACTTAAAGGAAACCTCTCCTAATGTTTGCTATACTCGTTGGCTGACATGATTTGTGAAGGGGACCTGGGAAGACATCTGACCACCCAAGTTGATCCTGGCACTTTTCCTTTATTGCACTTGTCACAGCTGAAATGATCTTGTCTTTGTGTAATTTTTAGTTTTTGGCTATCTCCCCCTCAATAATATAGATGAACTCCATGAAGACAGGTGCTTTTTCTGTTTTGTTCACGGTTGTATCCCCACCACCAAGAATGATGCCTGACATTCGAGGCACTCACTTATTATTTGTTAAATAATGCCTTCATGAATGAACACGAATATTGTCTTATTCCCTTGAATAGTCCTTGCTTAGTTGAATTTATCCTGTCTAAGCAATTTGGAATCTTGATATTTAAATTAACGTTATATACATAGTATCTCCCCAAGCTTTTATGAGGGAATCTTCTCATAATGCTGCAAAATTGGATACTGAGTGTTGAACACCAAGACTTTGAGTGAGTAGGACAGGATTTCTTTGTATCCATTCTTAGATGGTTGTTCTGTTACTGAAACCAAGCACAGAAGACTTTCAACCAGTTGCTAAACAGGGAAGGAAGGGGATGCAGAGACAAGGGAGAAGCCACCAAGAAACAATAGTGCAGCCTCGGGGCAGGGTCCTGGGTCCACCTCAAGGGATACACATAATAATATCTTTAAGGACTTCTGCAGAATTAAAAGCCCCGCCAAATGGAAGATGTTCCAGAGAGAAGGTAACAGTTTGATAACCTCGAAGCTCATCAGGAAACCACCTGAGGCCAGATTAAAGGAGTGCAGGCCCTACATACACCCTGATCCTTATCAGAACCCTGCCCTTGAACCATCCTATAAAACTCCTCATCAAATCTCCCCTGGTTGAGGCACACAGTTTTTGAGGCATGACCCTGCTGTGTCTCCCTTTGCCTGGCAAAGCAATAAAGCTATTCTTTTCTATTTCACCAAAAACTCTGTCTCTGAGATTCAATTCGGCACTGGTGCATGGAGGCCGAATTTTCAGCATCATTACTGCATTCCTTGTGTCACTCTTTTCAAGCTGCTTTTCTTCAGTCTCCAGCGCAGAGAATGGTATAGGTGGATTGGCTATGCCTTCCTTCTGCAACTCCTGGCCTCACTGACCTTTTGAACCTACCAAATTCCTGTGCAGGGTCTTTGCAAAAGCGATTCCCTTGCCTAGGAGACTCTTCTGTGCTTTTCAGAGGACAGCCAGCACTTTTGGCTCTGCATTTGGCTGTCAGTGACTTTCTTGTGGTGCTACAGGAGTCTACCTACACTGATCACTGTCTGATATTTGAATTATTCATGCATATGTATCTGTTACCTCTGTTGTCCCACCTCCTACCAGAATGTTTCCATGAGGGCATGAAACTTGTTTTGTTCACTATGGTACCTGGTAAAGAGAATATATACATTAGACAACACTTTATCTAAGAAATATTTACTAAATTTACATGCTCTACCATGCTATGGGCTAAATACTAGGAACCTGAAGCTGACTATGAGACCATCCTTGTCCTTGGGGCTTATAATCTAGAAGAATTTATAGAGCCCCTGCCATATGAACAGGCCTATGCACGTTGCCAGGAATACAACCCTGAATGAAGAGAGATTTGCTGGGGTGAGGTTGGGGAGTGGTACCGGTCTAGGTGGTGAAGATAGAAAATAAAAACCACTAGATAATTACAAGCCATTAGATAATTACATTTTTGATAAATGCTACATAGGAAAGTAGAGACATAGCCAGGATTTAGCTTGGATTGTTTGATTCTTTCCAGATAACCTTATTAACCATTCTGTCAGAAAATTAGACAGAAAATCAGATGTGTTTATTAGCACTCTTGTGGCATGGATTTTTTTTTTTTCTCCTCATTTCTTTAGCAGCCCAGTATATTTCCAACCAAAACCACCCACGTAAGTCAATGGAGTTAGGCCAAAGAAATCAAGCTCTATATTGATTTTGCTTTAACATAATCACCGGCACTAAGAAGTCCAACCTGTGTGTCTCTTTATGTCCTCTTATTTTTTGGATGAGAAAATAAACTTCTGTGAAGCAGAAATGTAGATTAGACATTCTGAAATAAGTCAAATGCCAGGACTAAGAGAACAATTACGCTAAAATAGAATTTAATGCATTTAATCCCATAAAAGGGATGGCTTTCATTAAAGCCACTTAAATACCAGATCATGAAAAGATGATTTCTCCTGCCTGTGGTAGTGGGCTCCATATTCAATGGTAACATGCAATTCAGGGAGTTTTTTTTTCTGAGGTGCTATGCTAACTCAGTGACCGAACTCATCTCCACAAATCCTTTGATGACACTTTAAGTTCTTCAAACCAAGAAAATGGTGAGTGAATTTTATTAGGGGCCAGTAAAACTTAAAAATAAATTAGTTTAAAATATGATTCTTCTTTTGTATAAATACTTTGTTGACTAGCAGCCGTATGTAACTCTTTACTGCCCTCCCCTGATCAGTTTTAGAAATGTTGATTCTTTGAAAGAAAATTAAACTCTTCCATCATTAAGAAAATAAATTTAGTCATTTCCTCCAATGGATAAGTTTAAATGGCCTCTTTTCAGGAGACAATATCTTCCAGTCTCAAATTTCTCTACATTAGCATATTCCCAAAAGTAATAACCAGGAAAGAAACCATAGCTTTTAATTGACACTATCTCAAAGCCCTGGCATCTCCAGAGTGGTGCTAACTTCTTTCATTTCAGTATTACTCCCTCTCATTCGAAAATTAGAGGTGGGAATAAAGAAACTGAGTCAAGCTCACTCTTTGATATAGTTTTTCTATTGAACTTGTGGGTAATTACTGAATCCCAGTAGCTTGAATACAACTTTAAGGAAAATGCATTGCACTACATTCTAGCCTGAATGTGAAATTTAAAAAGGTGAGGTGGACACATGGGGGCTTGTTTGATTTCGAATGGTGGACCGCTAGGGCCAGAAGTGAATCAGAGTTAAACAAATCTAGTGAATTGAAGTATGAGGAAACTGAGGCCCAGAGAGTGAAGTGATTCTCAAAGTCACACATAAAAAAAACAGAGGTTTATTCAACTACCCCTGATTTCCTCTTCTATGCAGCCTCCACCACGGGATCGGGTTTGGAAAAACCTCTCCTCACCTCCCAGGTGTGAACCTAGGTTTTAGTGTCTCTTCAGCTTCCATCATTAAAACCTTAATGCTCTTGTGCTGCCCTCTGGTGACAAAGGATATGTACTACAGCTGCCGGGCTTGGTCAAGCACACCCCTCTTTACTCATTCATTCAACAAATATTTATGGAGGTCTACTAAATGCCTGCCATTTCTCTAGACACTGGACTTTCAGCAGTAAAAATGAACGACAATATTCCCGCCTTCGTGGAACTTATGTTCTAGTGGAGACACGACAGTGAACACATTATATAAAACAGGAGGACTATAGAAATCAAGATATCAGGGAAGGGGGTAGCTCTCTGTGGGCAGGAAGTTGCAATTTTAAATAGTGTGTTCAGGGAAGGCCGCAGTGAATAGATGACATTTTAGAAAAGACTTGAAGGAAGTGAGAGAGAATAAACCACGTCAGTATATGGTGGAAGGCCAGAGAGGCGCAAAGATGGTTTTTTTTTTTTGTACGCGGGCCTCTCACTGTTGTGGCCTCTCTCGTTGTGGAGCACAGGCTCCGGACGCGCAGGCTCAGCGGCCACGGCTCACGGGCGCAGCCGCTCCGCGGCATGTGGGATCTTCCCGGACCGGGGCACGAACCACGTCCCCTGCATAGGCAGGCGGACTCTCAACCACTGCGCCACCAGGGAAGCCTAGTATTTCATTTTTGAAAGACGTTTTCAATGCATATAGAATTCTAGGTTGACAGTCTTCACCTTTCTTCCCAATACACTCACTTGCTTCATTGTCTTCTGGCTTTCATAGTTTCTGACAATTTTGGTGTCTGTCCTGGTCTTTGTCCTCTGAATTTATTACACTTTTTCTGCTAACTGCTCTTAAATCTTTTTCTTTATCACCAGTTTTCAGCAATTTGATTTTGATGTGTGTTGGTGTGGTTTACTTTATGTTTCTTTTCTTTGGGGTTCTTTAAGCTTCTTGGATATGTGGGTTTATAGTTTTTGTCACATTTAGAACATTTTTAGTCATTATTTCTTCAAGTACTTTTTCTATCACTTCCCCTTTCTGAGTTTCCAGTTACACTGTTAGATTGCTTGATGGTGCCTCACAGGTCACTGATGCATTGTTCATTTTTTTAAAAATCTTTTTCTCTGTGTGCTTCATTTTGGGTATTTTCTGCCGCTTTAAGTTCACTGATCTTTTTTTTTGTGGAGGGTCTAATCTGTGGTTAATCTTTTCCATATTTTTCATTTCTGATATTATATCTCTACACATCAAGTCGATTCTTTTTATATCTCTCACTTCTTCCCTCATAATGTTCATGCTTTCTTCCATCTCCCTGAGTATATGGAGTATATACATAATAGTGTTTGAAATTCATTGTTTGCTCATTTCACCATCTCTGTAAATTCTGGTTCTGTTGCTACTGATTGACTTTCCTTCTGGTGATGGGTCATGTATCCTGCTTATTTGATGCCTGTTTTTTTATCTGAAGACAGACATTATGAATTTTATGATGTTGGGTGCTAGATTTTGTTGTAACCACTTAAATAATGCTGGGCATTGTTCTGGCACGCAGTTAACTTACTTAGGATCAGTTTGTTCCTTTTGGGGTCTACCTTAAGCTTTGTCAGGGTGAATCCAGAGCACCCTTTAGTCCAGGTCTAATTTGTCCCCAGTACTAAGATGATACTCTTCTGCGGATTTTACCCTATGCTCCAATGTCTCACAAGGTCTTTCTCCTTTGGCTGGTGGAAATATTAATTATTCCCAATGCTGTGTGTCCTTTTCTATTAGGATTGTTCTCCTGTTGCTTTTGGAAGGTTCTTTCCCTAGTCTCAAGGAGTTTCCTTTCACCTGTACTCATATCAGTACTCAGACAAAAACTCAAATTCTCTCTGTGTGGCTTCCTCCTCTTTGGAATCTGCCTCACACATTCTAGCTGCCTTGGACTCTCTGAACTCAGATCTCTGTCTTCCAACTCAATGAGATACCTGGGCTCCGTTTAGGTTCTTTCTCCTCACTCTGCAGCCTGGAAACTCTCTCCAGGTAGTATGCGGGGGCGAGGCTGGGGCCCCCCCTTGTTTGTTTTCCTTCCCTCGGGGATCACTGTCCGCACTCCCTGTTGTTCAATCTCTGAAAACTGTCGTTTCATAGATTTTGTCTGTTTTGCTAGTTGTATAATGTTGGGCTGCTGGTGATGGTGGTGGTTAAATCCAATCCCTGTTATTCCATCCGGGCAGGAAGCCGAAGTCTTTAGGGCATTTTAATTCTGAGATGTGTCCGTTGAACATGCAAGTGAAGATGTCAAGTAGGCAATTAGGTATATGAATTTGGAGTTCAGGAAAGAGATTTGGATTGGAAATACACATTTGTAATATAAATTTATCAACTATTGCCTTGGAAAATTTCTCCCCACCTTAGGCTCCAGCCGTCTTATCAGAACGGAATTGTTCCTTCTATCCTATCAGGTCTCTACTAAGGAAGAGACAGACTAAATAAAATGATATAGTGTCATTGAGTTACTCTTTCCAGGTACATATTCATATGTTAACTAGACTTACCCAGGGTCAATATCTTCGCCAAGCAAGCACAAGTAGATTTTACTTGAAGTGCCAATTCCTGTCTGTTAATAGTAGCTTCTTGAAGTGTTATATACAGAAGGCATCTGAGGCCATGCCCAGGCTCAGGGGGAAAGAGTGCCATGATTGATTACTCATTTCTGTTGTGGGAGCAGGAGAGAGAACAGAGGAAACTGTACCATGTGTTTAACCCATCTGTCTTAGCATAAAATAATAAATGGGTATATTTGGGGCAAGTGACACACAAATGACATAGACTATCAACTATTCTGCTTTCATTGAGAAAGATATTAGTTAATTATTTCTGAAGAATAACTCATAAGCATATGCCTCTCAAATTAGTCAAGAACACAAATGGCTGTTCCATTTTCTCTAGTACCATGTGGTTGGCAAATAGAGCATTTCCTTATGTACACCATATGTGGTTTCACTTGACATAATGGAGGGTGGTGCCAATAGGCTTAGGAACTCTCTCCTCTCCCCTCTCTATCTTATAGAACTCATCACTGGGACCTCACTGTCTCTCCTGGATAAGGGGCAATCTACAAGAACAAATCTCATTCTCTAACCTAAACTTTGAGAAAAGATTTACCTATAACACCAGAGCTCAACCATCTTTAGATTATGTTGGGTTATATCTTCAAACTTGTTTTGCATAGCGTTTGAAAAATAGTAAGCCCTCAATGAATGTTTCGTAAATGCATTAATGTGATGTTTCCATTTTCCACCTTGAATGGATACCTCAGTCTATACTTGAGAATTTTCCTTGGAGCAAAATATTGACACATTGGGCTCACAAAGCATCTCAGGAAAGCTGGGAACCTTCAGCCACATAAAACCCTACCTACTGGGGCAGATCAACCCTCTTCAAAAAAGTGAACTTAAACTAGGTATAAGAGCCCAAAAAGGAGATGGAGGTTCCATCATTCCATACGGATTGCCTACCATGATTCCTCTTCAGTTGACTCAAACAGAGTTAGTTGCACTAGGGAATTGTGCTGCAGTTCAGGTTTAGTTCAGTTTGACAAATATTTAGTGAGAACTTACTCTGCAGCAGGATTTCTCAACCTTAGCACAATTGACATTGTCTAATTCTTTGTTGTACAATGCTGTCTTATGTATTGTAGGATGTTTAGCAGCATCCCTGGCCTCTACCCACCAGATGCTTGTATTTCCCAATCTCCCCCACCCTCCATCTATTCTCCATGATGTTTACAGACATTGCCCAATGTCCTCAGGAGTAAAACTGCTGCTGCTTGAGAATCATTGAGGACCACTCTCACCTTTGCAGATAACCCCCTCTTGAGTTACCCTATTTTGAGCACAACATCCTGTTGGAATTGACTGATTCACAGTCTGTGCAAAGCTACATGAACTCAATGCTCATTTTGTAAGGTGCAGGGAGAGATAATAAGTATTTGGTCTTAGAATATTTGGTTAACTTATAATTTTTAAAAAATCACTTTGGCTAGTAGGACATGTGTTCGAAGTGCTAAATATGGAATTAGGTAGAATTCCTAGACAGCTACAAAAATATTCAAGACATGTGATCATGAGGGCCTAAAATAAGGTTTCCCTACTGAATGAATGGGGAAGAGCTATGTAGGGAGATGGATTCCCTCATTCCTGGAGATTGTTGAAGGAATCCCCGGGCCTGTTGTGTCCAGCAACCTACAATTATTATAGATCTGTTTACCTCTACAGGCTGATGGATATAGTTGCTTTTTATATGTAAATTATGGGAAAAGTATGAGAACACTGGCCTAAACTAATTCATTGACAATGAGGATGATAAAGAAGGTTAGATTTCCAAACTACTGAAAGGGCAAAACTGATTAGACTTGGCGGTTAATTAATGTCGGGGTGAGAGACAGTGATGAGTCAAGGATGACCCATGTGTTTGCTCAGATGCCTGGATGTATAAAGTAGTGATTTTGCCAACTGAGGTTGGAACACAGAGGGAAGGGAATGTTCTTGGAGCAGTGGTTCTCAACGTGTGGTTCCAGATCCAACCTCATCAGTGTCACCTGGGAACTTGTTAGAGATGCAAACTTTCAGGCCCTAACCCAGTCTATTGAATCAGGATCTCTGGGGATGGGACCCAGCGACCTGTTTTAACAAGCCCTCTGGGTGATTCTGACGTTTTAAAGAATTTGAGAGGCTCTGTTTTGGAGGGAAGGTGGTCATAATTTCCATCTGAGACTTGTGGAATGTTCCAGTAGGACATCCGGGTGGAGAGGTTCAAGAGGCACGTCTGCTATTAATCTTATTGTGGTCAGTCACATGGATGTGTGTTTTTTGAGTGAATGAAGATGTCAGGCTCCTTTTTTTTTTTTTTTTATTCTGTGTCTTGAGGACAGCAGATAGGATCACAGGGAACATTTCCTTTAGGAAAATGATGCAAAACCTTGGATGATGATAGTTATGAAGTTTATGTTTCAGTCCTAAGGTTATCCTTTCTTTCTTTGTCCTGGAATTCTACCGACTGACTCATTGGCTGATTTACGTCCATCTCTTTCTACTGCTCTGCTTTCTGTGCCTCACTGGTAATTACTAAATGGCTTGAGTATGTCCTGTACACAACACTCAAGTGGAAGCAAGGAAGTACATGCACATTGGAAGGAACTTTGGTGCCGTTTGGACTCATCACTAGGTGTCAGGACCGACACAAGGGTGAGAGTGGGGAGAAGTCGTGAGCAGACTTACCGCCTCTTCTTCCTCCCACCAGTTTTCTATACAGGGGTCAGCAGTGGCTCTTGTGCCAAATCCAGCCCACGATCAGTTTTTCTGACAAAATTTTATTGAAACACTGCCATGTCCATTAGTTTACCAATTGTCTATGGTTCCTTTTTCATTACACGGCAGAGTTGAGTAGTTGTAACAGGGATAGTATGAACTGCCAAATCTAAAACATTTACTCTCTGGCCTTTTACAGAAAAAGTTTGCTGATCTCTGCTTTAGACCAGTGGTTCTCAAAGTTCAGCTTGCAGCAGAACCCCCGGGGGCTTTAAAAACAGAGGATGTGTGGACTGTACCCACAGAGTTCCTAATTTAGTAGGTTAGGGGTACAGCCTGGGAATTTGCATTTCTAACACGTTTCCAGGTGATGCTGGAGCTCCTAGTCCAGGGACCACACTCTGAGAAGCACTGCTTTCATTTAAGCCCTCAGGGTACCCATGGCTGGATCAAAGCAAAAACTACCTTAGCTACAAGTTCAAGGGCTTATTTCAGGTTCTGCCTCTACTGAACTATCATCACTCTTATGAAACTCCATTTTCATCCTATGGCCTTCCTCCTTGTGTTCTTCCCCCCTGTCCAGGCCTTTAAGATAAAAAAGAAATTCATTAAAAAAGTAAGCCTAGGGAGGGTGGGAGGGAGACGCGAGAGGGAGGGGATATGGGAATATATGTATACATATAGCTGATTCACTTTGTTACACAGCAGAAACTAACACAACATTGTAAAGCAACTATATTCCAATAAAGATGTTAAAAAAAAAAAGTAAGCCTGATAGTTTTCTTACTGTCCTGAGGTGAAATATGTTAAAAATTTGGCTCTTTTTAAGAATTACAACTACTATGATCAATAATACCTTTTCTTTTTGTTTTACACTTATATCTATTTACCCTATTCTTGTACTATATCAAATAAATGATTCAAAGCCACAACTTTTGTTTTCCTTATTTGAGTGAAAGCTTCGAAGGAGAAGGAAACTATTTTTTTAATAGAGAAGTGACTACATATATCAGCTTGAAGTAGGATTTAAGGAGAAGTTGAGATTGGATCGAATAGGAGTGGTGGTTACTTTCTTCATCTTGATGAGTTAGGCCTTTACAAGATTGTTTCATTATTTTATTAGAAGTACTGTGACTTAATTACTAGAGTAACACACAGGACCATATATAAATATAAGTGAAAGTAGGTTCAGTGATAAAAGCTTTTGTAATACCCATCATTCAGAACTATCCAGGCAGCTGCTCCCTTCCGTGCTTACAGAAATGTAAATGTGACTGCCTTTGGGTTTATCATGGAAGGAAAGCATGATATAGTTTAGTTCTTTTTTTTTTTTTTTTTTTTTTTTTTTTGTGGTACGCGGGCCTCTCACTGTTGTGGCCTCTCCCGTTGCGGAGCACAGGCTCCGGACGCGCAGGCTCAGCGGCCATGGCTCACGGGCCTAGCCGCTCCGCAGCATGTGCGATCTTCCCGGACCGGGGCACGAACCTGCGTCCCCTGCATCAGCAGGCGGACTCTCAACCACTGCGCCACCAGGGAAGCCCTAGTTTTCAACTTTAAGTTCATAAGAAGTGGGGTTATATTTTATTAGTACGAATAAAGTACTATATCCACACAGTTGCTTAATAAATATATGCAATTTTATTTCTTTTCCCCCTTTTCTCTTATTATGCTTATCAGCGTCGGTGGTTCGTGGAAGAAACTACCAAGGGATAAGGAGGGTTTATAAGTCAGTTAATTTTTCCCACCCTCTGCTTCGAAACAAGTGAAATTGGTAGTAGGGAAATCTGAATAACTCGTCACCTAACTTTTAAAAAGTATGAAACTCAGGCTCTGATTAATTCATCATTCAACTTCTAAAAAACGCAAAAATTGATTTACTATTTGAATAAAGAGTAAGGAAAACAACTACCCAATCTATAAATTGCTCAGCTGGAATGAAGTGTTACTAGACACACTGTAAATATGAAATGGACTAGTACAGGTTCTATCCATTTATTATAGATTTTATGCCTCAAATATATTCATAATGGATTACATTGCTGAAGTTCATTCCTCACATGTTTATATATTTAATATTTCTCCCTCAGAAGATTTGAACATGGCTAAAGGCAAAGTTATATTTCTCCTTGATAATAATGCAATATTAAAGTGTTACACATAAAGGAAGTTTACTCTGAATTTATGGCTGAAACTACCCTGTATTTCAAGTTACAATAATGATTCTCTTACTCACCTGACGTAGTGACTTCTTTCAGCCGCATCATTCTTCTGTCTTGGGACCTTGTGCTAAAAAGTCATCTTTTCAAACTTGGCTCTTTCAGATCCTGATGATTCAAGATGATGTACTTTCAGAAAAACAGATACCCTGAAGAATACCTTAGGAAAACCAAATGTCTCTAATCACTATCTTTGATTTAACGCCAAATGGGCAATAACACGACTAAAATAAAATGACAGAGTTATTTCCATTTAAAAGTGCATTAGCAAAGCTGTTCTATGGCATTAGAAGGTAGAACAGTTACACCAATTACATCTGAGAGGAAGTTAGTCACTTGAAAAGGGCATGAGGAGTCTCTTGAGGTGCTGGGAATATTCTGTTTCTCAATCTCAGTGCTTGTTTCATGAATGTGTTTATTTTGTGAAAATTCATCAAACTATATAGACTTATGAACTTGGTCTTTGATGTATGTTAAACTTTAACAAAAATATTTATTAAATAGGAAAAAAGACAATAGACAAGGGTGACAGAAAATCAATTCTGCTTTTTATTATAGATGAAATTTTCATGTGTAAAAATCCTATGTACAGCTTAGTTAGCTTTTTTAAAAAAATTAATTTATTATTTATTTTTGGCTGTGTTGGGTCTTCGTTTCTGTGCGAGGGCTTTCTCCAGTTGCGGCGAGCAGGGGCCACTCTACATCGCAGTGGGCGGGCCTCTCCCGTTGCGGAGCACAGGCTCCAGACGCGCAGGCTCAGTAGTTGTGGCTCACGGGCTTAGTTGCTCCGCGGCATGTGGGATCTTCCCAGACCAGGGCTCGAACCCATGTCCCCTGTATTGGCAGGCGGATTCCCAACCACTGTGCCACCAGGGAAGCCCACCTAGTTAGCTTTTAATTCAGAAAATATGCTTAAAATTTTGTGTGTGTGTTGCCCAACCAACATGATTTTTTGTGCCTGGGCATCCCCTACTTCTATCCATTGCCTCTGAGATTAGAATATTCCCTCTTGCTGCTGACATGACTTTATTGAGACTTGCCCAGTTAGGGCAGCTGCCCATGAAAACACAGGAAGGGATTTTTTTCCTCTTTATTACATTTATTATAATTTGAAGTTTCTCAAGGATAACACTGGAAAGAAAGATGCTGATGGTGTCTATCCCTCCAGCTTACTTCTGTTACTTGAAATAACACACTAGGAACAGAACACTACATACACATGTATCTATTATATATCTTCATTCCATAATATATATTCCATAATAAGGTATATAGTCCTGGGAAGGATAAGAGTATTATCTATTAGCATTTCTGTGTAAGTGTTTATCAGATCCTGTCCTATGATCGGATAGCCAGCTGATCACAGCTCACTGCAGGAGTTACATAATTGGTCGTTTGGGCTGGAGATGGGAAAGTCCAATATGGGAAGGGTCACTGAGTATTTGGGTAAGGAGCCTGCGTCACATTTTAATTGAACACCACAAAACTTGATACTGGTTGTCTGTGAACACACTTTGGCAATCCCTTCAGGAGGGAGATCCTGCAGATGTGGGGAAGGGAGATGGGTGGAGGGGTGAGGTCGGGCTCTGGGGTTGGCTCTCGAAGGTGTTTTGTCAGCACTGATGTATGAATAGCATCAACTGCTCCTTTCCAACATGCACAATTGGCCATTCCAGATGCCCTGCCCTGCTAGACAGACAAATGATGAAACGATTCAGCCCATAAAGTTAATAAAACCATCCGATAATAAATTACATCTACTGCTCTAGATTGGATTTCTACAAATGAGTGTATCTGTTTGCTTTGAAGGCACTTATGCTTGCATTCACGTCATTATGCTTAAAATGCTAAAATAAACATTTCCACAATTTTCAATATAAAAATCAAGTAGCCAAGGTATACATATGAAAACATTATATTAGCATAATGTTTCTTTATTTGGCAAGACTGAAATTTCTAAGTGTCATAACTACAGTTCACATCAGGTCCTTCTACTTCCTTCATTATCTCCATTCTAAAAATTCTTGAGTGAAACAAACACCTGCAGAAGATTTTTATTAGCTTTCTTCAGAAAGTAATTTATTTCTGAATAATCTCGCAGAGAATAGTGTCTCTGATATAAACCCATAGATAACATTTTTTAATTTCTAGAAGCTAAAAATAATTTTTTTAAAACCCAGGGGGTAAATAAATCTTTCAGTCTGTTGCTGAATTGAACAGAGATTGCACTGGTTATCTCTTCGTGAAGAGTGATTCTTGTTTATAATTCACTGATGAACTTTGCAAACGAAAAATAAAGCCCAGAGTATCCTAATTTAACCTGTGGAAGCAAAGAATAGCCCATCTGCTGGGCTAAGGGGAGAATGATGTGATGGTGAAGCTGGACCAGTTCCTTGGAACTGGTTAAAAGTCTTGGTTTTTAACCTCTTTTCAAAGACCAGGAGTTTCTATAGATAAAAAGAAGAAGAATGCTTTGGTTATATCAGGAAAAAGAAAAAAATATTAGGAATCAGAATATCTGAATCCAGACCCTGCCATTTTCTAGTTCTATGACTAAGCTCATAACCAATCTGAGCACTAGTTTTTCCATCTTTAAAATTACCATAAAGCTGCTCTGCTGACATGAGCCGTGTAAATGCAGTTTAAAAAAAATTTTTTTAGAAGCTATGATTGTGATGGATACAGAAATACCAAGCACCTACTACGCTTTGTGCCCTTGGACAACCCTAGGACTCACGCTGGGTGTTTGAGCAATTTGCTGTATGACTCAGCTTCCTTCATTTGAGAATGGATGGACTCGATAAACTGTTTTTATGGAGGCATGTACAGCAAGGCTGGGCTTATTTCAGAAGTTTCAACAAGGGGAGGGAATGAGGCATTCTTCAGCCCTAACATCTGGCTCTGCATCTTGTTTGCTAATTTGTCTTGATTAGAAAGCAGAGGATGTCTGCCGCTCAGTGCCCCATGAGGAGGGAAAAGTATGACTACATGTTACTTGCGTCGGTCACTTGGAGCACAAACGAGGAAATCAAATCTCTTATCAGGGAGGAAAAACAGAAAAAGAACTTGATTGTGGGTGGTGGTGGGTTAGGAGTGGGACTTCTTTTTTTTTTTGCGGTACGCGGGCCTCTCACTGTTGTGGTCTCTCCCGTTGCGGAGCACAGGCTCCGGACGCGCAGGCCCAGTGGCCATGGCTCACGGACCCAGCCGATCCACGGCGTGTGGCATCCTCCCAGATCCGGGGCATGAACCCGTGTCCCCTGCATCGGCAGGCAGACTCTCAACCACTGCGCCACCAGGGAAGCCCTAGGAGTGGGACTTCTCACTGATGCTCAAGCTTCAAAAGAGGCCAAAGAGCAAAAATTTATGTAATTCTGATTATTACCTTATGCTATCTTGCATTGAAAATAAAGAAATATTGTTGGGAAACCCTGCAGACTAACATCTGTCTCTTGCTGTTCTGAACCTTTTGTTCCTGATGTATAAATGCATTACTTTCCGACTTGGTGGAGAGAAAGTGATCTTTTCTGATCCTTGTCAAAAATTCCCCTGAAATATAATTTCTATGTTTATATATCTGTATATCCATATTTCTATTGATGTATATCTCTATCTCTATCCTTATCTCTGTAACAAGTGCCATCTTTGATCACTCAATCTCATCTCCTTCTTCCTTAACCTATTCTCAAATAGGCTGCTCGGTTCTATACTTTTGTGCATGAATTGCTACTTACCTTTCCTCGTGGCCATGACCATGAACCTTGACTCTTGCAGAAGCTGGTAGTTGTTTCCTTTCTCTTTTCACTTGCTTTTCTACATTCTAATACATCCTATACATTATAGCCTAATCTTCCTAAAGCATTTCTAAAATCCTTTTATAGCTCCCCAATACCTATGAAATTAGATACCTACCCCTGAATCGGTCATTAACAGCCCTGTCAGTCTAATCTCAGTCTACCTAGTTTTTTTCTTTTTTTTTAAACATCTTTATTGGAGTATAATTGCTTTACAATGGTGTGTTAGTGTCGGCTGTAAAACAAAGTGAATCAGCTATATGTATACATATATCCCCATATCCCCTCCCTCTTACGTCTCCCTCCCACCTTCCCTATCCCACCTGTCTAGGTGGTCACAAAGCACTGAGCTGATCTCCCTGTGCTATGTGGCTGCTTCCTACCAGCTATCTATTTTACATTTGGTAGTATACATATGTCCATGCCACTCTCTCACTTCGTCCCAGCTTACCCTTCCCTCTCCCCGTGTCCTCAAGTCCATTATCTACATCTGCATCTTTATTCCTCTCCTGCCACTAGGTTCTTCAGAACCCTTTTTTTTTTTTTGGATTCCATATATATGTGTTAGCATATGGTATTTGTTTTTCTCTTTCTGACTTACTTCACTCTGTATGACAGACTCTAGGTCCATCCACCTCACTACAAATAACTCAATTTCGTTTCTTTTTATGGTGGAGTAATATTCCATTGTATATATGTGCCACATCTTCTTTATCCATTCATCCGGTGATGGACACTTAGGTTGCTTCCATCTCCTGGCTATTGTAAATAGAGCTGTAATGAACATTTTGGTACATGACTCTTTTTGAATTATGGTTTTCTCAGGGTATATGCCCAGTAGTGGGATTGCTGGGTCGTATGGTCGTTCTATTTTTAGGTTTTTAAGGAACCTCCATACTGTTCTCCATAGTGGCTGTATCAATTTACATTCCTACCGACAGTGCAAGAGGGTTCCCTTTTCTCCACACCCTCTTCAGCATTTATTATTTGTAGATTTTTAAATGATGGCCATTCTGAATGGTGTGAGGTGATACCTCATTGTATTTTTGATTTACATTTCTCTAATGATTAGTGATGTTGAGCATCGTTTCAAGTGTTTGTTGGCAATCTGTATATCTTCTTTGGAGAAATGCCTACTTAGGTCTTCTGCTCATGTATCAGTTGCTTCATTTGCAAATATTTTCTCTTCGTTTACAAATACTTTCTCCCATTCCATTGTCTTTTTCTCTTGTTTATGGTTTCCTTTGCTGTGCAAAAGCTTTTAAGTTTCATTAGGTCCCATTTCTTTTATTTTTGTTTTTATTTCCATTTCTCTAGGTGATGGGTCAAAAAGGATCTTGCTGTGATGTATGTCATAGGGTGTTCTGCCTATGTTTTCCTCTAAGAGTTTTATAGTGTCTGGCCTTACATTTAGGTCTTTAATCCATTTTGAGTTTATTTTTGTGTATGGTGTTACAGAGTGTTCTAATTTCATTCTTTTACATGTAGCTGTCCAGTTTTCCCAGCACCACTTATTGAAGAGGTTGTCTTTCTCCATTGTATATTCTTGCCTCCTTTATCAAAAATAGGTGACCATATGTGTGTGGGTTTGTCTCTGGGCTTTCTATCCTGTTCCATTGATCCATATTTCTGTTTTTGTGCCAGTACCATACTGTCTTGATTACTGTAACTTTGTAGTATAGTCTGAAGTCAGGGAGCCTGATTCCTCCAGCTCCATTTATCTTTGTCAAGATTGCTTTGGCTATTCGGGGAATTTTGTGTTTCCATACAAATTGTGAAATTTTTTGTTCTAGTTCTGTGAAAAATGCCATTGGTAATTTGATAGGGATTGCATTGAATCTGTAGATTGCATTGAGTAGTATAGTTATTTTCACAATGGTGCTTCTTCCAATCCAAGAACATGGTATATCTCTCCATCTGTATCATCTTTAATTTCTTTCATCAGTGTCTTATAGTTTTCTGCATACATGTCTTTTGTCTCCTTAAGTAGGTTTATTCCTAGGTATTTTATTCTTTTTGTTGCAGTGATAAATGGGAGTGTTTCCTTAATTTCTCTTTCAGATTTTTCATCATTAGTGTATAGAGATGCAAGAGATTTCTGTGCATTAATTTTGTATCCTGTTACTTTACCAAATTCATTGATTAGCTCTAGTAGTTTTCTGGTAGCATCTTTAGGATTCTCTATGTATAGTATCATGTCATCTGCAAACAGTGACAGGTTTTACTTCTTCTTTTCTGACTTGGATTCCTTTTATTTCTTTCTCTTCTCTGATTGCTGTGGCTAAAACTTCCAAAACTATGTTGAATAATAGTGGTGAGAGTGGGAAACCCTGTCTTGTTCCTGATCTTAGTGGAAATGGTTTCAGTTTTTCACCATTGAGAACGATGTTGGCTGTGGGTTTGTCATATATGGCCTTTATTATGTTGAGGTGAGTTCCCTCTATGTCTGCTTTCTGGAGGGTTTTTATCATAAATGGGTGTTGAATTTTGCTGAAAGCTTTTTCTGCATCTGTTGAGATGATCATATGGTTTTTCTTCTTCAATTTGTTAATATGGTTTATCACATTGATTGATTTGCTTATATTGAAGAATCCTTGCATTCCTGGGATAAATCCCACTTGATCATGGTGTATGATCCTTTTAATGTGCTGTTGGATTCTGTTTGCTAGTATTTTGTTGAGGATTTTTGCATCTATGTTCATCAGTGATATTGGCCTGTAGTTTTCTTTCTTTGTGACACCTTTGTCTGGTTTTGGTATCAGGGTGATGGTGGCCTTGTAGAATGAATTTGGGAGTGTTCTTCCCTCTGCTATATTTTGGAAGAATCTGAGAAGGATAGGGGTTAGCTCCTCTCTAAATGTTTGATAGAATTCGCCTGTGAAGTCATCTGGTGGTGGGCTTTTGTTTTTTGGAAGATTTTTAATCACAGTTTCAATTTCAGTGCTTGTGATTGGTCTGTTTATATTTTTCTATTTCTTCCTGGTTCAGTCTTGGAAGGCTGTGGTTTTCTAAGAATGTGTTCATTTCTTCCAGGTTGTCCATTTTATTGGCATATAGTTGCTTGTAGTAATCTCATGATCCTTTGTATTTCTGCAGGGTCAGTTGTTACTTCTCGTTTTTCATTTCTAATTCTATTGATTTGAGTCTTCTTCCTTTTTTCTTGATGAGTCTGGCTAATGGCTTATCAATTTTGTTTATCTTCTCAAAGAACGAGCTTTTAGTTTTATTGACCTTTGCTATCGTTTCCTTCATTTCTTTTTCATTTATTTCTGTTCTGATCTTTATGATTTCTTTCCTTCTGCTAACTTTGGGTTTTTTTGTTCTTCTTTCTCTAATTGCTTTAGGTGTCAGGTTAGGTTGTTTATTTGAGATTTTTCTTGTTTCTTGAGGTAGGATTGTATTGCTATAAACTTCCTTCTTAGAACTACTTTTGCTTCATCCCATAAGTTTTGGGTCATTGTATTTTCATTGTCATTTGTTTCTAGGTATCTTTTGATTTCCTCTTTGATTTCTTCAGTGATCTCTTTGTTATTTAGTAGTGTATTGTTTAGCCTCCAGTTGTTTGTATTTTTTACAGATTTCTTCCTGTAATTGATATCTATTCTAATAGTGTTGTGGTCAGAAAAGATACTTGATATGATTTCAATTTTCTTAAATTTACCAAGGCTTGATTTGTGACCCAAGATATGATCTATCATGGAGAATGTTCCATGAGCACTTGAGAAGAAAGTGTATTCTGTTGTTTTTGGATGGATTGTCCTATAAATATCAATTAAGTCCATCTTGTTTAATGTATCATTTAAAGCTTGTGTTTCCTTATTTATTTTCTTTTTGGATGATCTGTCCATTGGTGAAAGTGGGATGTTAAAATTCCCTACTATGATTGTGTTACTGTCGATTTCCCCTTTTATGGCTGTTAGCATTTGCCTTATGTATTGATGTGCTCCTATGTTGGGTGCATAAATATTTACAATAGTTATATCTTCTTCTTGGATTGATCCTTTTATCATTATGTAGTGTCCTTCTTTGTCTCTTGTAGTAGTCTTTATTTTAAAGTCTATTTTGTCTGATATGAGAATTGCTACTCCAGCTTTCTTTTGTTTTCCATTTGCATGGAATATCTTTTCCATCCCCTCACTTTCAGTCTGTATGTGTCCCTAGGTCTGAAGTGGGTCTTTGTAGACAGCATATACATAGGTCTTGTTTATGTATCCATTCAGCCAGTCTATGTCTTTTGGTTGGAGCATTTAATCCATTTGCATTTAAGGTAATTGTCGATATATATGTTCCCATGACCATTTTCTTAATTGTTTTGGGTTTGTTATTGTAGGTCTTTTCCTTCTCTTCTGTTTCCTGCATAGAGAAGGTCCTTTAGCATTTGTTGTAAAGCTGGTTTGGTGGTGCTGAATTCTCTTAACTTTTGCTTCTCTGTAAAGGTTTTAATTTCTCCATCGAATCTGAATGAGGTCCTTGCTGGGTAGAGTAATCTTGGTTGTAGTTTTTTTCCTTTCATCACTTTAAATATGTCCTGACACTCCCTTCTGGCTTGCAGAGTTTCTGCTGAAAGATCAGCTGTTAACCTTATGGGGATCCCCTTGTGTGTTATTTGTTGTTTTTCCCTTGCTGCTTTTAATATTTTTTCTTTGTATTTAATTTTTGATAGTTTGATTAATATGTGTCTTGGTATGTTTCTCCTTGAATTTATCCTGTATGGGACTCTCTGTGCTTCCTGGACTTGACTGATTATTTCCTTTCCCATATCAGGGAAGTTTTCAACTATAATCTCTTCAAATATTTTCTCAGTCCCTTTCTTTATCTCTTCTTCTTCTGGGACCCCTATAGTTCAAATATTGGTGTGTTTAATGTTGTCCCAGAGGTCTCTGAGGCTGTCCTCAGTTCTTTTCATTCTTTTTTCTTTATTGTGCTCTACGGTAATTATTTCCACTATTTTATCTTCTAGGTCACTTATCCATTCTTCTGCCTCAGTTTTTCTGCTATTGATTCCTTCTAGAGAATTTTTGGGTTTGTTTATTGTATTGTTCATCATTGTATGTTTGCTCTTTAGTTCTTCTAGGTCCTTGTTAAACATTTCTTGTATTTTCTCCATTCTATTTCCAAGATTTTGGATCATCTTTTCTGTTATTACCTGAATTCTTTTTCAGGTAGATGGCCCTTTTCCTCTTCATTCATTTTGTCCAGTGGGTTTTTACCCACCAGTAATAGGTAAATGGGTAGATGCTCCTTCATCTGCTGTGTATTTCTCTGTTTTCTCATTTTACTTAACTTACCATGTTTGGGGTCTCCTTTTTGCATGCTGCGTGTTCATAGTTCCCATTGTCTTTGGTGTCTGCCCCCAGTGGGTAAGGTTGATTCAGTGGGTTGTTTAGGCTTCCTCGTGGTGGGGAGAACTGGTGACTGTGTTCTGGTGGATGAGGCTGGATCTTGTCTTTCTGGTGGGCAGGACCATGTCTGGTGGTGTGTTTTGGGGTGTCTGTGAACTTATTAGGATTTTAGGCAACCTCTCTGCTAATGGGTGGGGTTGTGTTCCTGTCTTGCTAGTTGTTTGGCATGGGGTGTCCAGCACTGGAGCTTGCTGATCGTTGAGTGGAGCTGGGTCTAGCACTGAGATGGAGATCTCTGGGAGAGCTCTTGCCGTTTGATATCTGGCTTCTGTTCTTCACCCAGACAGGAGGGGGTTAAAGGAGCGGCTGATTAGGGGGCTCTGGCTCACTCAGGCTGGGGGGAGGGAGGGGTATAGATGTGGGGTGAGACTGCGGCAGCAGAGGGCAGTGTGACTTTCCACCAGCCTGAGACGCACCGTGTGAGCCTGAGGCGTGCCGTGTGTTCTCCCAGAGAAGTTGTCCCTGGATCACGGGACCCTGGCAATGGCGGGCTGCACAGGCTCCTGGGAGGGGTGGTGTGGATAGTGTCCTGTGCTTGCACACAGGCTTCTTGCTGGCTGCAGCAGCAGCCTTAGCGTTTCATGCCAGTCTCTTGTGTCTGCGCTGATAGACACGGCTTGCGCCCGTCTCTGGAGCTCGTTTAGGCAGTGCTCTGACTCCCCTCTCCTCGCGCACCCCAAAACAATGGTCTCTTGCCTCTTAGGCAGGTCCAGAGTTTTTCCCGGACTCCTTCCCAGAGAGCTGTGGTGCACTAGCACCCTTCAGGCTTTGTTCATGCAGCCAACCCCTGTCCTCTCAATCGGGTCTGACCTCTGAAGCCCGAGCCTCAGCTCCCAGCCACGCCCGCCCCGGCGGGTGAGCAGACAAGCCTCTCGGGCTGGTGAGTGCTGGTCGGCACCGATCCTCTGTGCGGGAATCTCTCCACTTTGCCCTCCGCACCCCTGTTGCTGCGCTCTCCTTTGTGGCTCCGAAGTTCCCCTGCCCCCGCCAACCCCCATCTCTGCCAGAGAAGGGGCTTCCTATTGTGCAGAAACTTTTCCTCTTTCACAGCTCCCTCCCAGAGGTGCAGGTCTCATCCCTATTCTTTTGTCTCTGTTTTTACTTTTTTTCTTTTGCCCTACCCAGGTACGTGGGGAGTTTCTTGCCTTTTGGGAGATCTGAGGTCTTCTGCCAGTGTTCAGTAGGAGTTGCTCCACATGTAGATGTATTTTTGATGTATTTGTGGGGAGGAAGGTGATCTCCACATCTTACTCCTCCACCATCTTGAAGGTCCCCCCCCAAGTCTACCTAGTTTTAATTCCCCACTGTTCTCATGCATTTGTCAAACTTGCTGAAGTACTTTCTGTTGCCAAACATGTCCTGTGTTCTTCCATTCAGGCCTGGTCTACCAGTTAATATCTCTTTGCTGGACATGCTTCTCATCTTTCCCTGACCACAGCAGGTCAGGTGTAAAGTCCTGTCAATACAGCAATTTTAGGGAGAGGAAGGGACCCAGGGATGGCTGAATATCTCTTTCCAGGGTGAAGTGAAAGACAGGAAGAAATCTTACTGCAGAGAAGAAAATCAGGCAGCCCTGGCACAACGAAGGCCACAACAGTGTCCAATTTTGAGAGTTTGAACCTGACACCATTGCTTCATCTTGCCCTATATTCCACGAGTCCCTCATATCTATCCTACTTTCCATCTAAAAGAGGACAACTCATAGTTTCCTCTCCTCTTTCTCCTTCTTATTTAATTTTATTTTGAAATTATCATATAAAAATGAACTTTGTGGATATACAGTTCTATGAATTTTAGCACATGTATAGATGCATATAATCACACTACAATCAGAACGCAAAGAAGCTCCATCACCCCTAAAATGCCCTCATGCTATTCCTGTAAAGTCACATCCTTATCTCATCCAAAGCCTCTAGCAATCTGATATATTCTTCATCATTATAGTTTTATCATTTCAAGAATAGCATATAGAAGGAATCATATGCATGCTACCTTTGTGTCTGACTTTTTTCACTCAGCAAAATGCCTTTGAGATTCATCTAAGTTGTTCAATTTTTATTCTTTTTATCACTGAGTAGTATTCTATGGTATGATGTACCATGTTTTGTTTATCTATTCACCTCCTGAAAGACATTTAGCCTGTTTTTAGTTTTGGGAGATTATTAATAGAACTGCTATAAACATTCCTATATAGGTTTGTGTAAGAACATAAATTTTCATTTCTCTAAGGTAAATACTAATGTCTTTAGTCAGTTCAGGCTGCTATAACAAAACACTGTAGACTGGGTGGCTTAGAAACAATAGAAATTTATGTCTCACAGTCTAAAGGCTAGAAGTCCGAGATCAGTGTTGCAGCATGGCTGGGCTCTGGTGATGACCCTCTGCAGACTGCAGGCTGCTGACTTCTCACTGTACCCTCCCATGGCAGAAAGAGAGCTAGGGAGTTGTCAGGGGTCTTTTTCATAAGGGCACTAATTCCATTCATGAGGGCCCTACCTTCATGACCTAATTATATCCCAAAGACACCACTTTCTAATGCCATCACACTGGGGGGTTAGGATTTCAACATAAAAATTTGGGGGGAACACATCCAATCCATAACAACCCATAAAATGAATTGCTGGGTCATATGGTAAGCGTGTCATAAGAAACTGACAAACTATTTTCCAGAGTGGCTGTATAATTTTGCATTCCCACCAACAATGTATCAGTGTTCCTCTTGCTCTGCATCCTCACCAGCAGTTGGCATTGTCAGTGTTTTTAATTTTAGCCATTCTGAGAAGTGTTTAGTGGTATCTCGATGTGGCTTCAATTTGCTTTCCCTAATGGCTAATAATGTTGAACATCTTTTTATATGCTTATTTGCTATCTGTATATTCTATTGGGTAAAGTGTTCAATTCTTTTGTCCATTTTCTAATTGAATTGTTTCTAGTCTATTGTTGAGTTTAGAGAGTTTTTATATTTTCTGGATATAAGACCTTTGCTAAATAGTTGATTTGCAAATATTATCTGAAGTTTGTCTTTTTCATTTTCTTGACAGTGTCTTTAACAGAATAAAGTTGTTTTTTTTTTAAATGAACTCCAACTTATCAAGGTTTTTCTTTTTTTTAATTTCATTTATTTATTTATTTATTTTTGGCTGTGCTGGGTCTTCTTTTCTGTGCGTGGGCTTTCTCTAGTTGGCAGCGAGCGGGGGCCACTCTTCATCGCGGTGCACGGGGCTCTCACTGTTGCGGCCTCTCTTGTTGCGGAGCACAAGCTCCAGACACACAGGCTCAGTAGTTGTGGCTCACGGGCCTAGTTGCTCCGCGGCATGTGGGATCTTCCCAGACCAGGGCTCGAACCCATGTCCCCTGCATTGGCAGGCAGACTCTCAACCACTGCGCCACCAGGGAAGCCCCTATCAAGGTTTTTCTTTCATGGATCTTTTTTCGGTGTCATGTCTAAGAATTCTTTGCCTAGCTCTAGGTTATGGAGATTTTCTGTTTTCCTCTAAGAATATTGTATTTTTATGTATTTACATTTAGATATGATACATTTTGAATTAATTTTTGTGTAAGACGTGAAGTTTAGGTAAAAAAATTTTTTTGCCTATGGATATCCAATAACAACAATCGTTATTTGTTGAAAAGAATATCCTTCTATCATGGAATTGCTTTTGAACGTTTTTCAAAAATGTATTGGCCATATGGGTCAATTTCTGGCTTCTCTGTTCTGGTCCACTGTCTCTCTGCTAACACCACACTATTTTGATTACTGTACTTTTATAGTATATCTTAAAATCTGGTAGAGTGATTCCTCCAAATTCACTATTCTTTTTCAAAGTTATTTTATCAGTTCTAGTTCCTTTGTCTGTCCATATAAGTTTTAGAATTATCTCGTCTATATACACAAAAATCCTGCTGGAATTTTTATTGGAATGCATTAAATCTGCAGAAAAATTTGGGGAGAATTGCCATGTTTGCCATGTTGAATCTTCAGATCCTTGAGCATGGCATGTCCTTCCATTTATTTAGATATTTGATTTATTTCATTAGCATATTGTACTTTTCAGTATATAGCTTTGGAAGATTTGTTAGATTTATACCTATTTCATTTTGTGGGGAGGTACTGTAAATGACATTGTTTCTAAATTCAATTTCAAACATACTTTGATAGTATATAGAAATGTCATTGGTATCTGTGTGTTCACTGTGTATCCTGTGTTCATGTTAAAGCTACTTGTTAGTTTTATGAATGTGTTTGCAGACCTGTTTCATTTTTCCCCAGATGAGCCTGTTGGAAATCTTAACGTTTCTCCAAGGCCTGTCTTCTTTTTCCTCTACAAAATATTCTATTGTAGTTGATTTACAGTATTATACTAGTTTCAGGTGTATAACATAGTGGTTCAATATTTTTATAGATTATACTCCATTTAAAGTTATCATAAAATATTGGTTATATTCCCTGTGCTGTACAATATATCCTTGTACATTATTTATTTTATACATAGTAGTTTGTGCCTCTTAATCTCCTACCCCATCTCGCCCTTCTCCCCTCTCCAAGACCTTTCTTAAATACAATTCCTTTCTGAAACCTTTCCAGTTTCCCTTACCAGATGTGATTTATCCATCTCTTAAATACACAAACCTTTTTGTCACAATATGTTCATTGTCTATTTCTCCCTATGTTAGGATGAATTGACTACTTCTTTTATTCCTCCAGTATAATATGGGGATTATTATGGTGTTAAATACTTTCAATAATGATTCTATTTCTTCTCATTCTGGGATATTGGACAAATTTCCTAATCTTTCTGACCTTCTGATTTTTTTATTTGTAAAATGGGAGTAATAATAACAATTTCATAGGTTTATTTTGAGGATAATGTGTTAGGAGCTCAATAAATATAAATTTCTTTTCACCCTTTCCCTGAAGTTATACAGTTGACATTTGAACAACACAGGTCCTCTTACACGTGGATTTTTTTCAATAAATAAAGTACTTTTATCTTCATTTTAGAGATCTTTAAATTAAGTAAGTGTGGGGAAAAGTTTATGTTCGATTAGAGATCATAATATGTGGAATCAAAAGAACTGGGATTTAAGTCCTGATTCTAACCAAACTGTTTCAACTTCCTGCCCTTGGCTGAGTCATTTATCAACTCCTTTGTTTTCAAGGCAGAGATAGAAGTTCGAAGATTTTCAACCGCACTGTTGTCGGTGACCCTAACCCTGTTGGCGTTCAAGTGTCAACTGTACATTCTTGAGAACCTATTGTAACGTACTTTCTTGAGTTCTCTGCCATGTCCAGGATGGAGTAGGCCTTCTGTGGATGTATGTTTCATTGTATTAACAGAACTTGGCACAGGGCAGGGCACACCATCTGTGCTTAGTAAACTCTCGTTTTACAGCTTTTCATTGTTTCTATGACAAATCTCAATATTAAATATTAATGAAGGAAATTAGCAAACCTGCAGCATTAACATAAGCAAGGCATGTGGAGAAAATAAATTACCCCAGGTTCTCTAAGCAACTATTTCATAAACTAAAGGGAGGTCACCATGTACTGGATGGGAGATTAAGAGTAGAGGAGGCAGGAGAAACAGAAAGGAACAATCAAAAGAGCAAATTTAACAGTAATTGAAGAATAGATGGGGTATGAGAAGGACAATCATCTTGAAAGAGATTACTTTGGGATTTCTGGTGGGAAAGGCAAGCAGGGACACATCATAGCTGTTGTATTAAGAAGAGATAAAGAATAGAATTTCACCACCACCACCAGTCACTATGGAGTTCCCTGGTGGGGCTACAATTTTTTGATTGCTATCCCAGTGCCACTAGGCTACCTCCCAGGTAGAATCTAGGCATGGCTGTTTGTGCACTACCAGATAAACAAAAATAATTTTAACATTCAGAATCTTGCTTTCAGTCCCTTGATACTCACTTCTGGCTGCTATCACAAAAATACCATAGACTGGTTGGCTTAAACAACAAACATTTATTTCTCACAGTTCTGGAGGCTGGAAGTCCAAGACCACCAAGCAGATCTGGTATCTGGTGAGAGCCCACTTCCTGGCTTGTACACAGCTGCTTTCTCACTGTGTGCTCACATGGTCATGACAGAGATGTCTTTCTCCTGTCTCTCCTTGTAAGGGCACTAATCCCATTCATGAGGGCTCCTCTCTCATGACCTAATTACTTCCTAAAGGCCCCACCTCTAAATACCATCACATTGGTGATTAGGTTTCAACATACAAATTTTGGGGGTGGACTCAAACATTTAGTCCATTGCACTGGGACAAGCACAAACTTTTGCAAAAACTGTTTATTAGATGGGTCAGTCTGGGAACCAAGGAAAAGGAGGAAGAAGTTTGGGGATCATAGCACTAGAGACTAGGTTTCATCCATTAATGTATATGGGAAGCTTGTCTAAGAGAAGATGGCATTCCCGAGGGAGCCCAGCAGGGTGCACTATGAGGCCAGGGGAAGGGAACACACCGGAGAACTGCAACCTCACATTCGCTGAGTGAAAGGTACACAATATTAAATTTATCATGACAATCATTGCAGAATTATCTGGATGAGGGCAGGAGAATATTGGGATAGAAAAAGGTGAGAGATAGCAAGCAGGTCAAACATCATAGATTCAAGGATTTCTGGAATATTATTAAATGATACAATTTAAACATTTAGTCTTTGTACCTAGATTGAAAAATACCCTGCAAAGATTCACAGACTTTGTCCCTAAAACAAGCTACAGTAATTTTATTCTTTACCATATGAGCCTGGTGTATACTAGGCAAGATGTTGTCCAGAGCTCTTAGAAATATTTGTGCTTTTGCTTTATTTCATCACATACATGAAAGCATATGGGGATAGTATGTCAAAAGTGACACCATCGATCTTTCTTCCTGGGATTCATTACAATCCAAAAGGGGCTATAGTAGTGTTGTCATTGGCAATGAATATATGTAGTAATTTTCTAAATGCAATGTAGCAGCCTCAAGAGTTACTAATAGATAGACCAGTGTATTAACTGGACCTCCTTCCCTGCTTCTCTGACTACTGAATATCACGACTGAGAAATATATAGCCTCCTCTTGGCTTGGGGTGGATGCTCTCAGGGGACCATTAATCCTGCTTTACCTGTGGCTCCAGAAGATGTGGCTAGTTTAAGCTTCTCCGTTAACAGCTTAATCTGCTCTACACTGGAAAAGCAAGGCTGTATAAGGAAGAGTGTTTACTGCTGACACTAAAAATCTAAACATTAAACATGCTAAGAACATCTAGGCCAGGAATATATGATACACAGCTCTAGGATTTTTTTTTTTTTTTTCGGTACGCAGGCCTCTCACTGTTGTGGCCTCTCCCGTTGTGGAGCACAGGCTCTGGACGCATAGGCTCAGCGGCCATGGTTCACGGGCCCAGCCGCTCCGCAGCATGTGGGATCCTCCCAGACCGGGGCACGAACCTGTGTCCCCTGCATCGGCAGGCGGACTCTCAACCACTGCGCCACCAGGGAAGCCCCAGCTCTAGGTTTTGATGTAGTTACATGTTCTTTATATCTAAAGCGGTTTCCAATTCTGAAGATAGAGTTAAAGGCAAATATACAAAAGAATACAATGGAAAGAGCTGAGGGCTTTAACAATCTCAGTTTGGGGGCTGAGAGATCACAGTCCATACATTGAATTATATCTATAAATTATTCAGCTAGGTCAGTGCTTGAGAGGACAAAGTGAGGTCAATCTGAGCTTAGCGTCTTCTTTTCAGAGCTTTGGTGCACCAAGAAATGGGAGGAAACATCAGAAGGAACTGTGATCCCAACACCACTTACTGAACACTCCATTCTTTCCTCACTGAGGAGAAATGTGATCTTCATCACATACTGACTGATTACATATCCAAGTCTGTGTGTACATTTGAATTTGTACCATTGATTTATCTGCCTGGTCCTCTGCCAGCACCACACTGTTTTAACTATCCTCTGTTATTTAGCTCAGCTCGTTTTTTTTGTTTTAATTTTTAAAAAATATTTATTTATTTGTTAATTTATTCAGGCTGCACTAGGTCTCAGTTGTTGTGGCGTGTGAACTCAGTTGCAGCATGCAAACTCTTAGTTGCGGCATGCTGCGAGATCTAGTTCCCGGACCCGGATCCCCTGCATTGGGAGCACAGAGTCTTACCCACTGGACCACCAGGGAAGTCCTTCATTTATTTTCTTAAGTAATAAACATTTACATAGTACCATGTGCCCAATGTTATTTTTAGTGATTTATAACTATTAAAATTATTTCATCTACAAGTAATCCTATGAAGTGGTTTCCGTTATTGAATCCATCTTACAGATCAGCAAACTGGAGTACCAAGAGGCATGACATAAGTTCTAGCTCCCTCAATCCATATTCAGTGGGAATGCTAGTGCCCCCCCTTCCCCCCACGATTTCTGGAATCCCAAAGGACTTAATTTCTCATGGTAATTTTTTGTTTCAATTTTATGTGTCTTGCAAACTCTAAATTTTAATAGCGTTTCCTTTCACAGAGCTGTTTTCTGCTCTCTGCCTTGTGCCTAGTAAGCTAAGAAAAACAACCATCGTTTTTTCCATCTTGATGTCTCTAAAACACTCCTATATTCCCACAAGACTTTTTATGTAATAGTCAATTTTACAGAATGTTCTGCAAAATAGACAGTTATTATTACATCTCAGCATTGACATGTCCTTCAGTTCATTATCAAGTCTATGTCATTGTCTATCTAGTTTTCAGTCTTTCTCTTTTCTCTTACTTTCATATATATATATATTTAATAGAGATAATTCTTTTGCTTTTCTCTTTCCTCTTCTCCTTCTCTGTCCCCACCATACCAACACACATTGACCTCTGTTCTGTACAGAGACAGAACACCTTTTGTTCTGTATTCTACCCTCGACGAAGTCATAAACACAGAAGATTAACTCTTACATGCAAACTGTCCTATTAAGGCGGTCGCTGAAATAATAAAATGGGCATGTCCTCTGTATTGAAATTATGCCAACTCAGTTAGGGACAGACAGAGCTGTAGTGAATTGTAGCTTTAAATGATAATTGACCCCCTTTTCCTCCTCATCATTGAAATATTGCGTGTTAATTTATGTTTGTTAAAGAAAAACTCATAGACTGTTACAACTGGAAGAGGATTTTGATGTCGTATAGTCTGAGTTCTCTTTTATAGACCAGTAGTTCCCAACTTGGTTGCACATTGGAATCACTTGGGAAGATTAAAAATTACTGATGGCTGGGTGCCCCCTCAGATATTCGGGTTAAATTAGTCTGGGTATTGTTTGGATATCAGAATTTTTTTTTTTAAGTTCCCATAAGATTCTAATGTGCAGCCAAGTTGAGAATCACTGTTATAGATCCAGAAAAAGAAATCTGCCAAAGGTCATATGATTAGTTAGGGACAGAGCTGGATTTAAATTCAGCTTGACATTTAAGTCCAAGTTCTATTGTTTGCTGTGGTACCTTGGGTGAGTTTCTTAATGCTTCTCTGAGCCACTGTACACAACACTTGTACTCTGTCCAGGTTCAAAGTTGGGAGGTAATGGGGACTGACACAGTGGAGACCAGGGATATATGTGCATGTCCACGGAAATTCTACTGCCTTTTTAGGGGTCACTCCTGGCATCTTTAAAATAAATTTACTAATAAGTAAGATTATTTACTCTCAATCAATATGATGAAAACAAGGGCTCTCTAAGCCAGGTGCACAAAGGGAAGAGAAAAACATTAAGAAAGGGATGACAGAGAGCAGTTGTTTTCAATATATTGAAAAGCTCTTTGTATTATTTTTCTCTGGCTGTGTAATGAATTATGAAACTCAGTGGCTTAAAACGGCACCCATTTATTAGCTCAGAGTTCTCTAGGTCAGAAGTCTGCCTGTCATGGCTGGATTCCCTCCTCAGGGTATCTCAAGATTGAAACCAAGATGTCAGCTAGATAGAGTTTTCATCTGAAGGCTCTGGGGAAAAATCTCCAACTTTATTCTTAACCATTGGCAAAATTCAGTTCCTTTTAGCTCTACGGCTGAGATCTCCATCTCCATGCTGGCTATCAGCCAGGGGCTGCTGTGAGCTCTGATATGTCACCTGCATTCTTTGCTACATGACCCCCTCCGTCTTCAAGCTAGTGTGCTGGTCAAATCATTCTTGTGCTTTAATCTTCGCCTTCTTCCTCTGCCACATGGCAAAGAAAATGCTCTGCTTTTAAAAGGCTCACATGATTAGATCAGTCCCATCTAACACTCTCCTTATTTTAAGGTTGACTGACTTGGGATCTTAATTATATCTACAAAATCCCTTCACAGCAGCACCTAGATTAATGTTTGATTGAATAACTGGGAGAAGATGTGTGTACACCAGGGGCTGGGAATCTTGGGGCCATCTTAAACTTTTGTCTACCACATCCTATTCAAGTTTCATATTCGGTTGGAAAGCTTTTCATTCCATATTCCATCGTCAATTCTAAGAGCAGCGTGGCAGTATTTTTAAAAGGCTGTATGATATGCTGAATAAAGAGCAAATCTGCTTAATACAATAATTAAGCATCCAATCAACTTAATTCCTAAAATATAAAAAGTAATCAACCTCCATCCCCCACAAATATTAAAGTAAGAAATTGGTTTCTCTTCACCAAAATTTTTCTCATGGATAAGGGTAGGAAGTATATTCTGGGACAGAGGAAACTACAAAAAAGCCATAAAGGGTGAAACTGAATGCTGCTTTCCAGAAACTTGAAGTAAAGATTTTAAGCTATGGAGAGACTAGAGCAGATTTATAATTTAGAAATATCATCCTGAGGCCAGAGGATTGGCTGGTCTGGAGGAAGGTTTGGAGGCTGGAGAGTCTGTCAGGTTTCCAAATGGGAAGTGATGAGGGCTGCTGCAGAGGGGAGGGGGAGAATTTTAAGGAAGAGAAATGGGCAGGATTTATAGACAGATCAGAAACGTGAGGCATAGAGGGCAAGATGTGTCCCGTTTGTGTCAGGTTTTACTTGGCTGAATCCAGAAGGGGCTGTAAAGGGCAATCTGAAGTCTTGGTTGCTGTGTTTTGGGGTTGGGGAAATGCAGGGGAAGTCAGAAGGGGGAAATGCATTAGAGCAACTGCTTTGAGGAAGAACACTTACTTTTCCACAATTCAGGAGAGGGCCCTTAACTGCCCGGATTTGTGGCAGTAGAAAGAGAGCTTGCTTTTGGCTTCAGGCTTGGCCAGAAGGCTACGTTTATTTTCAGTCACCAACATCTTTCTCTCTTTTTTCTGCCTTCCCTCATCTGTGCACCTCAGCCGCCTCCTATCTTGTGCCAAGAGGAATAATACCTAATAAAGAATGATTACTTACACCTAGAACATTAATGAGTACCAAGCACTTATCCATAAGCATTGATTTGTTTGATCCTCATCACAGCATCGTGAGGTTGCAGGGCAGATGTCCTGCCCATTTGATAGATAAAGAAACAAAATCTGAGATTAAATGACTTGGCCCCATATTTGCTAAGTGGCAGAGTCCTGTCCGGCGCTCAAGTCTTCTGATCAGTAATATGGCATCCTTTGCACTAGGTCATTTTTCAGTGTACTACTGGATGAGTACATTTAAAGAGCATTGCATTTTATTTAAGGATCTAGAACAGCGGTTCTTGTAGTATTTCACAAATGCTGTCTTGACCCAGTTTTGATGCCATGACTAAAAACTCTCAATTCTCCTTGGCAGGCAGTTTGCTAAGCCCCTACTCCAGCTACTGTACTTCTCTCATCAGTCTCCAACACCACTGGGTTACAATACACACATACCCAGCTAGAGAGAGCCCCAGAAACCTAACTTCCAGGGACGACCCCTTCTTCCTTGAACCCAAGGAATTATTCAAATATATCCAATCTCCAGTAAGCCCATGAAACCTAGCTAAACCCACCCCACTTGCCAAACATACACCTCCTTCTACAATTCCAGTTTACGCTGTAACCCTGTCCCTGGTACAACACACTATGTGGCCCTGCGTGGCAGCCTTCTGTCATTTGGAGAAGTAAGTGAAAAGGAGTTTTGCTTTTCATCTATCTGTGTGTCCAGCCATCCAAAGAATCTGTAATCACACCTAATATCTAAACTAACAGTTAGATCATACCTAACAGTTCTCATCCTTGGCTGCACACTGGAAACCCAGAGAGCTTTACAAACTACTGATGCCTGGGTCCCAACTCAGAGATTCCAATTTAATTATAGTGACTAGGAAATTAAACGTTCCCTAGATGATTCTTCATGAAACCAAGGTAGAGACTCTGCTATTGATCTAAACATTGTGGGTGTGAAGAAGTGCAGGAGTCAACAAACCTCTAGAAAGTCTGGTATTTATAAAACCCCTTAGATTTTACCAAGTATTCTCGATTTGGTTCCAACCACATGTAAAAGCTAGTAATGAAAGACTCTGAGCATAGAAATATTGGAAGAGTACTAAAGAATCATTTGGTCACAGCTCTGTAACCAGAAGTTGTCTGCATCAACAACAGTTATAGCTGATATTTACTGTTTATTGTCAGGTACTTTAAGGGCTATATCTAGTTTATCTCATTTTATCCTCAGAGTAAAGCCATGAGGGAGTTATTATTATTACCCGCATTTTACAGATAAGAAAACTGAGGCACAATTAAAATGCAGAGTCAGCATTCAAGACTGGAGTATTGATCTGTTTGATTTCAAAGCCGATGCTCTTAGCAACTGAATTGTACCTATTGATAACTTTGAAACATACAATATACCAGAAGCCAGCTAAGAAGTTCATCTTGTCATTAACAGCTATTAAGAAACGCCACATACACACCTATGTACACTTGCACTTAGGCACGCACACACACATAAACAGAACCAGTAATAGGTAGATCCTATTTACTAGATATATCACTATTGCAAGTTAACTTATATCTCTTGAAAGCTGAGTTTACCATAGTTAACCTATAGCATCAGAGTTATAAAGGGGTTTAGTGTTATGGGGTAGAAATGGACTAGGAATTAGGAAACTTGAGTCAGTTGCCTCTCCCAACCTGCCTCCATAGCACAGACCAGCCCCAGAGCTCTGGGCTACCACTGCTCCCATTGAATCTGGTGTTCACAGTTGTGCAATATGGCATTTGCACTGAATAATTTCTAAGATCTTTTCTAGTTTAAAAGACAATACTTTATTTTTGATTACTTGAAACAATTGTGCATCTAATTCCTTTTCTCTAGTATTTATTTATTTAACTTTTTGGTCTTCAATTAGTTATTTTATTTTTGAAATCCAATTTTATATCAAATAGTTCAATAATAGTAAAATAATGGTAATGGTAATTATGATGATAATAGCTAACATTTATGAAACACTAAATTCTAGGTATATTTATGAATTATATATATTAAATCATTTTTATTTTTGGAATCCAATTTTATACCAAATAGTTCAATAATAGTAAAATAATGGTGATGATAATTATGATAATAGCTAATACTTATGAAATACTAAATTCTAGATATATTTATGAATTGTATACATTAAATCATTTAATCCTCATAAGTGTCCAAAGAAATAGAAGCTATTATTACCCCCATTTTAGAGGTGATGAAACTGAGGCACGAGAGAGATGGTAAGTAGCTTGCCTAAGGTGGCACAGCCAGTATGTGGAAGAAGACTGAGGTAGTCTGGCTCCGGAATTTGTTATTTAAACTACTACACTCTATCTTTCAATATTTTTTAGGTGCTGTGAATGGAGGGTTTACATACTAATTAGTGGAGTTTATTTAATGACACATTAAAAAACTGTGGAGCCCCATAATAATAAAGATGCTACATTTCATGGCCTTTAATAAAATTCTAGGTTTTTACCACCTTCCTCACCATATACACACACACCATATCCTGAAGCCTATTCTTTATTTTATTTATAGCCCATGAGAGAGATAATCTCTGGGATATTCCTTTATGAGAAAAATATACATGTCATATCTAGAACAAACAAGAGCATCTGTTTTTATGTTCAGGACATTACATCTCCTCACTTTTCTCCGCCTCCTGGGAATTTAATTAAAGTAATAAAATGGAGAGAGCTACCATAGTTTGTCACATAATGATGATAGCAAAAAAAGAACAGCACAAAACTAATCTCTTCTTTCTACAATGTTGCCTCATGTGCACATTCATCCGGAAACTAATCATTCCAGTCATATCAGTAAAGGGCAGTGAGCTCACTGCAGAATCTGTGCGATTGGTTGATTGTAAACAGTGTTTCAAGTGTCAGCTATAAAGATCTAGAAAATACACAGCGCCATAGGAAGTTGCCTTTGCAGTGGCCGTCGGTTACCATGGTTTCTGGGTCTGAAGGTAGAGCTGCTGTAGCCTTAGAGGCTTCTGAGTCCAAACCCTTACTCCCAGGGCAAAAAAACTGAATTGGAGCAATAATCCAGATCATTATCACAATGAGAAGCAAAAGGGCCTCCCCTACTCCCCTAGGAATTATCTGTCTGAATGATAATTGAAAATCATTTCCCACCCCATTGTCTGGATGATAACGCTACTTGCTCCTCATGGCACGTGTGGATTAGCAGGAGGTGGGCAGTGCTATGCTTTTAGGTGAAAGTGAACTCTTGCAGAAATGTTTGAGAATTTTGTTTTTTGAATAGCACCTATAGAACTGTACATATTATTTATTGTATATTACTTATATATTATGATGTTATATATTACATATGTATGTTTTTTAGATACTAAGACAGCAGAAGCATATTAGAACAAAAATGAAATATTGTAGGTAGTCTCCAACTCAGCAATGTGTTACTTTCCCAAAGTCTATGTATAAATTAATTGTTTAGGAAACCCTGGGGTACTTTTCTACAGAAAATAACAGTCTGGCTAATTTCTTATCTCACTTTCCCTCTATGAAAATATATTTAGTGTTACATGTAGTTAAAGTATATCTTGATTTCTCTGGTTTGTGGAGTCAGGAGTCTTTTGTTATAAAAAGGCGCTGGGGCGTCCCTGGTGGTGCAGTGGTTGAGAGTCCGCCTGCCGATGCAGGGGACGCGGGTTCGTGCCCCGGTCCGGGAAGATCCCACATGCCGCGGAGCGGCTGGGCCCGTGAGCCATGGCCGCTGAGCCTGCGCGTCCGGAGCCTGCGCTCCGCAACGGGAGAGGCCACAGCAGTGAGAGGCCCACGTACCGCAAAAAAAAAAAAAAGGCGCAGCAGAAGACACCGGAAATACCAGGGATGGGTCTGTGGGAAATTCCAAGTTTCCTCCTACCTCCTTTTGCCCTTCGTCACTCAGCTGAGTCCCTGGGCTCCTCTGCTAAGCACTATGAGATGCCCCTAAGAAGTGTTGCCATGGGTTGGGAAATGGATCCCATTCAAATTACTTTCAATTACGTGAGATATTAGGGGGATTTCTTTGAATTATAAACACTATCAAGAGCCTTGAGGTGTCCCGCCACATATTTAGAGCACATGCACATTTACCTTTTGCTTGGATTAAACTGATTATGGATGCAAATTTGCACAACTGTATTGTATTTGATTATAAGTTATTGAAAGTCAGACCTAAGTAATAATGTGTGTATTTGAATCATTATCCTAACTTTAAAAAATTATCAAGGAAATAAAAAAAATTATAAAAAAAATTAAAACATACAGATGAAAGCAGTCAAATGATACAAACTACTAGTTACAAGATAAACAAGCACTAGGGATGCGATGTAGAACATGATAAATCTGGTGAACACTGCTGTGTGTTATACATGAAAGCTGTGACGAGAGTAAATTCTAGGGGTTCTTGTCAAAAGGAAAAGTGTTTTTCTATTTCTTTAATTTTGTATCTATACGAGATGATGGATGTTCACTAAATTTACTGTGAAAATCATTCCATGATGTATGTAAGTTAAATCTTTGTGCTGTACACCTTAAACTTATACAGTGCTGTATGTCAGTAAAGATGAAGAAAAAAAAAACCCATATAGAACTCTAAGAATAGAATCATTCCCAAAATTGTAGATGCCCTTTAGTTTTTTTCAGAGAACACAGGGTTACCAGCTGAAAGAGAGCTTTCTGCCTTCCTCAAGGGAGATCAGGGGAGACCACCCCATTCTCCAAAGACCTAAGTCCAACTTTGTTCTGTTGTTAAAGTAGCCTTTTCCAATGGAGTTAAGCTTCTAGACACTCTGAACTCTCTGTAATGCCTCCTGCAAAGATCTAATCCTACACCTCATACCAGGCCCAGATGGAGCATGTGTACACTCTGAGCAAGTGAGTAATTCACTCAATAAAGCACTTCTCTGAGTATTGTACATGGCTTAGAAAGTTCCCTAACCTTAACTTTCTGAAGTTAAATTCAGGCGTATTTGCTAGAATAGCATTCCAAGTAAAATGAATGATAGTAGAACTAGATCTATTATGACGATGTGGTACAATCTCAAGAATTAACCTTAATACAGGCTAACGATGTGACTTTCTGGGTGGCAAGTATTAACGGTGGCAGTACTGACAGAAGCCTCACCATCACAGAAATTGTTGCTAACCTCATTGCCTCCTCTGCCCATCTGTTCTTTTGGCTCCTGCACCCTCCAATTCCCTAGTTGCATTTGGCTCTTTGTACTAAGGTTTCAACTTGCTGTGTCTCACATTTTCTTAGGGGTAAACTTGCTAATGTCCAACTGTCACACTTATATTACTCAGGCCTCTGGTGGTACATGTAACTGTCTCAAGATAATTGGCAATTCAGAAATCTTAGGTAGCACACATTAGACATATATCCATCAGCTGTTTCACTAATGCAACTCTAATTTCATAAGCATCCTCATAGAAAATCTCACATTGATTAGAAATGACAGTAGATTTTTCCTGTGTTTTTATCCTTTTATTTCCATATGGAACATATACTTTTATTTTTATATTTATATTTACTTTTACACAAAGTCAGAGCCACTACCAACCTAAAAGAGGTATTGTGAATATAAAATAAGTATCAACTACAGGCAAAAACACATTTTAATACATGTACCATATGACTTGGTATAATAGAATTTAGAGATGAAGAAATCCCAAAGGATTTTTCGACCCAACCATTTATTTCATTATAGAATTTCCTCTGCTTAGAACACTATTCCTGATGGATGACCACTTTCCCATTGCATGAATAATTCTAATGAATTATTTTCTTGTAAGGCAGTTCTTTCTACCTCTAAAGAGCACTGTTTGAAAGTCTTTCCTAACATAAACTTAGATCTACTTCATCGTAATTTCTAGTGACTAGTTCCTGCAAATTCTTCTCCATGAGCTACTCCTAATAATTTGAATTTCTTGATCACATAATCACCCTTCAAGTATTTAAGGATAATTCACATTCCTAGATAAAGCAAAGGAATTATCATGAAATGAAACAAGGAGGTATCTTATTAATTGGTGGAAAGAAACAAAGGCACGAATTGACAGAACCAAAAGAAAAGAAGGGAATGAGACTCAGAGCAAGAATAAAGGCAGGCAGAAGTTACCCTAATGCACTGGAACCAAAGAATACGTGACTGTAAGAGGAATGTAAAATATTAGTCAGTAGTAGGAAATGTGATGGAAGAAGCAAGAGATCCCAGTGGTGTGGACAGGAAACAAGGATGCAGGCAGCCTCTAGAAGTTAGAAGAGGCAAGGAACAGATTCTCCCCTGGAGCTTCTAGAAGAAAATCACCCTTCCAACACCTTGACTTTGACCCTGTTAAGACTTATTTTAGATTTCTGACCTCCAGAATTCTAATAGAATACATTTGTTTTCTTTTAAGTCACTGAATTTATGATAATTTGTTACAGCAGTGATAGGAAACTAACAATATTTTGTATGTTTTCTATTAATTTAACTTCTTTCTATAACTCTAGTATAAGAACATTTGTTTCTCTATCAGATATTCCCAGGGAGCTGAAAGAGGAAGGCTGATTGAGGGAGTATACATTCAACCATGCAATAGTACATGAAACTGAATTGTATCAGTCAAGGTCTGTGAGTTGTCAGGTTCAGAAAACAACTCTGACAGATTTAAGCAGAAAATGAATTTACTTAGAGGATATTTGGAACATTACTGAGTGTAGGATTTGGAAAACAGGAACGAGGGAGCAAGGCATCAGCTAGGACCAGGCTGAGCGTATGCCCCGAATGAGTGCTGTGGAGACGCTGCTGCCAGTGCCACTGACTCTGACCATCAAAGCTCATGGCAGTTCATCAAGGCACCAGACCCCAAGCACTACCCTGCCTGGCTGTCCCCGAGGTCTCTGGAGACCTAATGGTTTTGCTGCCAGTTGCCAATATCTGCCAAGAAAATGGAGTTTGCATGGCCCCTGCATCTTTGAATCACTGACCCTTGTTCATAGTCTAAGTTGGGTACATGTGATTGATCAATTCTGGATCACATTGGGAACACCCAAGCTGCAAAGGAAGCTGGGAAATTAGCATCTGGTGGGTTTAGCTCCATCAGGGAGAGTTTGCTTTTTTTCTCATGAGTGGTAAGATGTGAATTCCCAAAATGCAGGGAAGAGTTTCAAATGATAGGTGACTTAAATAAGTACAGATGCTCATGACCTTAGTGTTAAGGGAGGCTGGTATAAAATGCACTGATACATGAGCAGGAAAATGAACATAACAATGTACTAAAATACACATAATAAACATGGCATTTTGAAACCTGGAAAGACTGGGCTTAAAATTTAAAAAAACCCTCACAAATGGAAAAGTATCACTTTTCAAAGAAATAATAGTAATAGTTAATATTTATTAAGTGCTTGTTATATACCAAGCGCTCTTTTAATATTTAACCTATGTTAACTCTATTAAGTCTTATAGGAAAGCATTTGCCTCATTTGTAGGTAAATAAATGAAGGCATCAGATGTTTAAATAACACACCCAAGGCCACACATCTAGAAGAAGCAGATCCAGGCTATAAACCCAGCAATCTGATCCAGAGATGTAATCATTAGACTTTATTGACTCCTGAGAAAAAGACCTGCTTCTTTAAAAGAAACAAATAAGCAACAAACCTTTACTGGCTTTTTAATTTAAAAAGTCAGGCACACTTACTGTTGGAAGAGCAATCACTACAGAAGTTTATTTGGAATGGAAAGTGGTAACGTTCTTCCCCTTTTCTCCATAGATCGCACACCGCTCAGATGGACATTTATTCATGTAGTGCAAGTTCCCATGGTCTCCAAGTTTAGTGTTAGGCTGGCGCTTTTATTGTATAAATCCTGTGAAACTGAGCCTTGTTAACTTCAGGAGACTATATGAATGAGAATAAAAGGGTGGAGACACTTTAGTATTTCTAATGTGGGAAGGTTCTTTTGGGCTTTTATCCATTTTTTTCCTGAGCCCCATCTTACACACCTGGGTTTTGGAGAGTCTTTACATAATATTTGAGCTCATGTAATGAGCCAGTGACAATGATACGGTGAAATTAACTTACCCTCGCACAGTTTTTGTTTATAGGGGTGGGGGGCTTCAAGGTGGTCTACTGAGTTTGGTAACTCTAGTCTACGAATTAAATTACCATTGAAGACTCTCAGATAAGACTACAAATCTTACCCCCAAATCTTAGGGTAAAGGAATGGGGTTGACGAGCTCTCGGTCCACACTACCATGTTGGAACCATTAATCCTCCTCCTTCATGTAAGTCTCCTACTTCTTTGAAGATTTTATAATAAGCTGTGCTTTTTTTTTTTTTATGTCTTTATTGGAGTATAATTGCTTTACAACGGTGTGTTAGTTTCTGCTTTATAACAAAGTGAATCAGCTATACATATACATATGTTCCCATATGCTTTTTGTATTATCTGTAACTGTTGTCAACTTTCTTTCTCTTTCAACCTCTGCTTTCATCCCCTTCCAGGATCCAGGGTGAGGTCAACACCTCTTCATCTCTGGATGAAGAGACGACATCTGGGCTGCCCCATCTTTCAGATGCCTCACCTGTACTGACATCTACAGCTTCTCAGTAACCCATTTCCATTGCCATATTGTGGACCAGATCAGCACTCAGAACTGGTCCAATCTATCACCCCAACTTTTAATCCCTCTGCCTACCTCACTCAGTGTATCAGTCAGCATTCTTTATTGCAAACAAAATAAACTAATCTGGATTTTTTATGAAAAATAAAAGTTAGCTCAAGGAAGCCAGAGAACCATGTCTAAATAAATGTCAGAAACTAGGAAAGGGGTTTGACCCTATTAGGGACTGTTGTAGTGAAAATATCCCTGCTGCCAATATTCAGTACCATTGGTGTTGCTGGTACCAGTGATGACACTGGTGTCATTGGATGCTCAAAACTCTCCACCAGTTGTCCTGAAGAGCCAGGCATCTTTTTTTTTTTTTTTTTTTTTTACGGTACGTGGGCCTCTCACTGTTGCGGCCTCTCCCGTTGCGGAGCACTCCGGACGCGCAGGCTCAGTGGCCATGGCTCACGGGCCCAGCCGCTCCGCGGCATGTGGGATCTTCCCGGACTGGGGCACGAACCCGTGTCCCCTGCATCGGCAGGTGGACTCTCAACCACTGCGCCACCAGGGAAGCCCCAAGCTAGGCATCTTTACGGATATAGTTGCTAGGAATTAAATCCCTCTTGCCCACCTCCTCACAATGCTCACTCCTTAAAATTGATGTTCTAGGACCACGAACCTGGTTGTTGTTCACATGCTATACTCTAGCAGAAAATTTGTTTAGGGAAGATTCTCGGTTTATACTTTGGCTAAACAGGACTCAGAAGGCAGAAAGTACTCAAATATTATACAGGTGTTTGAAAGGTTCCTTGAAGCCAGAAAATATTACAACTAGCCACTATATTAATTACTTCATTTTCCATTGGTTCTGCCTTATCAGGAATTCTAGTCTACATCTACATCTACTACATCTACCTTATTTATACATTTTCCATTTTCATGTCATCTCCAACCTAGGTTAGACTTCACGGTGTGTAGTTTCAATCCATCCCTTACAGGTATACTGGGCTCCTTTGACCCACTATTTTGTCACACACACTAACCCCGTGTTGCACAAAAGCAGCTATTTAAATTTTTTGATGTCTGCAGTATTGTTGGAAGTAATTACACAATCACGCAAATAATTGTCACTATATATTAATGGACCTGGGGACATACTATCCATGACCATAAGGTTGTCCAAGAATTCTACTATGTTCCCCTTGTCAGTTCTCTTTCTCCACAGGTGACATTTCAAATGTTCTATTCTATTCTTAAACCTCTCATTCTACCTTTCTATTAGGCCCCCTCATATTTTGGGCAAATAGACTTGTCTGTTACTTCTCAAAGAAAATAAATCCATCAAACAGAACATTTTCAAAATGTTGCTCATGAACCTATAAGCCCAATTATATATATTGACACCAAATTTTTCTTTTTTTCTACCTAATAAAATGAGACAATTTGTGGGGGGGTTATCTCCTTCCATCAGGGTTTAAACACACTCATATAACTCCTTATTAAACTAATTTAAAACATAAAAAATCAAGTAAACAATTGTATGAACAACCAGACCCACTCTGTACCAGCAACTGTTCTACTGCTTTTACCCTTCAAAGGAAACCTTGATTTCTGGCTTAACTTTCCACCAAAACAGCTCTTTAAAAGGTTTCTATTACCTATGCTCTCTTTTCCTCCCTCCCTTCCTTCCTTCCTTCCCTCCTTTCTCAATGCAGCGTTTTCTGACCTTATCTTATTTAAGGATCCTCTAGGTCCTTAAGGATACGGCTTCTTCCTACTTGAACCTCATTACCTGGGACCATGGGTAATAGTACTGTTATACTGGATTTGTTCTTGGGAAAATGATATCTGGTAGATCCAAAATTAAAACTCAAGCATGTTTGAATCCAAAAGTGTTATAGATTCTGATAAGGTTGCACTCTATTAATCTTTCTGTCATAATCTAAAGAGTCTGGTTGCAAAGAACAGGAACTCATTGAAATTAGCTTTACTAGAATTGGGAAAATATTGGAAGCATTCAGAGCTGCTTTGTGGGATTGACCCAGCTGGAAGTGCAGGTGGTCCTCAGGAGGGTCTGGAGCCAGGAGCTGAACAGCGATGACCTGGTGCTCCTCGCTCCATCTTTCAGGGCCATGAGGTCTCTCTCAGTGGTTTTTTCAAGCAGGTCAGCTTTGTCCTTGCCCCCAGTGGATTGCCTTTTTCTGCTTCTCAGTGCACGTAGACAGCTGACGTTGGATTTACATTCTACGTAGATAGTGTTCTCAATACAACACTAGAAATATTTCTCAGAGATCTCATGGTTTCCAAGGAAGTACTGCCCGAGTCCTAGTATCATCCATTCATCCTAGTTAAGAACTGTTTTCAGGTCTGAAATCAGTGTTTTACTTGTATTTTACTCTGGATTTAGAAATCTTTTTCACTTGGCCCCTCTTTTTCTTCCTGCTCTAAAATTATCATACCGTATCCTGGCTGATGAATGCATTCAGGTGTTTTTGTGACCTTGAACAAGCTATCTTATTTCCTTTCCAATTTCTTCCGGTGTTCTGCTCTTCATTTCTCTAAAACATCCTCTTCTTTACCCATCACATATTTTTCACTATAATTTTTAAACAACTCTCAAATTGTCTTTTTTTTTTAAAAAAAATCCTCCTATAATCTTCTTAATAAAATGTATAAACTCTTAACCCAGGAACCATAGTTTTAAAAATGAAACCATCATTTATATAGTCAATAAACATCTTTAAATGCATACCACGTATTGTATGATATGTATGGCTCTGCGTATGTAGAATGCATAAAATTTACTTCTAGTCCTCCATCTTCTGGCATCATGACTTTTGGCTCAAATGTTAGTAATATTATCGCTCTTATTTCATAAATGAAACATTGAGACTTGGAGAGCTTAAGTAATGTTTACCCAAGGTCCATGGGTATAAATGTAGAGGCAGTATTCAAACTCATGTCTGAATCCTCAGAATCTGTGTCAGATTCTTGTGGAAATCTTCAGTGGTGGCAGATCTCCACCCCTTTTGTTTGGTGGAGAATTACGTTCAATGGAGGCTTCCAAAAGTAATAAAAAAGGTATTTTACTAGATTGTTATGTTTGATAATCACAATATGAATGTAAAGTTATATATATATATATATATATATATATATATTTTGGTCTCAGAACTTGAATAAAGTTAATTGTAAAACAAGTTCACAAAATACTTAGACTACTGACAGCCTCCCTGGAATGAGCGAGTATATGTTAGACTCTGAAGGATAACTTTCAATTATATGTACATGTTCTTAGGTTTCAAAAAAGATATCCTATGGGCTTCCCTGGTGGCGCAGTGGTTGAGCGTCTGCCTGCCGATGCAGGGGACACGGGTTCGTGCCCCGGTCCGGGAAAATCCCACATGCCGTGGAGCGGTTGGGCCCGTGAGCTATGGCCGCTGAGCCTGCGCGTCCGGAGCCTGTGTGCCGCAACGGTGAGAGGCCCACGTACCGCAAAAAAAAAAAAAAAAAAAAAGATATCCTATTAATTTACCACTAGTCCTAGAAGGCTTTTATTTACTTTTTTTTTTTTGGCCGCCAGCCTGTCGGGTTCCCTGAGCAGGAATTGAACTTGCACCCCCTGCAGTGGAAGCGCCAAGTCTTAACCACTGGACTGCCAGGGAAGTACCCTGGAAGGCTTTTAAAGGAGAAATAACTTCCTTCAACATCCACCATTTACCACCATAGGCCAATTACTTTGTCATATTAATTTCTGTTACTTAGACAACCCACGGGGAATAAGAGAACAAAGACTATTCAAATACTAAGCAAAAGGTATTCTGAAACATAACAGGCTGTACCATAAAGTTGACTTAAATGTATTTATGTAGCTGGGCTAGTAAAAAGATGAAGATCTGTAGCATCTCAAAATATGTATTTCTTATATTTTGATTTAGGCTATGAGTCAACCTTCTTTGGATTATAGTGTTTTTAATTGAAAGAAAATGTGCTCTTTCCTTTCGTAGCACATGAAATCTACTTATCCTCATTGTTTGCTCATCGTGTGATTCTTAAGGCAGTTTTCTGTTCTTTCATATCTTTCTGGATATCACTTCAAATAAAATAAATAAGCATCTCTTCATTCTTGTTCAAAAACACAGACAAATACCATCTGTTCCTTGAACTGTTCCAGGTACAGTGACCACCTAGTGCTCTCCATCTGTCAGATGTTCATTTATCCACCTCAGCTGTGCTGCCAATAGATTCTACGCTTTAACACAGTGAAAATAGTTTTTTACATCTCATTTTATGTTTGGTACAATGTGGAATTTTGATTTACAATAAAATATGAAACTATAAAACAGTGAATACTGTTTTCTAAGTTGACTTGGAAGGACATTTCAAAGGAGGATTTTCAAAAATGGTTGCAGCAGCATTGGAGTATGTGTTTAGCCTTTCAAGTGAATAGTTTGGATGTTAGCACTCATTTGGATGTATACCGTTCAGTAAGTTAAATTTTTAAAAGTAAATCTTTCTATTTTATCATTATAACTCATACAAGTAAATACTATAAGAGCAACTATATTAAATAAACTTAAATAAAGTAGGCATCTAAGTAGCAAAATATTAGCATTATCCACCCCCACTTTTAAGTAGCTTTTATTGTAACAAAAAATTTTAATTTTAGATACATTCATATTAAAACTTTTTGCCTCAAAATTTAAATTAAATGAAGATAAAGGGGGAGAACCCCCCACATCATAGGGCATTTGACCACAATTACTAGGTTTTAAAATATATATTGAAGTAATTCTATCTATTTGTCTTTAGAGTTGAAGAAGTTAGCTAGGAATGTTAAAAAAAAAATTACAAAATACACATTGATAGAAGGAGTTCCACAAAAATGGCAGAATAAGAACCCCTGGCCCTCGTTACCCAACAGAAGCGCCAATTTAAAAATAATATATGGATCAAAATAACTTTATGAGAAGTCTAGAATCTAGTTTAAAAATTGTTATACTTCAGGGCTTCCCTGGTGACGCAGTGGTTGAGAGTATGCCTGCCGATGCAGGGGACACGGGTTTGTGCCCCGGTCCAGGAAGATCCCTCATGCTGCGGAGCGGCTGGGCCCGTGAGCCATGGCCGCTGAGCCTGCGTGTCACGGGAGAGGGCACAACAGTGAGAGGTCTGCGTACCACAAAAAAAAAAAAAAAAAAAAGTTATACTTCAGATGAACATAAAACCAAGAACAGCCACATTGAAATGAGTAAGAACAGCAATCTCACTTTACCTCCATCAGCCCCTCCCCAAGACAGTACCTGGGAGGAAAGAGAGAATGGAATAAGTCTTTTGGTGCACTGCCTATGGGCCAGTTTCCTGTCTCACTTCACATGAAGGACTGATGGAATTGACATAGTTCAGAGGCCTAGATTCAGTTAAGAACAAAGCAAAAAGAGCAGGTGACTTATTGTGGCTGACATGGCTCTATGAGACGGAGGTGAGGCACAGAACCTGAGGCTTCTTCCCCAGGAGAGAGGGAGAGTCATGGAGCATGTCTCCACCATCCCAATATTTCACTTCATTGTCTGAGAGGCTCGCTTCTGTCTTGCCTCACCAAGAGCACTGACAGACCCTGCATAGTTTGGTGGAGACAGCTAAGAACAAAGGGAAAGGGACAGGAGACTGGTGACTGGGAGGATTGTGCCACTGGGTCCCTTAGGACATCTTCTACATAAGGCTACTCTTTCAAGACAGGAGACATAGCTGATATGCCTAATACATAGAAATAAATACAGAGAGTTAGGCATAATATGGACACAAAGGAATACTTTCCAAATGAAAGAACAAGGCAAAACCTCAGAAAAACAGACCAACCATTAGTAATGAAATTAAATTAGTATTAAAAAACCTCCCAATAAACAAAAGTCCAGGACCAGACAGCTTTACAAGTGAATTCCACCAAAAATTTAAAGAAGAGTTAATACTTATCCTTCTCAAACTATTCCAAAAAAATCAAAAAGAAAGGAATGTTTCCAACTCATTCTACAAGGCCAACATAACCCTGATAACAATACCAAACAAAGAACTACAAAAAAAGAAAATTACAGGCCAATATCCCTGATAAACAAGAGATTTAAAAATCTTCAACAAAATATTAGCCAACTAAATTCAGCAATAACATTAAAAGGATCATACACTATGATCAAATGGGATTTATTCCAGGAATGCAAGGGTGGTTTAATATGTGCAAGTAAAACTGATACACCACATTAACAAAACAAAAGATGAAAATCATATAATTATTTCAACAGATGCAGAAAAAAATTTGACAAAATTCAACATCCATTTATGATAAAAACTGTCAACAAAGCGGATACAGATGAAGCATAGCTCAACTTAATGTAGGCCATATATGACAAACCCACAGCTAATGTCACACTCAACTGTGAAAACTTGTTCCCAAGATCAGGAACAACAAAGAATACCCACTATCACCACTTCGACTCAACATAATATTTGAAGTCCTAGCCACAGTAACCAGACAAGAAAAAGAGATAAAACCATCCAAATAGGAAAGGAAGAAGCAAAACTGTCACTGTTTGCAGATGACATGACTATATATGTAAAACCCTAAAGACCCCACCAAAAAACTATTAGAACTGATAAATGAATTCAGTAACATTGCAGGATACACCATCAATGTACAAACATCTGTTCTATTTTTGTACACTAATAACAAACTATCAGAAAGAGAAACTAAAACAAAAAAAAATCCCATTTACAATTGCATCAAAAAGAATTAAATACTTAGGAATAAATTTAACCAAGGTGGTGAAAGACCTGTACTCTGAAAACTATAAGACACTGATGAAAGAAACTGAAGATGACACAAATATATGGAAAATTATACCATGTTCATGGATTGGAAGAATTAATATTGTTAAAATGTCCATACTACCCCAAGCAATCTACCAATTTGATGCGGTTCCTATCAAAATACCAATGGTATTTTTCACAGAACTAGAGCAAATAATCATAAATTTTGTATGGAAACACGAAAGACCCCAAATAGTCAAAATAATCTTGAGAAAGAAGCTGTAAGTATTACACTCTCTGATTACAAACTATGCTACAAATCTATACTAATCAAAATAGTATGGTTCTGGCACAAAAACAGGCACATATATCAATGGCAAAGGATAGAGAGCCCAGAAATGAACCTTCATAAATACGGTCAAGTAATTTATGACATAAAAGCCAAGAATATACAGTGGGAGAAAAGACAGTCTTTTCAATAACCGTTGGGAAAAGTGGACAGCTACACGCAAAAGAATCAAACTGGACCACTTTCTTATACCATATACAAAAATAAACTCAAAAAGGATAAAGACTCAAATGTAAGGCCTGAAACCATAAAACTCCTGGAAGAAAACCTAAAGAGTATTATCTTTGACATCTGTCTTAACAATAATGTTTTTGATTTGTCTCCTCAGGCACTGGCAGCAAAAGCAAAAATAAACAAATGGTACTACATCAAACTAAAAAGCTTTTGCAGAGTGAGGGAAACAAGCAACAAAATGAAAAGACAATCTATTGAATGGGAGAAGATATTTGCAAATGATGTATCTGATAAGGGGTTAATATCCAAAATATATAAAGAACTGACACAGCTCAATCTAAAAAATAAACAATCTGATTAAAATATGAGCAGAGGACCTGTAAATTGGTGAAGCCACTATGGAAAACAGTATGGAGGTTCCTCAAAAAATTGAAAATTGAACTACAATATGATCTACCAATTCTACTTCTGGGTATTTACCTGACAAAAATGAAAACACTAATCTAAAAAGGTACATATACCCTTATGTTCATTGTAGTATTATTTACAATAGTCAAGATATAGAAGCAACCTAAGTGTCCATTGATAGATGAATGGATAAAAATATATAGACTGGAAAGAAAAAACAAAGAAACAAACAAATGAAACAGAAACAGATTCATAGATACAGAGAACAACCTGGTGGTCACCAGAGGGGAGGGTGGCAGAGGCTTAGGCAAAATAGATGAAGAGGTTAAGAGGTACAAACTTCAAGTTCTAAATAAATGATTCACAAGGATGTAATGTACATCATAGGGAGTATAGTCAGTAATATTTTAATAATTTCGTATGGTGACAGATGATTGATAGACTTATCACGGTGATCAATTCATAATGAATTTAAATCACTAGGTTTACTCCTGAAACTAATATAATATTGTATGTAAAGTATACGTCAATAAAAAAATAAAAAGGAAATAAAAAACAGGGAAAATGACTGAAAACAGTGAAGTAAGTCAGAGAAAGACAAATATCGTATGATATTGCTTATATGTGGAATCTAAAACAATGGTATAAATGAACTTACTTACAAAACAGAGTCACAGATGTAGAAAACAATCCTATGCTTACCAAGGGGGAAGGGGCAGAGGGATAAATTAGGAAACTGGTACTGACATATACACACTACTATATATAAAATAGATAACTAATAAAGATCTACTGTATAGCACAGGGAACTCTACTCAATTCTCTGTAATGATCTATATGGGAAAAGAATCTTAAAAAGAGTGGAGATATATCTATATCTATAACTATATATCTGATTCACTCTGCTGTACACCTGAAACTAACACAACATTGTAAATCAACTATACTCCAATAAAAATTTTAAAAAAGACTCAAAACTGTAAAAAGGGCAAAGGTTATTATATAATAATAAAGGGGTCAATTTACCAGGAAGATATAACAATTATAAGCACATATGCATCCAACATCAAAGTACCCAAATATATGAAGCACATTGTCAGAACTGAAGGGAAAAATAGACAGCAACACAATAATAGAAGATTTCAATACCAAACTTTCAATAATGGATAGAACATCTAGACAGAAAATCAGTAAGGAAACAGAACTCGGACAACTTGCAATTAACTATTCTGTATAGATTTTGCTGGAAATTTTAAAGCTTGAAATTACTTCATTATGTTTCTCCTTTGTTTACTGTCATATCCCACACTTCTCTCCATGAAATCTACTTTAGTCTTATACAATAAAAGTTGTTTCTCACTATTGTTGGTGAAAGTAAATAGCATTATTAAGAATGGCACACAGAGTACACATAGTTCATCAAGGAATTTTGTTCCACCAATCATGTACTCTATTCAAAGTCAAATCAAAGAATCCATATCAAACACTTCAATGTTAGGCCACAGGTTATCCAATTTGATAGGAGACTCTATTGACCTCATAACAGCAGGAGTTGCAATATAAAAGACATTAGGAGTAAACAGACAGTAATGTTATACTGAAATATGTCTTAAGTCTGCCTATAATACAGAATTAAAAAGAAATTCCATTATATTTCTTTTAGGCCTAGGACGAAATTAAAACCCTAGGGAATTTCAATTTGGTTTCAATATCCTTCAAGAATTACTTTTTTTATTAAAAAAATATATATTTCCTTCAGGTCTTATCCTTAAACACTGAGTGAATCCTTGTTACTTCTCCCAGAAATATTAAATTCAAATGAAACCATTATCTTTTTATTATGAAATCTACAAAACAAATTCTCTATGGATAGGTAAGGGACAGTGATATACCTATAAACAAATGTCTTTTTCTTTAAATTTCTTGTTTTCTGTAATGTTTAAAGTCAAGATCAACAGTAGGTCAACGTTTCAGTAGATGAGTCTGTTTCAGACTTCTGTTCTTAAGCCCTTGGAAAATGTTTTAAAGGCATAAAACATTTTATAAGGGCATTGCCTGCAGGATGATGATTTATCCAAGTATTATATTCGTTTGTCTAAGAAATGAAGTTGCTGCACCATCTTCCTCAATTTATGATCTTCAACCTCAGCATGGGAGGACTAGGAAGACAAGTGTAAGAGGTTAAAAAAAGGGATTGAGGGGCTTCCCTGGTGGTGCAGTGGTTGAGAGTCCGCCTGCCGATGCAGGGGACACGGGTTCGTGTCCCGGTCCGGGAAGATCCCACATGCCGCGGAGCTGCTGGGCCCGTGAGACATGGCCGCTGAGCCTGCGTGTCCGGAGCCTGTGCTCCGCAATGGGAGAGGCCACAACAGTGAGAGGCCCGCGTACCGCAAAAAAAAAAAAAATGCATTGAGGATATTAAATGTCATCACAAAGAAAACATAAGATATTATAAATATAGTCTGAAACAGTATACATAGAAAGTTCCTATTGGACAATTAATAATGCTTTCCAAGAGGCAACTTAACCACTTTTAAATATTTTAACTATTTCTTCTCTGGTTGTCTTTATATCTCTAAATAATATCCTCACATTGACCTGTTTTATGTTATCAATTTTATGCCTCATAATTTGATTTCATTTTATGCTGGCTTATTTACACTATCTCATCCCCTTCTTCGTTTATTCATTTAAGAAATAGTCACTGTGTGGATACTGTGAGCCAGGTTGTGGGGATACAACAATTAATGAGACAGATAAGGTCCCTGCTCTCAAAGAGCATATGGTCTTGTGAGGAGAGAGATCAGCATGTAAATGAATTAATGAGAACATTCAAATGTTAATGGAGTGAAGCGACAATAAAGCATCGTAATGTTAGGAAAAAATGTGCTTGGAACCACGGTATCGCTTTACATGGACTGTCAGGGAGTGCTCTCTGGGGAACAGATCTTGAGTTGGGACCTGGGTAGAGGGATACCCCTTATGGAAATGGGCAGTACATTCCAGATAGTAAGAAAAGCAAAAACAAAGGCCCTAAGGTGGGAATTTTCTATCGTGATTATAGTTACCTACTACATAAATTTTAACACATTTATATACTTAAGCAATTGTTTTTTTCCATTTATATTAGACTGCATATCTTCATTTTTCAATACGTAAGATAAGGATTTCATTGTTTTCAAATCTCCTTTTCATCTTTTCCATTTTAGGGTTTTGTCATCTAAATTTTTGATTTGGTAATGTTAATAATATCTAAATTATGCTCTATAACCAAAACTAGTTGTTCAATTTTTCCATAAGTTCATTTTAAAAATTCATAAGGAAAACAATGCTTACATTATTGTGAGTAGTAAAATCTTGCTCTTTAAAGAACCAGTGGTTTGCCATGAGCTTTTTTCCTTTTGTGTACAGTTTTTTACTTTTCCTCAAGTTTCCCTTGCTTTTTTCTTTTCCTTGTATTATTTAGTTTATCATATTTTCATTTTTTAATCTACCAGTCAAGCATTATATTAACTTCCCTTTTTCTCTTGAGGCTCTCTTCTGAATTTTTTCTGGCCTTGTTTGCCATCTAGACCTTTTATATCAATGTAACTATTATCTTGAGACTTTCTCTATTTTTCATATTTTATCCCAAAATTTCCTGAATCCAACGCCTTTTTCTTTGTATCACTAGAATAGTTTGGACTACAAGTAACAAATCCATACCCAGATGACCTAAGTAATTACAAAAATAATCACCTCACACAAAAGAAGGCCTCAGATGCAGTGATTCTAGGGTTGTCTAATTCAGTAACTAAGTGGAAACAAGGATGTAATTACTTTCCATCTTTTTGCTCTACCAGCCTCAGTGCATCGTTTTTGTCTAACTGTCTTGCTGCTGTCAGGATGGCAACATGGAAGCCACAATTCTAAGTGTCATACATAGGCATAGAAATATGCAGTCTCTTTTTTATTTCTCTATTTCAGGCTTAGGAAAACTTCCTTAGAAGCCATTACGTAGACTTCTGCTCTTGTCTCACTCCTAAACAAATTATTGGCAAGGATAATGGAATTAGTATGATTAGTTTAAATAATCAAAATTTACTTAGGTAGGAGCTAGGATCACCATTCCAAGATCTTTTGGGAGAAAGGTAGGCACCTACCCACTCCTTTCCCCAACCTCAAAGTAAGAAGAATGGAAAGACTGGCTATTGAAATGTGTCTGTTGCACGTTGGTTTTTTTTTTTTTTTTTGCGGTACGCGGGCCTCTCACTGTTGTGGCCTCTCCCATTGCGGAGCACAGGCTCCGGACGCGCAGGCTCAGCGGCCATGGCTCACGGGCGCAGCCGCTCCGCGGCATGTGGGATCTTCCCGGACCGGGGCACGAACCCGTGTTCCCTGCATTGGCAGGTGTACTCTCAACCACTGCGCCACCAGGGAAGTCCTGCTGCAGGTTTTTTTGACTGAGACCTTTTATGATGGGGCCCACATTGCCTTAAAGAGTGCCCTAAGGAAAAGTGTGTGGAGGTAAATTTTTGGGGTCCCTGCATGTGTGAAAAATCTTAATTTTACCTTCAAAAAGATTGGTAATTGCTTACTTTTGGACTCCTAGAATGAAAAAGTGCTTCTTCAGGACTTTGAAGGGATTGGTCTATGTCAAGCAGGTTCCGGTGATGAGACTTTTCATACAGAACTTTGTAAGTGATCAGCTTAATCCTCTGTAGGTTTTTAAGATATGCTCTTTATTCTTGGTGTGCTACAGTTTCATAATGTAGTGTTGTGTTTTTTCATTCAGTGCTGTTCACCTTTGAATCTAGGGTCTTATGACCTACTTCCACTCTGGGATATTTGGTTTTATTGCTTAAATGACAAGTTCCTCCCACTTCTTTTCTTCATTTTCTCTTTCTGGAATTTCTATTAATTACGTGTTTGATGGCATGAATTGGTCTTCTAAGATTTTTTATTTTTTATCTTTGCTCTTTCATTTTTGCCTCTTTTTAATTGTTATGATTTCTGGGAGGCTATCTTCATTTTATCATCTAATTCTCAGCTGAATTTTTATTTCAGTAATCATATTCTTAATTTTCATGATCTTTTTAATTCACTCATATTATTACTTTCTTGTTGCAGAGTATTCTGTTTCAGGTATAGACATAATATCTCCTCCAGGCTAAACTGCATTTATACTAAAACCTACTTGTCTCATTATTTACTATTAACAGACAGATAATGTATTTTTTGCATTTCTGAATTGACAAAAGTATCAAGGGGAAACTTTAATGGCTCTGTTTCTATACAGAGATATTGACTTTATAAAGCCATTACTCCTTAGCTGACAAGACTAATTCAGGCAGAGTGGAGGATGATATACACAAGGACCAACAACATAGGACAGCTGGGATGTTGATTTCAGCAGTGTGATCTTGGGGACACCATCAAGATTTGCCATTGTCAAAATTGCAAAGATGCTGGATTTGTGTTGAGTGTTCACCTAGTTCTCTTTCTCTTTCCTATTCTGTATTGACATTTTCCCAATTTTATCCAAACACAAACTGGTCACTGCTCTCACATTGCCTACACTGAGACTCTATTCCGGCCTTTCTTTCTTCAGAGTATGTCTAGTTTACTTATACTCTTCATCTATTAAATCTGCAAATCTGTAACATTTCAAAATTAGCTGATTAATTCATGTTTAGATGTGAGTGATTAATGGTCCAAAGAGAGATCTTGAAAACTCAATAACCTTTAATTGGCATAACTGAGAAGGAAGAATATTTTTGAGAGTGTTTCCAGGGCCTCTTGTTTCCTCTAGGCAGAGTCTCAGAAGCTCCATCCCAGGCACATTAAAACAGTAATCAGCAAGTTAATGTCTTAATTCTGAAGGAGCTTTATTATACCTAAAATGATTTGCAAATGTATTCACTTGATATAAATCTACATATACATTATATAGATAATCATAACCATCCTCTGTTTTTAGGCAGAAGAGTATTTCTGTCTTTCCATATTTTTCAAGATCCAGGTACAAATTTTAGCCAATCTCTGCACAATAAAGTCTTCAGAGACAAAAAGTTAACAGAATTGTTATACCTCATATGTTCCTTCCTTCTCAGAAACATCTAATGTCATTTTGACTGCAACTTGAAGTCCTTTCTCATACTGACTAAAGAAATTAGCTACACACAAATGAGGGTGTTGTACTTGTTATATATTGATTACTGATTTAAGAATGCACTTAGAAGCATATACCTGGTTTTTCAGTCTGATTATTGTAAACAAATTTGCAATATATGAGCCACAGCTGCAATCTGTGTCTATCAGTTCAAGGCCTCTGCTATGTTTATGCTGGACATGCTGCTTAACTTGTCATATCTTTTGCTAATCATCAGTAGAGCCTAGTACTGGATAAGACTTGTGTTTTGGGATATCTATTTAATGTTCTCAGCCTTTGTGATCATGCTGTCTGTTTAGGTACAAACATCTACTATTCATGATGTCTTTTGAAGAAAAATATGTTCAGGCAAACACACACATCCCATACTCTATTTGAATACAAGCACAGAAAAGGAGCTATTGTATAATTTAAAGAATAAGGACTTTGGAGTTGGACGTAGGCTTGAATATTTCATTTTTGTAATTAACCAGTGTGTACATTTTAGCAAGTTTCTTACCTCTCTGAACTTCAGTTTCCTCATTAGCAAGAAGAGGGTATATTAGTAATCTTAATAGACTATGGCAATTAAATGAGATAATTTATTGATGATACTTTAGTCTTGTCAGATAGTGAGTCTTAAAATACCTAATTTTCTCCTTCTCTTCGTTTCTCACAGGTCCCGCTTGGAAGTCTTTTCTGGCATAGCTGTTACACTGCTGCACATGCATGTATACATAAATGTATGCAATTATGCACATACCCAATTATGCACTTACATTTATTGAGGGGGGTTGGTGAGTATAAATAATGATGCCTGAATAGGTAAGAAGACAGAAAAAGAAAATTTTCTTTAAAATGTTAGAATCAGTGACAAGCAGTAAAATCAAGGCTGAATATTAAATAAAAAACCAAGCTTTTCTATTACAATACAGATGTCACAGGTTTGTGCTTTGCAAAAATATCTAGGTTTTTGTCTTGGAATAGTTTTTAACCTTGCACTCTATTTCCATACATAACCCATTTGTAGTTAGATGTTAATTTCATGCTTTAGTCCCTCTCTGTATAACCTGGGACAGCCCATTGCCTGTAACGGCTTTTAAATGCCTGTCATACAACTATAGCATGGGAGGTTTTGATGAAGAAATCTGTTGGTTTTTAGTTACAAGAGCCAGGAAATATCAACAAAAGGTGGAAAGAGTATTTGTTGTTAGTGTTATTGAAATAATATCAGTGTTATTGATGTTTTTTGAAAAGGTTGTCTTAATATCACTTCCAGAAAGATATAAATCTAAAAATTATAATTATATATGGTATATAGTCTAGTGTTTAGCGGTATGATATTTATAATTTTACATGTATGTGTGTATTTAAATACTTAATTATTTCCAGTTATAATTTTATCCATAATGTGTGTGTGGAACTATTTTCTGGTAACTCTTTTATTAAAAAAAACAGATTAAGTAACTTAATGAGGTATTGATTTTGACTGACATAGTGGGAATTCCAGCTTAAGTTCAAACAATACTCATATCTGGGAATCAGACATATATGGACATCTCTGGAGAACTGGTGGGACAATCATATGAAAATCTATTTTTATGGATAGTAATTCATCCTAAGAAGATAGAATAGTGCATAAAATATTTGACTTAGTAAGAAAACTTAAAGTGAGGGTGAATTCTTCTTTGTGTAACAGCAGATTACTATGGAAAGTTGGCATTTTGAAGACTGCAGTGCAGCTCCTTTGGTGGAGACAAAGTGGAGATTAGATACCTTAAGACTGGAAAGGACAGACCTTTAAAGCTCATGTCCACTTAGAAGCACTGGTGAAACAAAAACCTGCGTGGAGCACAGTGAGCACGACATGGAGTGGACTGATAATTAGGAATGAATTTTAATTGATTCATTACGTAGATTGAATTCAGTAGGTTATGACCAGGAAACAGGGATTTTCTCCTAACACCACCATGCAAACATAGTCTCCAGGATCAATCTTTCCTACTCCTTCTTGATATTTTGGAGAGATTTCATAGTTTTCAGTCATTTTCATTTCAAAATGAAATCTAATGTAAATCAAAATTCTAATTTTACCTACGATTTAAGGTTTATCTCCTTTTCTTAACTCAAGCCTAACCCAAGGCTTAAGAACAGGGATGGAAAGGAGAACCAGAGAGAAAGAGAGAGAGAGAGAGGGAAAGAGAGAGAGAGAGACAGAAAACGCCTAGGCAAGCACCTGAGGTGAGGTGACTATTTAAGAAAGAATCACAGATTAATGCAGAAAATCTTCATTTAGAATGACAATAGACTGGAATTTACAGCATACTTAAAAAAAAATGTCCAGACATTTTCTGGTTAAATCATAAAATGTAACAACCAAAGTGCATTTTACTTATTCTCAAACCATTTCTCCTGTGGCATTGTGCAAAATGATTTAAATGAGTGATAATGAGAGCAGGGGGTTTTCATCCCAGATGTTTAGAATGTATGTGTGAAAACATAAATAATATACCCTCATCCCTGCAAAATTGAAGTGTGGAAACTGAGAGGTTGGAGTGTTGATATAGATTCATGTTACCCTGGAGGGAAATAAGATATGCTAATGAATATTGATGTTCTCAATAAATACGCGAAGGATTTCTACTATGGATATATAGCTAAAATTGCAGTACTGAACTCAAGTTAGAGGCAAAAAGGAATTGAAACATCTGAATATGTTCAACATTCAGTTGGAAATAACTGTTTTACAAGCACTCTATGAGCAGTTCCTTTAGAAAAATCTTAATGTTAAAAAAAAAGGTTAATGTTGATGTCATGATGCAAATATATTTAAACTTTTGCTGTTTATTGGTAAAACTTTGAATTAAAACTATTTATTTTTCTGCTTTTAAAAATTATACATAATGATGTACATTATATTAAATTAGAAAACATTTTTAAGAAAAAAATTTAAAAACCCTGAAATTCTACCATTTAGAAATAATAATTATTGATAAATGTTTGATGTGTTTTTAGTTTCTTTTTCTATGCAAATATAAATATATATATATATTTTATAAACATGGCATATAAAATATATTTTTAATTTGAATTTTTTTAATCAAATGATTTTTTAATAAGAGAATGTCATAATTTTTTTGTTACTATAAAAGTGTCACAATAAAAATCCTTGCACATTTATCTTAGGTACTGCTATGATCTGAATGTTTATGTCAAATTCCCCACACCAACAGATTCATATTTTGAAATCCTAACACCCGATGTGACGGTATTAGGAGGTGGCACCTTTGGGAGGTGCTTTAGTCATGAGAGTGGAGCCCTCATGAATGGAATTTGTGCCCTTATGAAAGAGGTTCTACTAAGCTCCCTAGCTCCATCTGCCATGTGAAGATACAAGAAATCTGCAACCTGGAAGAGGGCTCTCATCCAATCACACTGGCACTCTGATCTCAGACTTCTAGCTTCCAGAACTGTGATAAATAAATGTTTGGTGTTCATAAACCACCCAGGCTATGATATTCTCTTATAACAACCTGAACAGATTAAGATAGGTACATACAAGTTCATCATTTGTATATATCTCTCTGATACAGGTGTATTTTTATGTGTCTCTTTATCTTATAATGAATTTTTCCATAACATATTTTGTCTAAAATTAACATGCTACCTTGGCTTTCTTTTGATTAGTTTTTGCAAAATATATCTTCTCCCATCATTTTAAGTTCAATATGTGTATGTGTGTATGTGTACATATGTTTGTGTATGCGTGTGAGTGTTTTGGATGTTTTCCTTGTCAGCAGTGTAGAGCTGGATTTCGTTAAAAAAATCTAACCCAACAATCTGTTTTTTGAATAGCTGGATTTAATCCATTTACCTATATTGGAGCTAATGATTATAGTTAATGATTAATACAATGGCTTTATTTTTGCAACTTATCTTGTGTTTTCTGCTTTTTATTTTTTTTTTCTTTTCTTATTTTTCTCCTTCCCTGCCTTCTGCTGGATAGTATCTTTTTATTCCTCTGTTATTTTAGAAATTTTATTCAGCTCAGTATTAATTTGGCATTTTATGTATATTAAATGAATTATATATTAACTAATTCAAACAGCTCCATGAATTATATACTGTTAGTATGTTAATTTTATGGGTAAAGGAAAATGAGCCCTAGAGAGATAAAATAATTAGACTAAAGTTACACAGTCAGTAAGTAAAAGAACCAGAATTCAACTCAAACATTTTTGCTCCAGAGTCTATGCTTTTCCCAACCACTGGGCTAAATCAGAGCCATGGAGCAAAATACAGAGTTTTGGACAAGGCTACAGGATATTTTGTGACAATACTACATACCATGGTAGTAAATAACATACTAAGAAAGGCTTTATTGTAAGGTGGTATTTGAGCAAAGGCTTGAAGGGGGAGGAGAAACAATTTATACAGATATCTGAAGAAAGAGAATTCCAGGTAGAAACGAATACTAAGCCCCGTGGTGGCAGCCACAAAGCAGGTGTCCTTGTGTCTGTGAGCAAACGAGTGTTGAATGATGACAGCAAGCAAACAAGAGGCTAGGTCATGTAGAGCCTTGTAGGTTATAGGAGAAGCTTTTGTTTTATTGGAACACAGGCACACCATTCATTTGTGCATCATAGAACTGCAGAATAGAATGGTTCCAACCGAGGCTATATGGATTGCAAGGCCTAAAATATGTACTATCTGGCTTCTTACAGAAAAGTTTGCCAACCTCTGTTCTACTCCAAAAATGATTGAATGAATGCAAAAAAAAGCTCAATTTTGATACTTTATCATAAAATTATATTGTTATAGACCATGTAATGTATATTATATAATATATACTGTATGTATATTAAATACATAAATGTAATATATATATACACACATAAAAATGTATATTGTAAATATAATATTCATTTCATGTATATTAGATGCGTATTAAAATCATGTATAATATATAAATAATATATAATAGCATAACTATCTACACTATATAATTATATATAACTGTTTAACAATATATAATTATAGCTCTGTATAGCTTTTATATAATACATGCATATATGTGTGTATATTAAAAATATATATGTCTGTACAACTTTTATTCTCCTTTTTCATCTAAATTCTAAAATAGGAACTGTGCCTTATAATTGCTTTATTACTTTGTTCCCAGTTTAGCCTGGAGCTAAAGTGTTTAATAAATACTTGAGTTGGCATAAAATTGTTTTAGTTATAGTAATTCTTAACCTACTGACCTATTATAACCATTTGCTCTTAAATTGGAGGCTTATGTCAGAGATCTAGAAGAAAGATATGAAATGGAGTAACAGTGATTCAAATATAAATCAGTAAATTATTGCTGGAATTATATGTTTGCAGGATAAATAAACTATCCTTTATGAGGTGTGATTAAGCAGTCTCACAGAGTTAATGAACTTCTTAAAGTGCCTTGTTAGCAACAAAGTTACACATAGGAAGTATCTAGCTTGATGTACTATTGAGTCAGAACTTTCTGTGTTTGATTTGTATGCTTCTTTTCCACAGGGGTTTTGGTCCATTTTAAAAGCTATGGACATTAATGGATTAAAAAGTACCATGGCCAATATTGCATGAAACCATGTAGTCCCAAACTATATGCTTCACTGAAGCTGCTTAAGGAAGTGTAACTCTTGTTTAAAAAGAAAATGTAAGTGAGAGAAGTGAAAACAACTTGGAGGAAGCTAAATCCACAAGTGAAGGGCAGTGATGTGTGTTGTTTGGAAAAATGTCTTTGATAATGTGTTCTGAGAGCAAAAATCTATAGTAGAGTTATTTTAGAGCTAGCTGTCTCTTCAATTATAATTTGTCAATAGCTGTGTGGACATTTTAAGGTATCATAAACATTGCCTGACAACACACAAAATTTAAAATCTCTACGTTACACAATGGACACTATTTGTATCAGTGTCACTTATCCAATGACTCCACAAACCATATAAATGATATAGTTCATAAATGCACAAATATTTCACAAGGGAACATGAAATACTAAATTTTTATTGTATCAGTTTAAATCTGTTCTAGCTTATTATGTGGCATGGTGTCCACCTGATTGATACTCCAAGGTCGCTACGAAAAAAGATGGAAGTTTAAATCACAACTTATAGGTTAGAAGTTACTGATCCAATTGTTTCCTTGAACTACAAATAGTTATATGCAGGACCTTAGGTCTCCCACTCCTTTGGCATATGCATTTATGTATTTTGGGTTGAGTAAAACCCAGTGGTCTCCTCCAGTGCCTACAGTACTGGTACATTTTCTCCTTTGCTTTTATGTAAAAAATACTGCATGAACATAGTCTGTACAGTTTAGTGAGAGAACACTCTTTCTGGTCTTAGACTTCAAACATGAGCTGTCAGCTCTGGATACTATGTTCCTATATTCCAATTTTTATTAACAGTGCTGTCAGGCATGTAAATTTAAAATTTTGTAGAAAAATTGGGGCTGGGAGGGTGGGAATTGACAAGGGATTTGTAATAATCTTGTTACTGGGAACAAAAGACAAAAACCATTTTTCTTGTTGAGGAATTGTACCCTTTTCTTCTGGAAACAGATGTGAGATTTATTTTTTTTTACCTTATGAAACAAAAAATAGAAAGCACTTTCCTTAATAAGTCTAGGGGTATGTGGGGAAAGAAAAGCTGAGCCTCAGTATACAAGAAAGAAGAGGGAACTAATACGTATTGAGAAGTGAATGTGCATGACACTGATAGAAGCTTTAAACACATTATCATACCTTAAAATTTTTTTTTATTGAGTACAGTTGCTTTACAATGTGGTGTTAGTTTCTGCTGTACAACAAAGTGAATCAATCATATGTATACATATATCCACTCCTTTTTAGATTTCCTTCCCATTTAGGCCACCACAGATCATTGAGTAGAGTTCCCTGTGCTATATAGTAGGTTCTCACTAGTTATCTATTTTATACATAGCAGTATATATAAAACATTATCATATTTAATCATTACAAGGACTTTACAGATCCAAGAACTGAGCTTTAGCTATATTAATGACATTCTCCAATTCATCCCATTATGCTTTGGTCTGCAACTATTAGAATTTATGATTCAAACTTACACAATAAAAATTCACATTGCATGAAATTCAAAGCTAAGGGTGGGCTTCAGTGTTGACAGATTCACTGAACCAAATATGTTATCAAGCACTCAGGCTTCTTTGGTCTCTCTGTGCAGCCACACACAGTTTGGGTTTCAAGCTAAGGCCAGTTCTCTCATGGTCATAAGATGCCTGCCAATAGCAATTGAGCATACTTCCTTGTTCACATACAAGGGGAGTGACAGAGAACATCGTTTTTGGAGGCTCTCCCAGAAGAGGAAGGCAGACTTTCCCAGAACCTTCCAACGGGACAACAGTCCTTTCCTTGAATTACATTAACTCCAGTAAAATCTCATCATCATGGAACCCAATAAATCTCATCACTAGCCAAAGAGATGAGATGATCTTTAGTGGGGTCAGGCCCACCTCCAGGAGCTGGTGGTACAGTCAGCTCTCTTGAAAGTCAGGGACTGAATGGGATGGAGTGCATAAAGTTAAGTTCTGTTAGAGCCAGATGGCAGAATAGGAAGCCCCAAAACTTCCTTCCCCCACAGAGACACAACATTAACAGAACAAAGGATAAAGTCACATGGTCAATAGAGGAAGAAAAAGCATTTGACGAAATTCAACACACTTTCTTAAAGACACTCAACAAACTGTGAATAGAAAAATTTATGTCAGTATAGTAAAGGCCATAATATGAAGAACCCACAGCTAGCATAATCTCAATGGTGAAAACGTGAAAGCTTTCCCTCTAAGATCAGGAATAAGGCAATGATGCCCACTGTTACCACTTCTATTCAACATAGTACTGAAAGTCCTAGTTAGAGCAATTAGGGAAGAAAAAGAAATAAAATCATCAAAATTGGAAAGTAAGAATTCAGATTATTTCTGTTCACAGATAACATGATTTTATATGTAGAAAACCCTAAAGACTAGCAACAACAACAAAAACCTGTTAGATCCAATAAGTTAATTCAGTAAAACTGCAAGATATAAAATCAACACATAAAAATCAATTGCATTTCTATATAATAGAAATGAATAATCCCCAAAGGAAATTAAGAAAACAGTCCTATTTATAATAGCATCTAAAAGCACAAAATAGTTAGGTATAGACTTAACCAGGAGGTGAAAGATTTGTACACTGAAAACTTCAAAAATTATAAAAGAAATTAAAGACAAATAAATGGAAAGACATCCCGTGTTCACAGATTGGAAGAATTAATATTGCTAAAATTTCCATGCTACCCAAAGTGATCTACATATTCAATGCAATCCCTATCAAAATTCTAATGGCATATTTCATAGAAAGAGAAAAAATAAGCCTAAAATTCATATGGAAGGAAAAAGGATCCTGAATAGCCAAAAGAATCTTGATAAAGAATAAAGCTGGAGACCTCACACTTTCTGACTTCAAAACATATGACAATACCGTAGTATTCAAAACAGTGTAGTACTGGCATAAAGACAGACATATAAACTAATGTAATAGAATAGAGAGACTAGAAATAAATTTAGGTATATACAATCAAATAATAGTCAACAAGTGCCAAGGCTACACAATGGGGAAAAGACAATCTCTTCAACAAATTGTGCTGGGAAAGCTGGATATCCACATGCAAAAGAATAAAACTGAACTCTTATCTTATACCACACACAAAATCAACTCAGCATGGATTAAAGACTTAAAAGTCAGGCCTGAAACTATAAAAATCCTAAAAGAAAACACTGTGGCAAAGCTTCACAACATTGGTCTTGGCAATGATTTATTAGATATGACACCAAAAGTGCAGGCAACAAAAGCAAAAATATATAAGTAGGACTACTTCAAACTAAAATGTTTTGCACAGCAAAGGAAACAATGAACAAAGTGAAAAGGTAACATACTGAATATCATATATATATGATAAGAGGTTAACATCCAAAATATATAAGAAACTCCTACAACTTAATAGTGTAAAAACAAATAACCCAATTAAAAATTAGGTAAAGGACTTGGATAGACATTTCTCCAAAGAGGACATACAAATGGCCAAAAGGTATATAAAAAGATGCTCAATAACACTAATTATCAGGTAAATGAAAATCAAAACCATACGGAGATACCACCTCATAGCTGGTAGGCTGGCCATTATAAATAAAAGCAAAATAACAAGCCACGATGTGGGGAAGCTGGAACTCTTGTGCACTCCTAGTGGCAACATAAAATGGTATAGCCACTATGGCAAACTGTGTGAAGTTTCTTCAAAAAATTAAAAATAAAATTACCATATGATCCAGCCCCATATCTCATTTCTGGGTATATTCCCAAAGAAACTGAAAGAGATATTTGCCTTCTCATGTTCATTGCAGCATTATTCACAATAGCCAAGATGTGGAAACAAATTAAATATTCATTGATAGATGAGTGGATAAAGAAAATGTGGTATGCACATGCAACAGAATATTACTGATCCTCAAAAATAAGAGAATCCTGTCATATGCTACAATATAGATGAAACTTGAGGACATTATGCTAAGCGAAATAAGCCAGTCAAAGGATAAACACTGTGTTATTCCAGTTGTATGAGGTATCTAAAGTAGTCAAACTCATAGAAGCAGGAAGTAGATTGATGGTTGCCTGGGGCTAAGGGGAAGGGGAGATGGGGAATTGCGGGTTTGATGGGTATAGTTTCATTCATGCAAGATGAAAAAGTTCTAGGAATTTGCTGTACAACAATGTGTATATAGCTAATACTGTACTGTACACTTAAAAATTTGTTAAGAGGGTAGATTTCATGTTATATGTTTTTTACCACAATAAACACAAATAAAAAAACAATTGAGTTCTGTTAAAAGGAAGAACAGAGTTAGATTCTGGGTAAGTTAAACAATCTACTCTGTTAAAACAGGAGCTTTGACTCCTGAGGAAACAAGACTATTTCAGCATCAGAGGCTGGGATGTGTTGGCCTTTGAAAACTAGTTTTCATTTAAAATAGAAAACTTACTTTAGGAAAAAGGAATGTATGTTATATAGAGCATAATATTATTAACTAGCATTTCTTAAGTACATGTCAGATACTTATCTAAGCTCTTTATGTGTTACCTAAAATGACCCTCACAACAATCTTATTAAAGCAGGTACAATTATGTTCATTTACTGATATGAAAATTAAGAGCAGAAAATTTAAGCAACTTGCTCCAGCTAGGGTGTGGAAGAATCCAAACACAGCAGCATAATTGCAGAGTCCGCTCTCTAAAAACACGTGAGAGAAAAATCCAAAGAGGGCTCCACTATGAGAAAAATCTATGTTAGAGTTAGCCTGCCTTACATGATTGACAAAATCACTATAGCATCTCAAAAGCAATAAAAATATTAACATTGATTCACAGCATCTTGTGCTATTGCTTGAAGATAAAGGGAGCAGCTAGAATCGTTAATAATCTTTTTTTTTTTTTTCTGTACGCTTGCCTCTCACCGCCGTGGCCTCTCCCGTTTCAGAGCACAGGCTCTGGACGCATAGGCTCAGCAGCCATGGTTCAAGGGCCCAGCCGCTCCGCGGCACGTGGGATCTTCCCGGACCGGGGCACGAACCCTGCATCGGTAGGCGGACTCTCAACCACGGCGCCACCAGGGAAGCCCAATAATGTTCATATTTTGTCTCTCCTGATGTGACTCAAACATACGCTCTTCTTCTTAACTGTTTGTGTGGTATACTCTTGACTTCCTGACAGAAAAATGTGAATTCTATTGTCCTTAGTTAATGCAGAAACAATTAGACACCTAATGTTTGCACTCTTTTCTTTTAACGTCTGCCTACTTTGACAGACACAAAGTATTATTAAATACTTGAAGAGGTGGCCATAAATCATTTAAGGTAATTAGCTACTCTCCACAGAAAGTTCAGCTCTGTATCTTTTTAGAAGAAACTGGGAAAATTGTCTTGATTGACTAGTACTAGCAGATTCTCCAGGGGACATTTAATCTCTTGGGTTAAATATTTCTTTTGTGCACTATGAGTAGCAGCAAGCCTGATGTTTTTCATCTCCATTTTTACTTGTATATTTTTACTTTATATTCCTTTCCTTCACATGTGACATGCTAAGGGCTGTCACACCTACACTGTGGTGCAATCATAAAGAATCTGTAGTCATTTTCTTGTGTCACCCTTCACCTGTATTATCAGGTAAGGGTCTCAGAGTAAAGTAGTTGTGCAACATCATGATTTTCAAGGTCAAACTCTTCATTTTTCTCCTCAACACTATATTAAATTTTTACATATTCTTGGTTTTATTCTTGAATTATTTAAAACAATATATTCTAAGTTCCATTAAAGTCTTAAATTTCGAGTGTGCCAAGTCATGGTGTCAAAGAATTTGAAAATAATATATTCAAATTGTATTTTCTTATCATTTCCCTTTTCCACATAGTTCTTCTTACCCATTGTCCTGAGAAGAAATTTTAATGTTTGCTTTTTTATGCATAATTTTCCCTTAGGCTGTTTTTTCTGTTAGTCCTTGGAATAATTTGAATAATCAGTGAGCATTCTGAAAAGTGAAAGTTTTGTCTATTGAAAGGGGATGAATTTAAATGGACTATCCAGGTCTAAAACTCTAAGAACTGTAATCTTGGACTTTCTCCAAAATTATCCTCTTGTCAGCATCGCAAGGAACCATTTACTTGACTAATTTCCAATCTATGCTCCCAAGTGTGAGTTTCAAAATCCTCTTTATTTTCTTTAACTTTTCATTATGGGGATTTTCAAACATATACAAAATTAAAGAGAATAGCAAAACAAAGTCCCTTATATCCATTACCCATTTTCAACAATTATCAACATTATCCCAAATGTTTTTAAACTTTCCACTAATCTCCATTTTTTTCCTAGCACATGCTTTAAAGTAGATCCCAGACATTCTGTCATTTCGCCTGTAAATAATTTCATTTACATAAAGCTCTTGCTAAAAAGTAAGAATTGTGCAAGAAAAACATTCAAATGAATATGAAAATCACAGCTGGAACTTCCCTGGTGGCTCAGTGGTTAAGAATCCTCCAACGCAGGGAACAAAGGTTCGATCCCTGGTCCGGGAAGATCCCACATGCCGCGGAGCAACTAAGCCCGGGCGCCACAACTACTGAGCCCACGTGCCACAACTACTGAAACCCGCACGCCTAGAGCCCGTGCTACGCAACAAGAGAAGCCACCGCTATGAGAAGCCCGCGCACCGCAACGAAGAGTAGCCCCCGTTCGCAGCAACTAGAGAAAGCCCGAGCGCAGCAACAAAGACCCAACACAACCAAAAATAAATAAAAATTAAAATAAAATCACAGTTATCCCTCTAGATATGCTCGAGTAGTAGAGAGTGAAAAGGAGCCTTGGCAAACTTCTAGTTCCCTTGAGTTACAATCCTGACTCAGACACATATTAACAATGGGATTTCAGTCATGCACCTTCACCTCTGTGTCCTCAGTTCTCATTTCTTTTTTTAAAAAATTAATTAATTTTATTTTTGGCTGCATTGGGTCTTCTTTGCTGCCTGCGGGCTTTCCCTAGTTGCCGCGAATGGAGGCTACTCTTCGTTGCAGTGCATGGGCTTCTCATTTGCGGTGGCTTCTCTTGTGGCAGAGCTCGGGCTCTAGGCTCATGGGCTTCAGTAGTTGCGGTGCACGGGCTCTAGAGCGCAGGCTCAGTAGTGTGGCGCATGGGATTAGTTGCTCTGCAGCACGTGGGATCTTCCTGGACAAGGGTTCGAACCCGTGTCCCCTGCATTGGTAGGCGGATTCTTAACCACTGCGCCACCATGGAAGTCCCTTAGTTCTCATTTCTAAAGTGGAAATTTTAAAATGTCTTTTACCTCAGAGACAAATACTGGGTTGTTATAAGGATGCAACATACAGAGAATGCAAACTGACTTCGTAGACCTCAAATAGAATGGCACCTTTTATAGAAAGTTAGCATAAAAGCACTGAATAAATATGTGTCACATGGAAGAAACAGTCTGTAAAACATGAATTAAAGACATTATCTGTACAATGTCAGATTGTTGTATGAAATGTATAGAGTTGAGTCACTTCACCAAGTGTTTTGCTCAACTAATGTTGAGCAGGTAGCTATTTAGCGATAGCAATTGAATATATAGTGTACATAAAGTATACATTTAGACCATTTGACATTTTAGTATTTTGCCAATAAAGCACCATATAATTGACAGACATTTTCTTTCTTCATTTAGAGGCTTTATCATTATGTAGTAATAGTAAGAAAAATACTCTATTTTCACACTACTGCTTAGGTTAAAGGTCAGATGTTTTTTTTGCGGTATGCGGGCCTCTCACTGTCGTGGCCTCTCCCGTTGCGGAGCACAGGCTCTGGACGCGCAGGCTCAGCGGCCATGGCTCACTGGCCCAGCCGCTCCACTGCATGTGGGATCTTCCCGGACCGGGACACGAACCCGTGTCCCCTGCATCGACAGTCGGACTCTCAACCACTGCGCCACCAGGGAAGCCCTAAATGTCAGATCTTTGCCTCTCATCTGCAACCTGTGTGCTTAGAGCATTTTTGCTGCCTAACATGGTGACTAAATGGATCTCCTCACATGAACTTTTGTTGATCACTTGTCGTTCATGGTGACTGCAGTGATTTACTGTTTGCAAGAAATTATATTTTTCCCTAAATAATTTTTTTAAAGTAAGAATATTTTGGACTGGTTAAGTTAAACTTGGTTCAATTAGACACACAAAAAACTGAATTTTGTCTTTGGAGGGTACTGTATCTTGTGGCTGTGAGGGATGCAAAGATGAAAAAGCCATGGGCACTGCCCTTTACAAGCTTGAAATTCCGTCAGAGAGAAAAACATGCAAAAAAAAAAAAAAGATCTGCTGCTAGACAGAATAAAATACATACTTTAATAGACAAACAAATAAGCAAGGACAGAGGAAGGAGCTATTAAGACCAGAGGAAAAGAAGAGTGGGAGAGAAACAAAATGTTAGGCTAGTAGGTGGCAGTTTGTATCAAGAGCTTAAAAAAAATCAAATATCATACCCTTGACCCGAGATACCACTAAAAAAATGCACGAAATAAGTATGAAGTCTAAAAAAAATCAATATAGGTTTTTCCTTTCTTCTTTTTATCTACAACCTCAAAAGGAGGTTGATAATATGTAGCATATTTGCAATTGACAATAGAAAAAAATCTACAAATAAAAAGAAAAAAGAGGGTTTTAATCAGCAGTTTTGCTAAAGGCACTATATAACATCGTAGAATTAAAGTTTTTGTGGGGAAAAAATGGTATAGAATTACAGTAAGCTTTTTAGTCAAAGCAGCTGCTCCCGTGGTTTGTTGTGAGGGTTCCTGAATTCACACAACCCGGAGAGCTTACACTGGCACGACAGTGGTCGCTCTTGTCTCATCACACTGCAATGTTCAATTGTCTGTACAAACCATAGAAGGTCTACAGCAACTAATAAATGGAGCTGATCAGATTTAATGCCATTGCTCTCACACTCTAGTGCTATGTAACAAACTGTGAAGAACCTCAGAATTTATTTTTTCCATTGTAAAAATGCTTTTGGGGAATCTTTGAGTGTATCACAGCAGCATAGGGAGGATGTGTTGTGGAATTCCCATTGCTGTGAGGGCTAGTGAGAGATACATCTGCACCCAACACTTTAAAGGCGCGTACTTTATGCTTCTGTCCTTGTAATGCACACCCCCTGGCTATAATGGGAGAAGGGGCCTCCTTCGCCCTTCACTCAGATGCTCCCCTAAGCGCAGGCTTCTTCCATAGAGAAGCCCTGGATCTCCCTGGGGCCAGCACGTTAGAGAGTTTCCTCTACAGTACCCTCCTCAGGCCAGCTGGTACCTAAGTGGAGTGAGGCATGAATGGTGTGCTGTGTCTGTTTTTTCCTTGGCCACACATTCTTTGGGACCATCCTCAGCTTTCTGGAACTTCACTACAGTGCTGTGTGACATACAGATGAAGCACATCTCTCTCCCAGCCATCTTCATAGCTCCATTGTCCTAGACAGCAAAGGGAGGATCATGCTTATCATACAGATAGTCAATTGATTTCCATTCAGTGTGAGTCATGTTTGCTTTAATTGGGACATAATCAATGTCCATTCTACTAAGACAGTCAGTATGCTCTTTGATGAACTGCTTTTAATTTTGCTCTGACAGTTTGTGGTAGATTCTCAAAGGTGATTATTACCTTTTCATTTAAAACTGGAAATTCTATATCTATAGCCACATAACAACATACTGACATTAAATCATACTCATTTGAAAGAGTATAATACTAACTTTTTGAATTCTCCATGCCAGCTTCTATATTGCTCTAATCAAAGAAGCTAGTGTATAAAAAGTTACTAATAAAAGATACAGAGTCAGAGAAAAAAGGCCGTTCAACTGAAAAGTGAATTTCTATCTAAGATTGAATTCTGGTGATTAAAACTAAATTACTAAAGGCTGATTTAAGAGTGGGTTTCAAGACATCATTTAGAGTTGAGACAAACTTGTTTTCCACTTCAATTTTATTTAAGAATTAAATTTTTCATTCAGTAGCAAAAACAATCCACTTTATAAAGAGAGTATGAAAGATATTTAATCAAATCATAGTGACTAATAATATAGCCATTATATATTATAGCTAATAATATATACATTATTTCATTTACTCTCATTTTACACAACTGAAAAGAAGTAAACAAACCATATTCCTAGTTAAATAATCTGGGAAACATTTGTACTTTACATAGATGCTACCTCCATTTGTTATTATCTGAGTAGAGGATTTTAAATTTGAAAGAAGTGTAAGAAATCATCTAAGTGAACACCTTTACTTTACAAGTGAAGAAAAAGTGGTTAAGAGGTCTTAAATAACCTAACCTAATAACATAGCAAGTAAGAAAGACATAATTGATATCTGGTTTCTTGACTCAGACATTACTCATCTAATTTCTACCATATAATTCACAACTCTTTTTCTTATCTGTTTTAAATTACTGTGATTATATTATTTTCTTTGATATATTTATTTGAGTTTTTTAATTCATTGAGAAACCTGGTATATTCTTTAAACCAGAAAACCAAATGGTGTTTCATTAGTTCAACATGTATTTATCACATCCCTACAAGACAAAGCCCTAACTTTACAGAACTTATGCGTACTAGGGAACAGGATAAACAAGGAAAAGGCAGGCAATTACCCTGGAGCATGATATATGATACAGTAAGGTTATCATACATTGTTATGAGTACAGAGTAGGAGCACAGTTCAATGGTGGACAGAGGTGGATGGGTCGTATAATGAGGTTGATTTCAAACTGAGCCCTGAATGATTAGTGGTTGTTACCCCCGCAGTGAAGAAGAATAGAAAAAGCGTGTACCAGGATTAGGGAGCAGAGTGTGGAAAGGCTCAGAAGCGAGACTGTGCAGTACTTTTACTTTCAAGGATGTGCTAGGAGATTGATTTTACTGAAGCTGAGTGAATGACAACAGAAATGAGAAGTATGAAAGGGTCAGATAATATTTGGACTTTAAACTGAGGGAAAAAGAGATCTGTTTAAGGGGCTTCAGGAGGAGATACAAAGTTCACTCTGATTGAAGGGCAGAGACTGGCACCACCGTGGTTAGGGCAGTCATCTTGCTATGTGACATCCTGCTTTCAATTGTGTGATGGCTTCCATTTCCTTAGGACAGAGTCTAATCTCCTTACACAGTTTACAGGGATTTGCTTCTGTTTCTTCTACCTTGGTTCCAAATTTCAGCTGCACTGGAACAGAATGACTCATGCTAAGAAGTCTGGCTTCTGCGACATTGAAAATTCTCAGTATGTCAGTATGTTACAATGTGGCTTCTTACCTGGGACACTTCTCCTCTTCTTCTTTGTGCAGGCAGCATCTACTCATAATTTAAATTTCAGCCCAACTGTTACTTCCTCCAGGAAGCCTTTCCTGAAATCACACAGTCCTACTCTAAGCTGGTTTTCATCTACTCTGTGTCTTCAAGACCAACCATACTATCACTGTCATATCATTGTCATCCATAATATGATTGCATGAAAAGGCTTGTGTTCTTAAAAAAACATCAAATGTGAATAATATGTGTGTGATATCATACGAAATAAGAATAATAAAGCTGACATTGCTGGAAACAGAAGTTGTGACTGCAAATTTTCTTATCTTTTTCCTCACTGGCTATAACCTCTGCTCAGTAAATGCTTGTTGAATAAATAAATTGGTATAAAGCTGGGACAATGAGACTAACATGAGGTGGTTACATATGTGATGTAACCAAGGGAATGAGGATGGCATTGGAAGGAAGTGGATGATCCCTAGAGATACTAAAGAGATATGGGGAGGGGGGGGACTCCCTGATGGCAAAGTAGTTAAGAATCTGCCTGCCAATGCAGGGCACATGGGTTCTATCCCTGGTACGGGAAGATCCCACATGCCGTGGAGCAACTAAGCCCGTGTGCCACAATTACTGAGCCCACATGCCTAGAGCCTGTGCTTCACAACATGAGAAGCCACCACAATGAAGCCACCGCGTACCGCAAAAAAAAAAAAAAAAAAAAAAAAGAAATGTGAGGATATTAACAGTGCAAATGTTACAGAGATTAAGTAATATTTAGCAAGAATTTGTTCGTGACAACCACTAATGCATGGTGAGCACAACTTTAATGGAGCAAGTCAGAGGGCAGGGTTGAGGGTGAGTGGAGGATGACCAAGAGGAGATGGTGACTTTAAACAGCCTTGTCAACAAGTTTAAAGGAGAGGAGATAGGGTGGTAGTCAGAGGTTTATGAGGTTGAAGAACCCCATAAACAATACTTTTTTTTTTTTTTTTTTTTTTTTGCGGTACGCGGGTCTCTCACTGTTGTGGCCTCTCCCGTTGCGGAGCACAGGCTCCGGACGCGCAGGCTCAGCGGCCATGGCTCACGGGCCCAGCCGCTCCGCTACATGTGGGATCTTCCCGGAACGGGGCACGAACCCGTGTCCCCTGCATCGGCAGGCGGACTCTCAACCACTGCACCACCAGGGAAGCCCAACAATAACATGTTTTAAAAAAATATAAAGCCATTTTGATAGCTCATCAAAATATTTTTCTTTGATTTGTAGTTGGATGAATATGGAAACATCAGAGAAGATGCGTGATTACGTGCCTAAAAGCAAAAATCATACTAAACAAATGTGCATCACATACCTTGACCTGTATATACGAGTCACCAAAGTATGTGCATGATTGAAGCGACTGATTTCTTCTATCTTAAAAGCTTATTGTGAAACATTTAAGACATAGAAATAGAAAGCACATTAGGAGGTAACCCTTATATCCACTGATATACTAAAAAATAAAATAGTGCCAAATTACTTAAAGCCCCATGATGCCCCTCTTTGATTTAACTCCCTGCCTTCACCTGAACAGTTACCAATGTCATGAATTTGGTGACTCCCCTGCAGGAGATAAACTAAGAATACATTCTCATTGTGTCATTTTCATGGAAAATGATGGCTAATAGGGATTAGTATAATGTTGATCTATTATTTGACACTATGAGAAATTCTCAAGTTTGAAGAAGTTTAAAATATACTTTTATACAAACAGTAAAGTGAATTTTAGAAGGTGGTTTAAGGCATACAAGCTAAGTAAGTTTTCATGTAAACCAGACAGCCTGAGCATTATCATAAAAGATAAAGCTTATGAGCTAACCTAAGGTTCTTGCTTTGACTGATGTTCCTAATTTCATGCCATTTCCTTATTCTCATGGTGTCTAATATGGTATTTTATGCTCAAAATGATTTTTTTCCAGGGTTAAGCGTCGTAGGCTGAAACACCAGTCTTCCTTGTGAATACTGCAGTTCATTTGGTGGAAAGGCAGTGCTGTTTATACAGGTGAGTCTCTCAGTAGTACAAGTCAAGGCACTGGGTAGTGGTGTGAGATGAGAAGGGGACAGGATGGTACATAATTCCAGAAGCACATCACCAGATGGTAATAAAGTTCATTGCTTCTCCACATGGCACTCCTTACGCATCCAATGACTTAAATCCTGGTCACGTTAAAATCACTGTCACCAGAGTATAGCTAACCATTTCCTATAGGACAGGAGTATTTGGTCTTGCAAAGATTTAGCTTCAATAGTTTTTAGTGTTCAAAGTGAAATATTTCAGCTTTATATTAATAAACAGATGCAATTATTTTTACCAGTTTACTTTCCCCCTTCTTTTTAAAAGTCTCAATTACATTTTGATTCATTGATTGTTTTTGAGACAAATATACAGTTCTTGAAGCTCTGAAAGTCCCATTTCTTGTCTTTGGAGAAAAATAATTTTCAGTCTCACAATCACAAAACATCAAATCAACATAAACATCCACGGCAGCTCCTTTGAGACATGATTGTATCAGAGGTTGGGACGTCAATACAAATAAGATTTAATCCTTTTCTTCAGGAAGCCCAAACATCTCAGGTGGATGCAAGTGGACACAGCTGTGCCTGCTGTTTCCAGGTCCTTTAAACCACAGCACACTTCAAAGGCTGGGATTATACTCAAAAACACATTTAACTCAAACATCCACTGAGTTTCTCTTAACTTCTTTTTTTTTTTTTTTTTTGCTGTACGCGGGCCTCTCACTGTTGTGGCCTCTCCCGTTGCAGAGTACAGGCTCCGGACGCGCAGGCTCAGCGGCCATGGCTCACGGGCCCAGCCGCTCCACTGCATGTGGAATCTTCCCGGACAGGGACACGAACCCGTGTCCCCCGCATCGGCAGGCGGACTCTCAACCACTGCGCCACCAGGGAAGCCCTCTCTGAATTTCTAATTCTCCAACCTCTCGATTCCCTTGCATGAGACAGAGTAATATCCTAGAGCCTCTGCCTTCCCTACAAGAGTCAAGGCAATCACAAAAGATAGACCAGATAAATCAAACGACGGGCTTCCCAGGCTGCAGACATGCATAGTGAATTCCAATGGAAAATGCCTCCTGAATCCACTGCTCCTATTACCCACACAGCTACCCCACAGTCCTGCAGCCCACTCTCCTGCAGACATTGGATCACATGACCTGACGGGTGCAGTGCCATCAGTATGAGCCTGGTCTTACCAGCTCCTTCCCTTAATTCTTCCCTGCTTCCATTTCTGGTATTGATAAAATAGGCCCTGTCTTTTACTGTTAAAGTTTCTTTCTTCCCCTCTGTAGGCAACAGACTTTTCAACTAAGCCTGCCAGATAAAATATAGGCTATCTGGTTAGATCTGGATTTACTTTTTTTTAGTATAAATATATATCAATTATTTCATGGGACATATTTATGCTAAAAATGTTATTTGTTATTTATCTGAAAATCAAATTTATCTGAGTATATTTTGTTTTGTCTTTTTCTTAGTCAGGCAACCCTACTTTCAACTGGCTTTAAATAGCCCAGACCCCACGTGACCACTGTGCTTTTGGTCCCTGGATGTTAGTCAAGCTCTAGCGAGTTTATAGCTCCCTCTGCTGGCAAGCCAGACCACATCTTTGACTTGAGCTCCACTATGAAGTTGTGAGCAGGAAATAATGGATGGCAATGGAAGAAACTATAAAACGATTATGGGGGATGGTGAGTAAATCTGTTCATTTGAAACAGGGGGTATCTTGAAGATTTGAGCCATACATTTTTCCCCTCAATTGTTTCATATTTTAGGAATTCTTACAACCATATGAAGTCACTTATTGTTTAATTTTGAAATCATGACATCAGTGTTTTATTTCTTCTGTTCCACAATAAATATACATCAAACTATTTTAATATTCCTTTGTAACTTGGATCCCAGAAAACTTGCAACTATCTTTAGAGCCCTGTCTTGTAGCTTCTGGAGGGTTACGGGATCAGAAGATAGAAGTAGGATATTATTTTCAGTGATTAGTGTTCTAGCAAGACAATTTGAAAATTCTAATTGGAGAAAATTGCTACTAACAGTTTTTTTTCTCATTGTGATGTTATTTTCTTATGTTTTGCCTCATTGTGAGAGTTGTTCAAATCTTTTTGCATAGTAACTTGACGGGCACATGCAGCAAAGTTGCTGAGGTGTGGGGAAGTATTTATAGTAAACATGTCTTTTAACCTTTGCAACCAGGTAGTATGAAAATGGACAGCTAGCAGGTTGACTGGGCCAAATCCCAGTTTTACAGGGCAGCACGTCTTGGCCTGTGTATTACAGATGGTTTTCTATCTGGTGGCCAACACCAAGCTCCCCATCAGTTTCTTGAAATATGAGGAGAAACTTGCATAATCCAGTGAGTGGAAAACAGAAGGCCTATTCTGGCCTATTCAGGGTATATTTTGCCTTGAATTGTAATTTTGGTAGACTCCGGAACAATGTTGGCTGGATAAAGAAGAAAGATGGAGTCAGAAAATCTGTTCTCTGAGATGCTGCTGGGCTCCAGCTGCTTCTCCAGAAGGGCCTATATCTTTTCCACACAGTGTTGGCGGAGAGACATGCCCTTAGGTCCTGGCGCCTGGCTGCATGTCCAGGCAGTCACGGTGCAGCCTCCAGTGCTTAGACTGGTGGGAGAACATTCAGAAGTCAGAGAGTTCCTGGTCAACTTCTGGAGAAGTTTTTTTATTGAGGACTGATGCTTGGTTTCAAATACAAGGCAATGTTCTAGCCACAAGGACAGCAACCAGCAAAGCGGAATAACAGATGGCTAGTCAGCGTGGAGGTGTCTGGGGCATGCTTTGCAGTTCAATCCCATGGACTGGGTCCACCTGTGGGTCAAATATGAGGGAGTTCTGAGGTGCTGTGACTTAGGGAATGTATGGCAGTGAGCTTCCGGCACACCATGTCCCAGGGAGTTTGGCTGCTAAAGCCGAAGCACAGGGAAGGTCAGTGGGGCAGCACAACTTGAGGGTCTGGGAGTTGCAGTGAATGGTCCACAGAATCTCAGGTTTGAAGCATGACGGAGGAATAGCTTAGGCAGAAAATATTAGCTTATGTCAAGGGATGCAAACTGGCAGCCCAGCAGATGTTCTGGTGGCTTGCATAGTGTGGAAACAAACCAGAAGGTCTGAACGTTGAGTATGCTTTCAAAATTTGCCACAGTTACCAACACTCCCTGTGGCCTTACACAGGCTGCTTCACAGTTTAAGATACCGGCTGCTGGGTCCCTAATGCCATTTGAATTTGGAAACTCTGGCTGACACTTTACTTTTGTTCTGATTGATCTGGGAGGCTGAGACCAGAAACTTCAGAAGCAGCTAACACTGGATTCAGCTGTGAGAAGCTGGGTCAACAAGAGACAGAGAAAGTAAGGTAGCTGCTGACATCGCTAAAGAGAAAACTGTCATCAAAAGTACTATCAAAGACGTCTAATTATTCAGATACAGAAACTAGCTAAACTTCACTTCAATTGATGAAGCCAAGACTAGTCACTCTTAATTACAGGGAGCCAACAGCCACACTTTGTAAGGATCCCAGGTTGTATTCTTATAACTCACTCCTCTTTTATAATATACTTATTTGAGTGGCAGTATGCTAGATAAGCAAGCTTTCCAGGGATTGCACAATACCCAAAGTTCTATCTTATTTATTGGTTCATGGGACAATATCTAAAATAGCTTGAGAAAACCTGTTTTGGATGGTTGAGAAAAATTTAGCTGCTCCTAAAGAGATGCTAAAAGGATGCTTTTTAGGTTAAGGCACCAATTTGAAAATCCACAGTATCCCCGATAGTGGTCATTATCCCAAAGGATTCTGTTTGAATTTACAGACCTGTGTCCATCTGAAACTAGAAAAATGACCTTTGCAATATAACCCTAAAAATGACGCTTTTGCAAAATAATCCTCTAATAGTTCAGATAATTTAGCTCCAGTATATTCTACAGTGGTGAGCTAAAAAGGAAGCAGAAAGTTGCCTAGCACAGGGTCTACATTGGTTCTCAATAAATATTTAGTGAAGAATAAATGAATTTGCAAAGAACTGAAACTCCACTCCCATCTTTAAATATTTTTTTTTTCGAACTTCATGTGAGGATCGGTCCATGACTTACTAGAATGATATTTTAAAGCACTCTTTGTATCAGTAAGAGTGTCATCTTAATAAGCCATCGACATGTATCCAGCTGGACAGTTTCAAGACTTTCTTCTACTATATAAATCCTCTTTAGTAAGCCAGAAGATAAAGAGTTTGGAAAAGTCCCAGGAATGTTTGTAACTGTAGCCTGAGAGGAATTGAACCAATGGAAATCTAAGGAAAGTACTTTCAAAGGATGATTTAACCGGACTGCAGAAGAAATCCTAGAAAACCACTTTATGACATTCAGTCAAATGTCAAAGACAACTGGTTTCAAAAGTCTAAAATATTTGACTTGTATATTATGTGCACTATTTCCACTTCAAAAAATTCGCCTACAGTTGGAACATGTAGGGATTTTTTTAACTCCACAAGTTTTACTTTTCTTCCACTTGGGGCCTTTGGAGCATTTGATGTGTGCTGAGTACTGGGACTATAGGCAGGGCAAACATACATATGGTTTCCATGTGCTTGTTGTATAAAATGTATAAAATTTACTTCAAACTTTCATGAAGTTTAGCTAATTATGTTCCATTAGAACAAACCCAGGTCCTATTAGATGATTATTAACAGATACGGTGCAATAACAGCATTCTCAATATTTTGGAGAACAAAAATGAAAGAAATCCAAGTTTGAGCAGTTGGTATGAAAATATGTTAGAACTGAAATTACATGCCTCAAAATAAGAGCAATGAAGCAGAACTGAATTTGTTCTTATCCACTGACGAGACACTAGCAGCAGGAGGACATTGAGTCACAGGCACGTTCACTGCCATTGACAAGCCTGGATACACTGCCTTTATTTAAGAAGTGACAACTCTGGGAAGTTCAGCAAAATAGTAGTTTTCCACATTTTTTTAATTGAAGTATCTTCACCCTGATAGACTCTTTAGTATTCATATTCGGGGGACTCATTTTAGGGGTGTTAATGTTGCTTACAGTAAGCTGCTGCCCAGGGAGTGAGCGCCCAGCTGCTGATTGTATTAAAAATAGCTGAGGTTCATATACATCCAATCAGACCTTCACACACACACACACACTCACACACACACACACCCTCTTAAACCTTTTATGGAGTGTTTTTCCTTGAGGTGGTCCTTAATGATTATTTTAATCTAGTTTCACCTGCCCAGCTATATTGGAACTATTGACACATAGAATTAAGTGATCCAGGCAAATCCCTTTATGAAAGCCTTATTTAAAAGTAGAGAGCAACTTTGCAAAATAAAATAAAATAACTAACAATTAATTTAATATAGATCTGTGATATGAAATAATTTAAATAGTTATATATAATATGTATTATAAATTTAATAAAACCTGTCAGGCTAATAAGATTTAATGTAATCACCTCCTTGAGTACATTTACTTCTCTGAAAGAAGGGAGAGCAGTACAATCTCCCTCACTGTATCAAATGGGGTCTCTGGGAAGCATTTGTATCATCAGGAGGATAGCTGGATCAATTTCCCATTACTGGTTTCTGTGAAGGTGTGATATCACTGGTAATACAACACTAAGATGAAATGAGAATTTGTCAACCGCATCTGCAACACCTAGTCTATGCAATGCTATTAAAGGCCATACTCTTATCTGTAGTACTACCTATATGTGAGAAAAAGAGAGAGAGAGAAAACAAAACAAGATAAACCTCTGGAGGAAAGAATCTTGCCTATTAACTACCGCAATAGAGATCATTGTGACAATGACATTGGAATGAAGAACAACAAAAAGAATAAATATGTCTGTAAATATAAAGCAACAATTGTCAAGCTTTAGTGTAAATTATGAATGCCTGAAAGGCTGGCCAGATGACATTTTGAGCTCCCTCACCAGGATTTCTGATTCAGTATGTCAGGGGTGGGAATTTACATTTCTAACAAGTTCCCAGGTGATGCTAATGCTACTGGTCTGGGGCCCACACTTTGAGAACCACTGAGAAATATTAGTTGTATAAAACAATGATGTCTTGTGGGGCTTATAATTTATATAGAGTTAAAATCCATGCATATATGGACAGTTATTTTGTGACAATGGTAGCCCTTCTGCTCAGCAGGAAAAACAGATAGTCTTTTCAATAAACAGTCTCAGTAAATGGTGCTGAGTCAACTGGATATTCATATAGGAAAAAAACAATGGTTGATCCCTTTCTTACACTGTGCACTAAACCCAGTCTCAAGTGATTGCAGGTCTAAATGTGAAAGGCAAAAGCAGCAAAACTTCTAGAAGGTAGTATGAGAGAATATCTCGGTGACCTGTTTAAGATATTCTTGAACAGGACACAAAAAACACTATTCATAGGGGAAAATTTAAATTACAATAAAATTTTTAATTATGTAATCAAAAGACACTATTAAGAAAGTAAAAATGCAAGCTGCAGACTGGAAGAAGATAGTTGCAACATGTGTAACTGACAAGGAGCTCATATTCCGAATCTATAAAGAACTCCAACAATAATAAACAATCCACTATAAAAATGGGCAAAATTCTTAAAATGACACGTCACAAAAAATGTTATACAAATGGCCAAATATATAAAAACTAGCTAACCTCAGTAGTAATCATAGAAATGCATTTGAAAGTCACCATGCAATTCCCCTGTTCAAAATCAGATCATGGATGCAATCAAAATACAGTTAAAATGATAGACACTAGTAAGAACTTATGAGAACCGTGGCACAGTGAGAAACCTCATACACTGCTGGGGGGAAGGTGAAATAGCGCAATCATTTGGATATAAATAATTTGGCATTGTTTACTGAATTTGAAGATGCATATCCCACAAGACCCAGCAATTTCATTCCTAGGTATGTCCATGTGCACTAAGAGACTTGTACCAACATGTTTATACATCATGAGTCCTAAGAGCCCCAAGTACAAAACAACCCAAAAAATCATCAACAGGAGAATCGATAAGTGTGTTGTTTATAAAATGAAATTCCATGCATCATCACTGACTATGGATGAACTAACTACATGCAACAAGATAGGTGAATCATACTATTGAATGAAACACAAACATAATATTGAATGAAAGTGGCCAGTCACATAATTACATATGAATGATTACATTTATTTAACTTAAAGAACAAAAAACTAATTTGTAGTGCATCGCTCCTTAGTTTGTAAATTTTTAAAGAAAAACTAGGAAGTCATTACTTTCAAAATGAAGACAGAATGGCTTTCTTTGTTGGGAAGAGAGGCCAGTAGTTATGAGGGGAGGAGATGGGGTTTTTTTGGGTACCTGCAATGTTCTGTTCCTTTACCTGGGTGGGTATTTACACAGGTGTTTGTTTTGTAATATATCATTGAACTGTACATCTTGTTTTTTGCCCCTTTTCGTATGTATACTGTATTGAACAGCAAATGGGATAAAATGCTTTAAAGCATAAATCACTCACTCTATCCATTTTTAAATACCGCAGTAAAACAAATTGTCCTTTCAGGTTGCTTGAAAACAGCTGAAGTCCTTGATTTAATTATTTTCTGATTACAATTTAATTAATCTTTTTGTTTAACTAACTTATTTTCATATTCTAGTTTCTACATTACTTTGTATTAATTTGGCAAAGTGAGTTAATATTGAATGAGAATCAAATGCTCTGGTGTCATCTGGATAAACACCTTGTTTAATTCTTAGACGGCTTTACATATTTAATTTGATTTCAAATGTACAAGGGAGACAGAATAAAAGTAGGATCATTGCAGGACTGAATAGTTTGTAAATATAACTGACCAACTCCAACGATGCTACTGCATAACAGAAGCTATTTAGATCATATACTGATATGTTAAAATGAACCTTATTTGAGGCAATTCTATTATTGATATATAATGAAAATATCATCACTAAATATAGGTCACACCATACCAATGACCAACAAGTTTAATTTTATTTTATAAGCTCCTTTCTAAAGATATAGTCTAGTATTTCCATCTCAGAGAACAAAATCAAGCGACTGCATTTTAAGCACCTTGAAGGATTTGCGATTTAACCCTATTTGTAAGCTAACAAGTTAGCTGGCCACAGTTTCATGGATGCACAACTCCTGAGTTAGAGATGAAAGAGTCAGATGCAGAAAAGCACTCTGAGCATCAGCTTACTTGGGGCTGGTTTCCTGAGCCCCATTTCCCACAAGCCTAAGAGAAGTCAGGTTATATTTGCATACACCGTGGGTGGCGTTACAGGAGAGTAGCTCTGAGTTGAAGGAAACCAAATAAGCCTGCTTGCCCTTTGCTCAGGAAAGAGAGAGAGAGAGAGAGATACTATCTTCTAAAGCTCTAAGCAAACCTACCCTTCGTTCAGATGGAGGTACTATCTCCAGCTGCCAAGGCTCTTCCAAGGCTGTTCACTATGCATACAGCCTTGAAAGGATAGTCTCGAAAAAAGGATAGCTAGTGCCTTGCTCATAAGACATGCAGAAGCGCAAGACCCCGGGAGAACTGTCTCTCCATATTGGTGATGGCTAAAACCTCTTTATACAGTTGATATAAGACCTTTTCTTCAGTTAGAAACTGTGAATACTGGTCTAAACTGAATTTTTCCTTTTTTTTTTTTTTTGAAATGGGAACCAAAAATTTTTAACAGTTCATATTGCATTCAGAATGCTTTTGAGAGTCATAATCACATGAAGTCCTAGAAGGACCTTGAATACATATAGTGCATATATATGTAATACACATACATCTATATGGTTTGTTTTCCACCTCCCCCATTTAAAATGTAAATTCCCTGAGGATAATGACTTCGTGTGTGTGTATAATTTATTTTCTTATTCTGGTTCCTACATTACTTGGCACTACTTTAATTAATAAAGTGGTATAGGTCTGCCATCCCTCTTCTTTCTCTTTGTCAACACCATCACCTTAAGAACAATAACAAAAAGTGTGTGCCTGTAATCTGAAGGTACTAATAGTCATCAAATATGACAATGTTTTTTTATGTTCAAGACCACCTATCCATAGAATCTAGGACAATGGCTCACACACAGTGGAGCTCAGTAAATATTTGTTGTTGCATTGAGTTAACCTGAACTCAGGACCCCATTCGACGGTCTGTAAGCCAAAAGTTGCTCTTGGTGACATGCTTGCTCAGTAACATGCTGTCCTTTGAAAATAGAAAACATTGCTTTTTCTCAAACCCGTAGACAGTCATCTCAAGCTCAAAGACTTCTGCTCATTTATGATGATTCTTGTGTACAGATGTATAAAACGGAGGGAACCATCATATGCATCTCCAGAAATGTGTGTTTTATTATGAGATGAGAAGGAAGTCAAGGAGCGCCTGTTTTTCCTTCCTCTGAGAACTGGTCCCACCCACGCCCCCACCCCACCCCGTGCTCATTTCCATCCTCTTCAACAGGAATTTAGCAGCCAGAGTTTATGGTCGAAATTCTATCCATATAAGTTCCTCCGGGGACTGAATCATCAGCACAATGCTTTGGAACCACTCTGGTCTTCTTTACCAAATTCAACCTTTCTGTCAACAACAAAATGTGGAAAGGACACAATGTTTCCGTACTCCTTCCACATCAAAAAATTACCTCCTACCGGAACTAGAAAATGTGTGTCACTGTGAATTACCATCTGCTACAGCTCCTCGCCGCCGGGCAGCGCCGGGGTCTCGCACACAAAGGGTGAGAGCGGGGCGTGGGGAGGCTGCAAGGCGTCGCTGCTCCGCCCGGCCAGGCCATGTCCGCCCGAGCGGCCATCCCGGCAGTGGGGACTAGGAGCCGGCTCAACTTGGGGCTCGGGATATCTGAATGCCACGGAAACTGCGATCCTACCCAAACGAGTCAGGGAGAGAGCAGCCGAGGGCGTGCGCGAGCTGAGTGAGTGCTTACGTCGCAGCGAGATCTGTGCTGGGATAATTAGAGAGGAGTTAGGCTGAGCCGCGTCCTCTTTGAGCAGCGGCAGCCGCAGCCGCCGCCGCCGCAGCAGCAGCAGCCCGGAGGGGCGCGCCCGACTGCGGCCGCTGGGCAGCGCCCAGGGTGAGGCCCGCGCCCCGCAGCCGCCGCCCCGCCGCGCCCACGGTCCCGGCGGCTCCGGGCGCACAAAGGCGGCGGCTACCCGCGTGGCCTTCTCCATCCAGGCGTTCGATTCTCGCTCCCTTCCTTCTCCTCTCCCGAAGGCGAGAATGGCAGGGCCGGGCGAGAACCTGGGGCACCGGTGGCCCTAACTCTGCTCCCCCCACCCCTCCTGCGGGGAGAGGACGATGTGGTCAGGGCTGCTCCCCAGAGCGTCTTCTGCCCGGGTCCCAGCTGCCGTCCCTCTTCTCTGCTCGCTCCAACCCACCGAGAGGGGCTGATGCTGCTATCGCCGCCGCCGCCTCCGAAGCCGCGGCCGATGGATGCCAGGGAGGGCCGCCTTGCTTAGCGTCCCCGCCTCCGGGTTTGCTGGTAGGAGCCCGCTGCTCTTTCTTCTCTCTCGCTTTGGGGTATTATAGAAAAGGTTTTATCCTCCACTCCTTTTTCCCACCCTCTCCTCCCCCAACCCTGCCTTTGCAATGTACCTTCCCGGCGAGATCCCTCCCCCCAACCTCTCCGCAGCAAGTCCGTTGAAATAAAGGGCTAGAGGAAGGCAGAAGTTGGGGGTGGGCTTGAGGGGGGAGCCCACGCTGGTGCCAACGCCACCAAAACCCCTTCTGGTGCCTTATGAGATCACGGTGCATCCAGGAGGGGAGGAGGGAAGGTGCGCTATCTGCAGAGCCTCCGCCTAACTGGATCACAGTCATTTTAAATGGAATCCCACAAATGTCTTAGAAATAGCATCTTTGAATAAGTAGAAGGAGGAATAAGCTCCTTCCCCCCTCTTTTTCTTTCTCTCTTTTTCCTTCTGGCAAAGACGCTCTCTCCCCCGCCCTGAGCTCCGCGCTGAAGAGCCGCCTTATTATTAATCAGAATTTCCATCGTTATCCCTGGCAGGAGCATCCTTCAGTAGGGACCGCAGAAGCATCACAGTGCTGGGGCTGAGATGTGCATGGGGGCTGTTTCTGTTACATCTCGGAAGAGAAGAGGACAGCACCAAGATCAGCACCACCTGTGCGGGGTGCAGTTAGGGGTGTTTTGTTAGGAGAGAGAAAGGACAAGAAGAGGAGTGCTGGGCCGCCAGAGGTCCACATCTCTTTAAAGGAAAGGGACAAGGGAACTAAAGTGGGACATTGTTTTTAGGGGGTGGGCAAAGAAGTTTATATCCTTCATAGAAAAGGTGTGGGGAAGCAGTAGCAACAGGGTACTTGACTGGACACCAAGACAAATCGTTTCCTGTAAAGAAGAGGAAGCAGGCAGCAGCGAGGTCTGGAGGCCGGTGTGTGGTAGTGACCAGGGCCAGCGGTGCAGTGGGACAGCCAGCAAGAGAAAGGCAGGGCTCAGGAACAAGCAGAACAATGACTCATTTACAGGCTGGTCTCTCTCCTGAGACCCTGGAGAAAGCCCGCCTGGAGCTCAATGAGAACCCAGACACACTGCACCAGGACATCCAGGAGGTGAGGGATATGGTCATCACTAGGCCGGACATTGGCTTTCTCCGCACAGATGATGCCTTCATCTTACGCTTCTTACGGGCCAGGAAGTTTCATCACTTCGAGGCTTTCCGCCTCCTGGCCCAGTACTTTGAGTACCGGCAGCAGAACCTGGACATGTTCAAAAGCTTCAAGGCCACTGATCCGGGCATCAAGCAGGCACTGAAGGATGGCTTCCCTGGGGGCCTAGCTAATCTGGACCACTATGGCAGGAAGATTCTAGTCCTTTTCGCTGCCAACTGGGATCAGAGCAGGTAAGTCCTAAATCCAAACTTGTATTAGGGCTTCGTTTACTCTCCCATTTTCCAGAATTTATCTTGAGTAGTGTCATAGCTTTACAGCTTTGACGTTACTGTTTATTTGGCTCGGGGTGGGTGGGTGGGGTGGGTGGGAAGAGAAACTGGAACGAAGAAATGCGTTTTTGGTGGGCACCCTGGGAGGGGGGTGGGACTTTTATCTTTACCTTTGAAACTCTTACTTCACTAGCACCCGTTTTCTACTGCAGTGTTAGGTGCTTCATGAACCATATTATTGTGCTGTATAATCTCAGTCATTCAGCTTCTAAATAAAGCTGCTAATTTTTTCAACTCCTAAATAAGTTTACTGTTCTGTGGAGAAATGAGTATGAGAATGGAGACAACTTTCCCTCCTTCCTCCTAAAGAAATTCTTTTTTTTTTTTTTCCTAAAGAAATTCTTAAACTGGATTCATCACCATCATCGTCCTCCACCACTTCCCCCTCCTCTCTCTCTTTAGTACTGCGGTTTTATTTTTTTAAGACTACCCTGGCATTCAACCAAGATCAAGTAGTTTTATTGCTTGGAAACTTTTCTGCTTGGTGATGTGTAGATGAAGGAATAAAATAATGTGTGTCACTTCAATAAAAAGGAAGAGTTGTCCCCTCTGTTGCTGAGCATGCTGCCGACCCTGAAAATAAAGGCTGACTTGTGTGCTTGTTCTACACCTGTCACTAATCTAAAGAATGTGTTTCCTGTCTGATGTGATTTTTCATCATTTGGAAGGAAGTGAAAAATGTTCAGATCTGTCAGTTGGTAGACTTTCTGAGCTCTCTGGCTTTTTAATGGAGGAGAACTAATATTCTTACTTCATCAACATTACAATAGAAAAAAAACAGACAATGACTCTTCTACTTCCTCAGTTGGAGGAATTATTTTCTCAGATTGAAAGATATAAGAAATTATAAAAGACCTTTGTGTAAGGTAGTTTCAATTAAGTTTGAAGTTAAATAAATGTCATGGAACTTAAAAGCGTTACCAGAATTATGAATCATAAGAAGCTTGTTGTTAAAACATTGTTGTATTTTTAGTGTGGTGAATGGTGATTTCTGATGCATCTGGTTAGTTTAAACCATCTCTGGAGCAACTTTAAAAGACTTTTACAGTTACTGAGAAATCTTATGGATCTTATAGGTCTCAAGATAGTCTTCTCAGAGTCTTGGGATTTTAGAATGCAAATTAATATTTTTAACAGGCGTTTAACCCTTCAGTTGGTCTCCTTTTCCCTGTAATTCTACGTTGAGAACTACAATTATTTTTTAGGTAAATATAAAGGTAAACTACTACCTGAAGAATCATAAAGCTAAGAAACTCATAGAGTTAGCCATTGAGGGGAATGGAGCTCTCTTTCTGTCTCTTATTTTGGTTAATTATAGAGATTTTACTGTACTCTTTATCAGGTAGCAAAGTTTAAAGGCTCATGAAATGCCATCCTTTGACCACAATTTCTCTTTAAAAAGTTTTTGTTTCATCTAAGAAGTACATTGTAGGGTTATGCAAACCAATTATTGTGTATATCGAAGCAGAAAAATTTTATTCAAGAAAGAACCTAGTATTTCATGAGTTAGACTGGAACTTAGTTTATTGAGTTGCCATGAAATGGGTGCTATGGAAATTGTATATTTAAATATGTCTCAAAGTCTGTTAAAGATATCATTAGGGAAGCAGATTGCCCTTAGGGAGACATGAACATACATCAAACCTATTTTCATTTATTTCTATAAGTGAGCTAATATTGACATTGATTTATAAACCTAATTAAGATGAAAGCCACTTGTAGTTCTCACGTATGTGGAAAGGTGATTATTTTGGACTTACTAAAGAAACTATGTTTTAGTTGTCTATCTCATGTTTTCATGTAAAGGCTAAGTTACTAGTAATCAAAATATATCTCCCTGGAAATTTACAATGGGAGGGGACTTATTAATTGATATGTAGAACTATTTCTTTAAATCTACACAAAATCTTAAATATTAAAACTTTGTACATGTGACATTAAAAATGAAAAGCCATGTCCTGTAAAAATACCTTACAGGGCCTATAGACTAATAATTGTGAATTCAATTTCTGTGGTTTGAAATGAACAGGTATGATCAAGAAGTTTTAGTACTTCAAGATCAAAAGGTATACAATTTATTTGGAGCTTAACTAAAATTCAGTTGAGTTTCCTCCTCCTATATTTTTTTTAAAAAGTCCCTCCCTCCTTTTCCCTGCCTGTGACCCCCTATCCCATATCTACATGTACATATACAAGGACTAGTGGATAAGCAGGTCCCCCCTCTTGGCATCCTCTGTAAACCTTTATCCTTGGGAGATGTGCCTAAGAACTGTCTCTACCCTGCTCGGAAACCAGCAGGACAACTGCCTTTCTGACAGTGCCCAGAGTGTCACCAGCTCTTTTCCTGCCTTTGGCCTGAATCCCCTTCCTTCCTCCACTGTACATTTTCAAGGCTTATCTGACTTGACTCCTACAGAAGTCTCTGCCACCTTCCCTAGGTGTTTACCTTACGATTGCTCTGTTAGCTGGATATGCCATGTGCCAAATTCTTTTACTCCTCATCCCTCCCCTGTTCTGTGAGTGAGGTGTTCTCACCTTCCTGCTCTGATCCCACCAGTCCAAACAATCTGGGTCCCTGCAGAAGACTGCACATCTGAACATAATTCTAACCACCTTCTAGAGCTGTTCAGTGAATTACCTGGCTTTCAACAACTAAAAAAACAAAAACAAAACCAAAAAAAACACTATTAAAAGAGACAAAATAGGGCTTCCCTGGTGGTGCAGTGGTTGAGAGTCCGCCTGCCGATGCAGGGGACATGGGTTTGTGCCCCGGTCCGGGAAGATCCCACCTGCCGCGGAGCGGCTGGGCCCGTGAGCCATGGCCACTGAGTCTGCGTGTCCGGAGCCTGTGCTCCACAACGGGAGAGGCCACAACGGTGAGAGGCCCGCGTACCACAAAAAAAAATAAATAACTAAAGAGACACAATAGCATTGTTTTAAGAAAGAATAGGTGGGAATTGTCCAGGATTGCACAGGGAAATTCCAGAAATGAGGTAGAAGAAAATGTCCCCCTTTATTTGGATAACAGGTTATTTCCAACTTCCCAAAGGGAATATCAAGATTTTTTGTGAATTTTGAAAAACTTTGTAAAGAGTTTTGTATAACAAAAAAATACTAAGCCTCATGTTATTATAACAGCACCTGAACTAGAGTTAATGTTCGGTAAATGTTTGTTGAGTTGAATTGAGTTATGCATTTTTTTAAAAAAGAATTCTAAGCAGGAAGTTATCTATATATACTTTCTCCTATATTGAATTTTTAGGACAGTTTTCTGTGCTTCTCAGGAGACTGGAAACAGTAAATGTGTGTGAGATGGTGACTATAAATAAAATCGTGTCTCTTCCTATTGCAGTATAGTGCAGGTCAGTTTCAGGTTATTGCAAGTAACCTGACCGTTTCCAAAGCCTTTACAAGAAATATGGAATCTTCAGGAGACTGAGGTATAATATTTACAGTGTACCCACCTTGTAATACAGCTAAAAAAATATTTGAAATACTGAAATGTCAAAATGACTTTCAGTGTGGTCTGTGGTTCTTTTATAAAAAAACATAGAACAGGTTTCAGATGATTTGTTACGTTTATTGAGCAGGCTATCCTTGGCAAAGATTCACACAATTTTATCTTTTTTTTTTTTCAAATCGTCTAACATAATTTCTGAAAACAAAAGTAAATTCCACAAAATTAAAAACAAACGGATTGTTACCCTGCAGCACTGTGATGCAGTAGTCCTCCATATATTACATGCTATCTTGCTTTCCTGAGTGACAGTGCCCTGCTTAGGACTCAGGAAATACCTTCAAATTGCTCACCTGATTTCATCAACAGAGTGTGATGATAATGTACCAAGAAGCTAGAATAGATTATACTACCTTAAGAAAAGGAAGTTTGGAACGAAAGTAGATTGTGGTCTAGACCCTACCGCGTGAGAGCAGGTATGTGAGAAGTCGAAATTCACTGTCATGTAATTATTGGGAATATTCATGAGTAAACTGTGTTACCTGAAACATAACGATGACATGTATTCTGATATGTGGCCTGTAATTTGTCAGTTAGCCTGCAAGTGATATTTTACCTTCTTAGACTTATATATGACTTCTCTATACTTAGTACCACAAACAACCAATTGTAAACGAACAATTTATCTGGAATCTGATTAACAGCCATTAGAAAACAATTAAATACAGCCAAGTTAAAATGATTCTAATATAGTGGCAATTCAGAAAGTACTGACCGTCTTGTACCATGTTTGGCTTGTCATAATGGATATTGATTATCACTTATAGTACTGAAACTCTGAAACGGCTCAAAGACTGATTGGTGAGACAATGCTATGATCCTCTAACTTATCCTGGAATTTGCCTAAAAAATGTACTGTTGTCAGTTTGTTCGTTCCTATCGTGTGGCTTTTTCATACAAAGGAAAATATTATACAAATGGCCAGCTACTTGAAGCTTCAGTTTTAATTATGACTATGCTCTCATTTATTAAAATAATGTGGCCAACCTTCAAATGAAAGAAGGTTATGATGATGGTAGCTTAAAATTTTTAAATAATAGCCATAGACTATACATATTTGCTTTATTCTCAGCCACAAAGCTTTACTCTTCTGTGGAAGTGCACTAAAATAAAATAAAATAAAATATAAAATAAAATAAAATGATTAGAAATAGAGTAAAACAGACAAGGGCAATTAACTAGTTAATTAGGGAGAAACACTCTTACTTGATAATTTTAAAAACAAAAAACAAGCCAAAAAAGAGGCTTAATTTTTTGGACTGATTTTTCAAGTCTTCTTGGCTCTGTTTATTAAAATATTTAAATTTTTCTCAACTTTTTTTTCTTGGTGTCATATATCCTGGCAGGGTCGGGAATCCTTACCTTCGAAAGCCTAGAGGCACTGCTATGCTGTATTACGGCTGATTTTGAGATTAGGTCAATACTAGGAATGCAGGTGTGGGTTCCATGGGGTTTCTGTCCCAGCAGGGCTTCTGTATTGCTTCCTTATAGGGCTGCTCTTTAAACAAATACTCTGGGAACTGCAGCTTACTTCAAAATATGCCCTTGGTTCATACCATGGAAAATGGGAGAGAAAAAAAATTGTCCTGAGAAATGTTAGCGAAATATTGGGACAAATCTCTTAAAAAAAATAGGACAGTCTCTAAAAATTAGGGTAATTATGCAGTAATTAGTGAAATAATCCTGAAATAACAGCAGTGACCAAGAGTTCCAAACTTCAGCAGGATGTTGATTGGGTCTGGCCCAAACCAGGCTATTTTCATGTTTCAAATATGCAACTTTAAACAAAGTTGAAAAGAAGCAACAGATTTGATGTTACTAAAGTGCTCTAAAAGGATGTCTCAAAAAATGTGTAAAGATATTTTAAAACATGAGCCAACAATTAATAAATTATTAAATTATACTTAGTAAATTACTATATTTCCTCCATTCTGGGAAAAAGATTGAATTCTTTTACATCATTGAATGCAGGTACGTACATTTCATTAACATAGTAAGTGGCACTATTGACATGAGGGAAAAGATGTCCCCGTATGTTGGTTGGGTCCTTACAACATCGAGTAAAATGAGTGAATAGAATAGTACTTGATTCAAATCAATGTTTTAAAAAGTATACTTTTTTCCAGCATTTGCTACATACGTGGACATTTAATAGGTGCTAGGTGCAAAAAAAGACACATGACACATTCTTTGTACCATCAAGGAACATACAACCTCTCCGGGAAGAAAAAACACAAAAAGCTAAATAACTCCAGAGAGGTCATTAAGTGCTAAATGAGGGTATTGCTTGTCAGTGCTGGAAGTTCAGGGCAGGGGCAGCAGGCTGCTCAGTGTTGTATAGAAAGAAAATCACCTGCTCGGGTAATGTAATTCAACCTTTTATTTTTTCATTTTAATTAATTATTTAATTCATTCATTCATGTTGAAACACTTTTATAGCATATGCTATGTGTCAGGCACTATTCTAAGCACTTTATAAACATTAATTTATTAAATCTTTATCACATACATACAAGATAGGTTCTGTTAATACCCACATTTTGCAGATGCGGAAACTGAGGCACAGAGCAATTATTCCACCCATAACCTCACAGCTAGTAAGTGAATTGTTCAAACTTGTTTTGTGTGTACAGGTAGTTAACCAACATAAATCTGGGAAAAGACAATTAAATATAATTACATAAAAAGCAAGCTCTGATAATTAAAAAATCCATCTATGTTTTAGGAAATCTTGATTAAACATCAGAACGTAGACCATTAGGCACAGAAATTTAAGTTGGTAGAATAAATATTCGGAAGGCAAAGATTGCATTAAGCAGCTAAGCAGACACTTATTCTGCTCTGAGGAAGAGTTGCCTTTTCAATGTTTGCATTTTTCCAGCACAACTTTGTTTTATTTCATTTCATTTTATTTTGGCGGCAGCCCGTGCACACTTTTTAACCTTTTTTTCCCCCAAAGAATTACATTTTTCTTCTAGATGTTTCATTTACAAGAATTCTTTTGTCCTTACGCACCTACATTTCCACAGCAGTAAAATTAAAGCAAGACTGAGACAACTAATCTGTGCCTAGGGATACAAACCAGACACTTAATTATTTTGGATTTCATATTTCCTCCAAGGTTTGTAGACTTAGCCTGTTCCCATCCTGACTTTTACAAATGTCTTGTTACTTTTCTTCCGCCAAAGCCCCTTGCTGGGACCAGGTTGGAGCTAACCTGGTAACTGGCCTGGCGCCATGTTGGTATCGACTTTCTGATCCATCTTCTGACACACAGTATGCCACTGAGACATGAGAAAGCAGAACAGCTATTCATCAAACTCGGTTCTAGGTCTAGGCACCATAAGGAGTGGAGAGCACTGGGGTGTCAGAAAGACCCAGCTTCTCATCTAGGCTTCCAGTTTTACTCCCATAGTGATTTTGGACAAACTGTCTAAATTCTCTGAGACCTCATCTGTGTCCTCATCTCCAAAATAATAGGAACTAAGTCAGGCACAGAGACTTTGGGCTTATTTTGAGATTAAGATAATGTGTTTGAAATTGCTTTGGAAATCTTAAACGATTACACAGATAGAGATATTATTATTACCACTCAGTAATATAAAATACCTTGGTGAATTCATTGACTTTAGCACTAATGATACTCTGAGGCATTAATAAAAGTAATTCTTCTCCTTTGTCTCTTCCCCTGGCACCTTTCTAACACAAAGTGCTTCAGACATTAGAAAATGTGGCATAATGAAAACTGAGGGTTGGGGGCAGCCTTAATGAAGAATTTAATAATGGCTGATTGATTTAGTGACAGAGGGGAAGCTGCTTGCTCTTGTGCTGCTCAGTGTGATGCCAAGATGCCAGTTTTTCCTTGTCAGGCTAAAAGAAAGGGCTGGAGAGTAGGAAGGAAATGGCCTGTTTGTGATTTAAGTTGCTCTTTGCACTGATTGTAAGCTCTAGTAGGGGATAAGACGTTGTGAACCCCAGGAGAGAAGCATAGGCTAGGTAGCTCCCCAAAACCTTGTAAGGCCAGAGGCAGGAGAAGAAGCTTCCCTGCTCTTGATCACACTGGTACTAAATAGGAGAATTTTTTTTTTTTTTTTTTTTTACATATTATAGCAGCTTTGACTTCCTTCAAGAGCAGTGGTCTACATAGTCCCAGGTGTACTGGTGTCATTATTTCATCCTCTCCAAGTTGATTTCAGGTTCAGGCTTTACCTAATGCTGCTTTGGGAAGCACAGTCAGGAGCCAAGAGCTCCATTAATGGGCTAGTTTATTGTTTATGGCTTTCTTTCAACATAGAAGGGAAGAATAGCAATGGTAGAGCTACTATAATTGGGGTGTAAACCCCAAACATGAGCTTGTGAAATACTTATTGTAGTGACGTCTAATTTGTAAAATACAACAGTTCAGAAATAGTTTCAAAGAGAATAATGAAAGCAGGATTCCTGAAGACAGAAAATTCATAAAATGCTCCATTTCTTTGGAAGATACTTTGCAGACTTTGGCAAGGTCTCATGTAATAATGTTCTGCTTAGGAATAACCTGCTGAGCTGCTAATGGTAGTAAGAGGATTGGAGTGTCAAGAGTGGTTTTTTTTTTTGTTTGTTTGTTTTTTGCGGTACGCGGGCCTCTCACTGTTGTGGCCTCTCCCGTTGCGGAGCAACAGGCTCCGGACGCGCAGGCTCAGCGGCCATGGCTCACGGGCCTAGCCGCTCCGCGGCATGTGGGATCTTCCCGGACCGGGGCACGAACCCGCGTCCCCTGCATCGGCAGGCGGACTCTCAACCACTGAGCCACCAGGGAAGCGATTTTTTTAAAAAAATTAATTAATTAATTAATTTTTGGCTGGCTTGGGTCTTCGCTGCTGCATGCGGGCTTTCTCTAGCCGCGGCGAGCGGGGGCCACTTTTCGCTGCAGTGCGCGGGTTTCTCGTTGCGGTGGCTTCTCCGCTGCAGAGCACAGGCTCCAGGTGCGCGGGCTTCAGCAGTTGTGGCTTGTGGGCTCTAGAGTGCAGGCTCAGTACTTGCGGCGCACGGGCTCAGCCGCTCCGCGGCACGTGGGATCCTCCCAGACCAGGGCTCGAACCCGTGTCCTCCACACCGGCAGGTGGAATCCCAACCACTGCGCCACCAGGGAAGCCCTCAAGAGTGGTTTTGACCTGCCCTTTGAATTCAGTTAGCTAGGATGTTTTTATGTTTCTTTTATTAAACTTATACATTAGTATAATTTATATAAAAATCACTTAATTCTCTTTTTGGAAGAAGATATTAAATTAAAAAAACCATTGTTAGATTTACCCTTGAAAACTTTGCAAACCTGCTTTTCTCTATTGATGATGCTGGGATTTGCCTTATTTCCTTTCCTTTGGAATAATGATATGTATATAAGTTTCTCTCTTGATTTGACACAGTTTTGGAAAAACCAAACTTAAAATGTGTTACTTAAAACAAATTGCCTCTTGTTTTCAGCCCTACTGGTGCCATGGTTTATTCTTCATACATACAGTGCAACGTTCTTCCAAAGCCGATTTCAGATTCCACTTTTACTTAAGGCTGTTTGGTATTAATGCTATTTGTCATTCTTATAGGAAATGTAAGAATGATCATAATGGGGGGAAGTTCTAAACTGGATTGTTCTAATTTTTAATTTTCTTAACTGTGATATTATTATGAACTTCAGAAATTAAAGTGAATACTTTTTTAGAGGGGGTAGCTCTAAATTTTAACCAGAACTAAAGCCTTCCTGCTCCAACTTTCCAGTCTGTGTAGGCTTATAGGCTTTCGGTCACAATACTGTGTTAGGCCATTATGTTTAAAAAGGAGATGAGCCAGCCATGAAGTGACAGATAAAGGTATTCAGTCATTCATATTTCACAGATTTAAAGACAGCTAACAGAGCTCTACAAAAAAATTTATCTCATGTGCTTTTGTAGTATTTTGGGATGCCGTAGCCTTAGGCCTATAAATACCCTGTATACTTTCCAGAGATTTAAAAATAATCTCTTGATCCTTGCCTTTCACAGTAGTAATAAGCTATCTAAAGATTATTGTTAATTTTTAAGTAAAATTTACAAGCAAATATTCTTTAGTTCTGATCATGCCCTGCCTATGTCTGTGGTTACCATTACAGTGAAAAGCGTGCTATGTGTGTATTCCAACCAACGTTTACTGAACACATGCTACATACCTAGCATTGTGCAAATGGTTTCACCTGAATCATGTCTTTGACTTCCCTTCCCATACCCCCTCCTCCCACCTTGCCACTGCCAGTGAGATGCAGTGAGATAATCATAGATACTCTCATTTAAGGGAACTAAACCTCAGAATGATAAATCATTGACATGTCCAGGGCCATACAGCTAATGAGGGACAGGAAGAGATTCCGTCTTGAAGTCTTCTGACACCACGCCCTTTGCTTGATTAATGCTGGGACCCTAAAGAGATTCTATTCCAAACTACTGATTTTACAGATGAGGAAATGAGGCCCAGAGAAAGTGAGAAATTGCCTGAGGTTTCACTGTTAATTATTCCTTCCTTTCTGAACTACTACACTTTCTCCATTCGCCTCCAAATGTTTTTAGAAGTCAAAATAGAACTACTCCCTCACATGTGCTCACTGTCTCATGCATCTTCCTGGTGAGCCCATCGCTTCCACTGAATCCCAATGATTTCCACTCCTAATCCACCCCCCTCCCCACACCACCTCTCCCCTGAGGTCAGGATTTCTTTCTCTCGCTTTTCCCAGATAACTCCATCTGAATGTCTGAGCAGAAAAGTAAACTTGAAATGCAGGCTGCTAAAAACGGAAAATTGTTAACATCTTCCATAAATTTACTAATCCCTCTTGAAATGCTGGGATTCCCTCTTAGAGTAATTATCTCATTTTCTTCTCAGCTCAGATTGCATTACCTCATCCACTTCCTTGAACGTAGGATTGGTGTGCTTTTGATTCTGGAATTTTCAATCTTGAGCTCTCTCCTGAATTTGGAATTTACTTTTTCAGATGTTTACTTGATATATCTTTCTGGGTATACTACGTGTTTCTCAAGTACAACGGATACTATTCCAAATTCCACATTTCCAGCCATCCTCAACTGTATCCTCTTTTTGCACTATTGATTTTGATGAAAGATTTTTACCATCTAATCAGACTGAAGCTAGAATCTGTGTGTCATCTTATACTCTTCCCTCAATCTTAGCCCTCACATTTAATTATTAAATTTTAAAAAGTTTACCTCTAAAATACTTCTCAAATTTGGCTTCTTTTCTTCTTACTTCCGCTGCCTTCGTTGAGGCAGTGTCTTAATGCACAATTAGTGTCTTTGCACTCTAGTCTAGTTCCATTTTAGAAGAAAGTAAAGAACATTTATGGGGTTTTTACAGTGTGCCAGGCACTGTTCTAAGTTGCAAGGTAGAAAAAGATAAAGTCTTGACCCCTAAATTTGGATGGCCTATGTAATAACAGACAGGTACATTTTCCCTTTTATTTTCATTGATCTCCCTTTCTTTCTGTCCATCCCACCTTTCCTTTTTGTCTTTTATTTTCTTTTATCTTTATGATATAAACTCAGTACAATTAAAATCTGTTGACCCTTTCAATTATAACTGTTTATGTATAGTGTTGTTTATTGATGAAACTCCTTCAAATCTCATTCTCAAATTTTCCACATGTGGAGATATGAAATGTCAGTACTACTGAGAGCATTCTTTGAGCTATTTAAAAGTACCATGCGTAGTTTTAGGGTTGTTGAAATGAGATTTTACAAACTCATAGCAAGGCCTGGAAGGAAAGGAAAAGGAAACAAATTGTAGTATTTTCAAAAGCATTGGAATTTGTTTTGGTAGAATGCATGTTAAATTCTACTATGTCCCCTGAGTATAGCGAATAAAGTAAACTTCATCTTAAAAGAGGATTTTTAAACAAAATCATTTCCTTAAGATTCCTGATGTAGTTTAAAAGGGAATTTTTAGTATGCTTCACAACTTTCTATAGCTTCTACACAAGTGGTTGTCAGATTTAATGCAGCCCTTTTCTGTTGCCGATAGGTACACACTGGTGGATATTTTGCGTGCCATCTTACTTTCTTTAGAAGCCATGATTGAAGATCCCGAGCTTCAAGTGAATGGATTTGTTTTGATCATAGACTGGAGTAACTTCACCTTCAAGCAAGCCTCTAAACTTACACCAAGCATGCTGCGCTTGGCTATCGAAGGCCTTCAGGTAATGATTTACAAATTACCCAGTTTCTCAGTCTCCCATGTTTGGCTTATCTGTGGTAGAACAACAGAAGATCTTACTTAAGGAATAATAAAAGCACATTTAAAAAACTAGTTTTCAAGCACAAACACTAACTGGACAAAGGATCATAGAAGAAAAGCTAGAAGATGTGGGCCTTTTAATGAATGGAAGCTTGTGACACTTGGCACTAAGCCCTCACTATGTCTATAAGTGCCAGTGATGATCTGGGATTTTTAGCTTGATAATCAGAACAAGCAACATCTTCTGGATTTTAATTATTAGCTATCTAGGCTTTTGTTTGTTTGTTTTTCTTTCCTTTTCTGTGTATAGTTGTTAATTAGCTAAATGTTTGCTTCATTGTTCCATTTAGTTGCCCAACAACTGTTGGAAAGCCAATCAATCAATGTTTTTTGGTATCTAAGATATTAATTGGGTTTTTTTTTTTTTGTCTTTTTTTTTTTTTTTTTTAATTGTGGAAGGGCCGTGATGTGGAGTTGACAGAGGAATGGTGCATCTTCCAATGAATGACATTTAACTGGTTGGGAATTATAAAATGGAAAATCAGTTATTATTTAGTGGCATGTTATAAACCTAATATCGACGATTTCTTTTTAAGTTTTAAGGTGTCTTTTTTCTGCTCTCTGCTTGGCTTTATGCTACTTTATATATACTATTTAGGGAATAAAATTTAAATTCTTAAAAAGATTTGCAACTTAATTCTTAAGTGAGGTTATTCAGTATTTATTCTCAGTATGTTCAACATGCTTTTTAGAAGTTTGCAGCAGTTAGTTTTTATAACGTTTATCACTGAAAATATCACAAAATAACTAATTTTATCGTTGTCATTCATTAGTTCAGGATGCTAGATTTTTTTTTTTTTTAAGTAGAACAACCAAAATTATCTAGATCTCTGCTTCACAGTAATTTCTGACTGTGTCTATAGGCACCTAAATTGAAGGATGATGGCCCTCTAAAAAAAGGTCACTTCTCCAAGCAGCAGGACATCTTAACCAAATTGAATTCACAGTTTGGGTTTTGCCCCTGGAGTGAATAAGACACACTGATCCTTTTCTCTGATAGGTTTTCCCTGATGCAGGTTTCCTGAGTTGCTCTTGCTGAGTCAGCCTTGCTCCTGCCTTATCTTGAACTACACTTTCTTTTTAACTCCATAGAGACAGTTAATAAGAGTTGGGAGGGCATGGGGAAACACAGTGCTTGGAAATGTGTGTATCATGTAGAATCAGTCCTAATTCTGCCCTCCTGCCATCAGCGTGTAAAGTGTTCCTCACTTTATAGAGAAAATTGGTCACCACCAACCATATTACATAACACAGAATGGTAACCTAGCCTTTTATAATCGTGATCCCAATTTAACTGGCATGAGGGGTAGTCTAGGCCTTCAGCATATGTAGAACTGGAGAACTCATATTATTTCCAAAAAATTGAAAAAAACAAAGAACTCAAAGATAGACTCAATATCTTGCTGTTTGCTAATTTACACACTTTATGGAGTCATTTAATAGTAATATGATAAGTCCTCGGTGGAGGAAAAAACTGACCACTTGGACACGTTTGGTAACTTCCCCATTACCCCTGGCTCCGATCAAGACTTTTTAAGTGCTGAGGGTCAGCCCAACAGGAGCTACAGTCAGATTAAACCTCTGTGCTTGTGTTAGACAGGGAAATGGTCCCCCTCTCTGCAGGGACCTCTGCTGAACTGCCTTATCTCTATTCCCCATCACTGTCCCCATCCCCTTTCCTTGCTCCCAGGACCCAGACTGAGTAAGCAGGGTTGATTCCTCCTGGTTGCCAATTGGGAAGCCACTTAAAAGGAGGGAGATCCTCCTGGGAATAAATTTGACATGTTACTAACTTTTAAACTATTTTTTCTCTACTTCAAATTAATTTTTAAATGCTCTATATCTATGTCTATGTCTGTGTCTATGTCTATATCGATATCTATAAACAATGGTGATTCTGAATAAGAATATAAGATGTGCTAAAAATGTTCCATTGTGACATGTGTGATTTCATATTTACTTTCATACTGAAGTAACGTTTTCTGACTTTTCTAATTAAGACTCTGTTTTATTTTGTACTTACTATGTGAGAAATATTATTGTGTATTGATATGTTTCACGCAGAGCATGAATAAACTGTTTTTTTTTGAGATTAGCGTGAAACTGTAAAGTGTTTGAAGTAAAGACACATATGCACAATTTTAGATTGTTAAACACAACTACCGCCATCACTAAGACCACCACCAAAACCACAATAATAAACCCCTTCCAATTAACCCAGTCAGGGAAATTAAGAGGTGAGAATATTTTTAATAACTCAGTGATAATTTGTATCATGCTATCATTCTGCTATAATATGTTACTTTTATTTAGGCAAACAAAAAAATATCCTAGGGAATTAAACTAAAAGTAAGAAAAGCTACCAGTGGGTCTAGTGCCAAGGAGGAAACATTTAATGATGTGTATTATTAAGGGATGTAACTGTGTTTTGAAGAGGGCCCATCTCTCTTCCTTTATACAGAGGTGACTGTATAACCTCTCTACCTGCATACACCAATCCCCTTTTTCCTCAGGTATTTTGCTCCAGCTAGAGATAGCACCTTATACTTTGGATAAAAACACAGAGACCATTGCTGTAAGATCCACCTGTGATCACAGTGGAAGGCCAATAGAGAGACACTGTTGAAGGATGGAAACAGGCTATAGGGGCAGACAGACCTGGGTTTGGATGGCAGCCCTGCCACATATCAAATATTTGGGCAAATTACTTAACTTGTTTGGGCAAATTACTTAACTTGTTTGGATGTCAGTCTGTTCATTTATACCAATTTTAAAGTATTACATTAGAAATAATACACCTCGCAGGTGATACTAATGATCAAAGTAATTGATGTGGGTAAGCTCATTTTTCAAGTGGCAAATTTTCCTGGATGTGTGCTGTTTTTCTCACAATTCAGTGACTACCTAGGCTGTGAAGACTTAAAGATGATTGACTTTGGGAATCTGAAAAATATCGTATTTTGCTTTTAGTGCTCAGATTATAGATAGACAGATTCCATTTTTTAAAAATCACTTATTTTGTGGTTAAATAGCATCTAGATATTTTCATGTTAGATGCCAAATAATATATTTTTTTCTCGTTGGAAGCCAAACAAAACATGAGATTTTTTTTTACCTGGTGAAAATTAATCTTTGTTTCTCTTGGGAGAAACTCCAGGCACAGTTGGAAAGGTGGTGATTGTGGAGATAGCTTTGGCCTTGAGGGAGGAGCAAGAGTTTGCTAAGGGAATAAGGACAGGAAGAGCATTTGGGGCAGGGAAACTTTGGGGGAGGTGCCTTGAACAGACAGCTACAAAGCATTGAAAGTATGTGATAAATCAGTTTCAATATGGCTAGAGTGAGAAATGAATTGAAACAAATGACCAGAGGTGATCTGGGAAGGGCAGGCTGAGACCTGGCCCTATGGGCTGGAGGAAGGCATGCTGTGTGGTTTGACCTGTGTACTCCAGACATGGGGACCTTTGGGGCAGGAAAGTGACCTGGTCACTCTTCTTCTTTGGAAAGATCTGTTGGGTAGAAGAATTGACTTGGATCATAGGAGAGGGCTTAGATATAGAGAACACCCAGACTACCCTAGAGGTACTTATATTGATCCCATTTTGTAGGACAGATAATGAAACTTCAGGGAGTTTAAGATGCTTACCTGAATTTTCTCAGCTGACCTCAAGGCTTGAGTCCAGGTTGTCTGATTCCAAAGAACGAATGTCTTTCCTGAATCTTGTTTTTTCTGGTTTCCTGTTAATTAAAAAAATGATACAATTTTAAAGGTTACTTTCCATTTACAGTTATTACAAAATATTGGCTATACTCCTCATGTTGTACAATACATCCTTGAGCTTATTTTACATCCAATAGTTTGTGCCTCCCATGCCCCCTTGTTTCTCTTGTTTCCAGGGCTGTGCCTAAGAAAAAATGGGTAGCCTCAGGTTAAAGTAACTTTCCTCCCCCATGCCAAAAATCCTCACATTTCAGTACAGGTGAAATTTCTTTGTTGGGATAGTACAGTACTAAAATAGTCACAAATGGCTGACCTTGCACTTTTTTGGACACCAAGTGGCAGAACCATTTTCTTCTTCCCAGTGAGTGGTCTCTTTGAGTGACTACCAACCTCCCAGTTCCCTGTGATGAAGGGCAAGGGCAAGGCACTTTTCTGCTAGCCAAAGAGAACTTTTATCCTCACAACCACAAATTGGTAAGCCACTCATTATACCAATCCAAGGCAATTCTGTACGCTTTCTCTTTGCAGAATCTTCAAACATTTTTTTTTAAATGAAAGGCATAAAAGATTTTTTTACCAACACAGTGCGGCCCTTGATAGATAAGAGGCAACATCAGATATATTTTGTGGAAATAAAGTATTCATTCTTAGCCGGAAGGAAAAGAGAAAGAGAAAATTGTCTTGCATCTTACAAGAATTTAATTGATTAGGGTAGTCATAGTAACAGGAAGCATCTTAGAAAATCAATACAAGATTAAGTGGATGTGACTTGTTGACTCTAAGATATCTGCCGGGGAAGCCAATTAAAACATGAAATGTTTGGAAATACCTAGAACAGCTTAGACTGAATTTATAATGAAGCAGTATGCTTTTAATATTTTTTGGTTTCTGTTGCTCTATTTTAATATTTTTCTTATAAAATATTACCATTCTTAAAACTCTTTGGTAGTGAAAAATTCAAACTCTCTTATGAATCCAGAATCTCTTATTTGTGATGTTTTTAAACATATCCTGACCCTACCTTTGTTGTTTGTTGCCCTTTGGATGTATTTACCTGTTATTCCCCCTTAGCTCTGTTCTGCTGAGTCTCTGTGCTGTTGCTTTCACAATTTCACAGGAATCCCCAAACTCCATCTGCTGAAAAGTACATAATGTAGTCAAGAGGTTGCTTGCTGACAAGGGGTTTGGCTGTAACAAAGAATTGAATAGCTCTTTGAATTGCTACCTAAGACTCAGATGTAGGGCCATCACAAAGTACCTAAATCAGTGCCAGATATTGTAAGAGCCCTTAATAAATAGGACTTGTGAAAGAATCAAGAATATGTAATCAATTCACAGTACTTAATGCTGGCCGTTTCTTTTGACTCAAGGGTCCAGTGTTACTAGCAGCCACCAATCTGCTAGCTCTGAGAGCTCTGGTCATTCATGTGGAAGGCAGAAACTGCTGCCAGCTACAAATTCTGGCTCTGACTGTTTGGAAGCCCAGTCCTACCTAGGGGATCTTGCCAAAAAGAGAGGCTATGCTAATGACTTGGAACATCCCTGTCCAGGGCTAGCGGGTGAGGAGTGCCATTAACTTCAGTCTAGCGTTAGCTTATTCAGTCTTCCCGATCTTACCCACAGCTCCTGCTAGCTTTGAAACTGCACATGTGTGTGTGCGTGCGTGTGTGTGTGTGTGTGTGTGTATGTAGGACAGTTATGGGAGAATATTAAAAAGGAAGTCAGTGAGATATTGAGTAAATTAGGCTTTCATAATAAGACAAAAAGACTCTGCATTGCAACAGTGTTTTTTGCAATGGTTTTTAACCTGCTAATAGTTTTCAGGCTTATAATACTTCTGACAATAGCAGAAACCTCTTGCATGCAAGCTGCCTTGTAAATTTAAGGCAGCATGATGGTGCATTGATGGTAGAGGTCTGAAACAATACCTGTCCTTTTGAAAATGAACACACGGACTCATGAACTGTATTTATTCAGACAGCCTGGAGAGTGGGAGCATTTATTTCCACATTTTGTATGCACCGTCAGAACCAGGTTGAGAAACAGTGACAAGGACAGTGTATAAAAAAAAAAGTGACATTTTGTTCATCACATGCATAGCTGTCTGAACTAAGTGTGCTTCCTTTCAGTCGTTTCTTAACCTAAAACAAAATGAGTGAAAACCCTAAAGTTGCTTGATTTCATGGTATGAGAATGTGGCTTGGCTGAGAGGTTTAGTCCCCAGAAGTAGGACGTTGGAAGTCTTTTTAAAATCTGACAATAGACATGTAAAAGCTATATATAATATTCAGTTCAGCAAGCAGGCTGAGGATTATATAAACTTTGCTAACAGGCCAGGTTAATTCTGCATATATATGTACATATATACACATAAACATAACACACACATGTACCTACATACATGTGTATATGCATATATCTCACTACTTTTTCTTGCATTAAAATTGCTGGTTTTGTTTTTTGATTAGCAGCTAAATCCATTTAAAATGTCTAGTTATAGGAAGTAGCTGTCAACCTTGAAAAAAAAATAAAGAGATGAGTGCTCTAGACTTACTTAACATACACTTACTGAATTAAAGTAAGGAGTATCAGTAACTATCCATAAAATTTAATACCTGTACACTTTCAACCACTGAAAAGGAGACTAGCTATCATTTTTCTTCTAATAGCCAAATAATTTAAGCAACAAAAGGGAAGGAAGGGGCTTCCCTGGTGGCACAGTGGTTGAGAGTCCGCCTGCCGATGCAGGGGACACGGGTTCGTGCCCCCGGTCCGGGAAGATCCCACATGCCGCGGAGTGGCTGGGCCCGTGAGCCATGGCCGCTGAGCCTGCACGTCCGGAGCCTGTGCTCCGCAACGGGAGAGGCCACAACAGTGAGAGGCCCGCGTACCGCAAAAAAAAAAAGGGAAGGGAGCAAATAATCTTTCTGTTTGAGTCATTGAGATAATGATAAATGGATAGAAAGTAACCACCTATAATGAAAAACTGAACAAACCATATGAGCTATTCTACATTTCATTTTATTGGCTCTGTTAAGACAAGTCCTTAACTGGAGAACAAAAAAGATGAGTAACTGCAAGTTCTCTCTTATTCTTTTTATTATCAATGTAAATGCATCTTGATATATTCTTCTCTCCCAGTAGAACTTCATTTTTTTCACTCTCTTCAAATCAAAATGGCAAAATGTGAACATTCATTTATCTTAAAAAAATTAGTTTAGATACAACCTTAAAAAAGAAAGGAATCCTGCTGTTTGCAACAATACCGGTGAACCTTGAGGACATTATGCTAAGTGAAGTAAGCCAGGCACTGAAAGACAAGTACTGCATGATCTCACTTACACATGGGATCTACAAAGTCAGATTCATAGTAACAAGGAAGAGAATGGTGGTTACCAGGGGTTGGGAGGTTGGGAAAATGGGGAGATGCTGGTCAAAGTGTACAACATTTCAGTTATAAGATGAATAAATCCTGGAGACCTAATGGACAGAATGGTGACTATAGTTAATAATAATGTGTTGTATACTTGAAATTTGCTAAGAGAGTAGATCTCAACCGTTTTTACCACACACACACACACATAAAAAAAGGTAATTATGTGAGGTGATAGATATTGCCTGATTGTGGCAATTATTTTACAGTGTATGTGTATACCAAAATATCATGCTGTCTGTATACCTTAAATATATCCAATTTTTGTCAATCATGCCTTGATAAAACTGGAAAAAATTAGTTTAAGACCCCAGTGCTGTCAGATTTTCCTACAGATGTTGATAAAACTGACATGCTTATCTTTCAAATGTTTAGTCATTTCACCTTCATAAATGTACCCTCCTGGACATCTAAATCAAAATCTTTTGAAATCTCAAATTAAGGTGTCATTTTTGTTTTCTTAAGTTTTAAAATTCTGGTACCATATTGCCAGAATCTTGGAGGTAAGTGATTCTTCTGTCCCATCCATGAGTAGCACTCTTGTTATATTCTCTTAAGATTGATCTGGAAATTAAAATACTCTTTATTCTTCATTTTAACTATTCTGAGGATTTGTTTTTAATGGGCTTCATTTTCTTCATATCAGCAATTGGAGAAGTCACAATAAACTCATAAGAGGAATGCCTCCTTGTATTAATCCTGGGCTTCTATTTGATGCACAATTAAAAATAGTGTGTTTCTATGGCTTGAGGTCAACTGCATTTTGAAAGGCCTCAATCAGTTGGAATTTTAAGATGTGGGGGAGTGTGAGGTAGTTATATAAGGTAATGATAGCTGCTGTAACAAACAAACGAAAATGTGTGCATTTGCTCAACCATCTCACGGTGAAATCAAATAGGGTGCTTTGATCAAGGTATGGTGCTTCTCCTAGTGAGTCAGTAACCCATGTTCCTTCCACTTTGTTGCCCTGCCGTTTTCTATGTGTGGTTTCCTGGGTCACTTTGGTCAGTTTCATTGCATTTCCCTATAAGGTGAAAAAGCATGGAAGATCACATATGATACATGTCTATGGGCCAAACCTGAAAACAGTGTACATTGTTTATTTGAATTTGAATTCTGTTGGCTAGAAAACTCAGTCAAGTCGACACCCATAACTATAAAGGAGATGAAGAAATGTAGTCTGTGATTCTAGGAAGAAAAGGAATGGTGGACACCTCGTCCTCTCCTTCACAATGCTGATTCCCTAAAATACCTATGATGACTCTTCTATCAGCTCTTTATAGCATGTTTGCTTATGTTCTCTGAAAGGAAGAGGTGATAATTAGACAGTGTTTCAAGAAAGTTTTATTCCAACATTTAAGCACAAAGAAATAAATGCAGTTTTCCTACAATCCATTCTGTGTACTTACTGCAATCTCTGTACCCGACTAGCTTTGCGTAGGTAGGGGTACTGGCCATTTCTGTGTACGTGGGTCCCTATAGCTATATCCCCATAACAAAGGTAACACAGCTGCGATTCAGTCAGTTCAGCGCTCCTAAGATCCCGAATTTAAAAGGAGAAAAATAGTAAATCATTCTTCTAGCGTCTTAAGACTACATGTAAGACAGCTATAGTGATATTTTTGTTGCTTTACCTTGAAAGTTAGAAATCCTCTGAATTGGGGATTTAATTTTCATAAAATGAGAATATGACTTTTTAAAAAATTCGAGATTACCTACCTTGAGAAACTCCCCAAAAAGAATACTAGCTGCTGAAACACTGAAAGGATTTCACTGCAGCGTCTTGTTGCATAGGCTTAAAAACTGAATCAATGTCAAATTTTAGGACTCAGAGTCCACCAGCTTTCACCATTCTGTCAATATCTATCAAGTGCTTTAAAAACCAGTTGAAGCTTTACTTATTGTTTAGTCTTCTAGTGAAAACATGCAAAAAGTCAATATAATTTTAGTACATAAATTGATAAAGTAAAAGTTATACTATCAGTACCTAGCTTTTCAATCACATTGTGTACCATAAGGAATCCACTTTCCTCTTGAAGGTATTCTAGGAGCTCTTTATTTCCTGTTATGACTTTTTCCTCTTGTTTATTAGGTATGTATTAGAGCTGTCATTCTAGAAGACTTTCAAATTTCATTCTTGTTTAATATTCGCTGTGTCTTAGATTTCCTTTCCTCAAGTCCTTGAATTCTTTTCTCCCTTTTTTGTTTTGTTTACATATATATATATATATTTTTTTCCACCTGAAGGAGTACGAGGGAGGTAAAGTTGAAGAACACTTGCATTCTCTAAAGTGTGTTTATTTTTTCACATTGGTTAATAGTTTTGTCTAGATATATAGATTCAAAATAATTTCCCTCAAGTACTTTGAAATCATTATTTTATAGTTGTTAGGCATCCATTATTTCTGATAAGAAGCCTGGATTCAGACAAATTTTTGATACTTTGTAGGTACCTGTAAAAGATTTTAGGATCTTTTTTCCATCTTTGGCATTTACAAGCATGCATTTGGGAACAGATCTTCTTGTGTCTACCACACCTTAATGAATCCTTCAGATAGAAACAGAAACATTTTTGTTATTCTTTCCTTTCAATTTTTCTCTGATCCCTTTTCTGGTATTACTATTGCGTGGACATTATATCTGTGGTCTTAATCCTCTGTGTATCATAATGTTTCTGGATCACATGTTTTTTAATTAAACTTTTCATTTTTATTTTGAAATTAATGTAGATTCACATGCAGTTGTAAGAAATAGTGCAGAGAGATCTCATATATGTTTTCCCCAATGGTAACATCTTGCAAAAATATTGTGCAATCTCACAACCAGGATATTAACATCGATATAATAGGGATGAAAGTCCTGGCTACGTACTCAGTCTTCTCTTACATGACCCTGGTGGGAGCTGAGATACCTCATCACAGCTTGATGAGGGTGCTTTCATCCTTTGCTGGTGTGGGTGGGAGTGAGGTCACATGTTTCTGTTTTTGTTTTTTTCTTTTCCTCTAGTGCTTGGCTGGAGTAGAGTAGTTATTGCCTAAAAATTTTGTGTGTTGCTAGTATGCGTCTTTCCTGGTCCTTTGGCCAGTGAGAGCAAGCTTAAGTTAGAGCTTTTTTGTCTGTGCCTGTTTCCAGTTGCCAGTTTCCTGAGCTATAAATCTGGGGTATCTGAGGCAAAATCAAGCCCGGGGAATGTGCTAGTATTTCATTCTTTGGGTCCCAAAGTCTCTAGCTGGTCTGCCTTTTTCTTTTCACCATTTATAGTCTTCTTATGTTTGTTTTATGGATACTGCCCAGGTTTTTTAGTTATACTTAATGAGAAGAATAGGGAAAAGTATGATTTGATTATTCTGTCTTTCTGGAAGTGGAAGTTAGAACCACATGTATTTTTCATCTTCTAAAATTTTATCAAATATCTGATTTAATAAAGTTACTTTGCCTTATTTAGTTTTCAGTGTTGTAAATTTATTATAGTTTGTACCGTTTACTGTCATTTAAATTTGTGGAAGGAGGTGAGGAAAGTGTGCTTATTCAGTCAGCCTTATTGACTTGGAAGCTTCTTAACTCCTTAAAGCAACCATTTTCTTTTCTTTTTCTTTCTTTTTTTTTTTTTTTTTTGTGGTACGCGAGACTCTTACTGTTGTGGCCTCTCCCGTTGCGGAGCACAGGCTCCGGACGCACAGGCTCAGCGGCCATGGCTCACGGGCCCAGCCGCTCCGCGGCATGTGGGATCTTCCCGGACCGGGGCACGAACCCGTGTCCCTTGCATCGGCAGGCAGACTCTCAACCACTGTGCCACCAGGGAAGCCCAAAGCAACCATTTTCTAGTTTAGGACCACAAGACGATAGAAATGAAGGTCATGAGCCATCATTTTTATCTATAGATAATGATCTAAGGGAGAAATTCTTCTATGTAGTAATAGCTTTTATTATTATGTTCTTTAAATCCCCAGAGATATTTTTCTAGGATTAAATATGGGGTAAATTTATTTCCAAAAACCCAAAAATATTCCAAGAGATATACCCATAATTATTTGCAAATTATTATGAACTAAGACGTTAAAGCTTAGAAAACCAGGTTTATTTTCAAGTAAGATGAAATTCAGGCAGATAGGCAATTTTATCACTTGGTTTTAAAAGAAAACCTCCAAAAGATGCTACCAGTCAGAGCATTGTCTCTCCTAAGATGGCTAAGAAAAGCACATTCTACCCCACGCAAGACCACGATGGGCCACAACAGAACTGGTAAACAAGCTACATTTAGTGGTGTTTGAGGCCTACTGTCTCAACAGGGGGTAGATAATCAGCATCATAATGGGTTACTACTCTATGCTAAACTTAGAGCTATAATTTAGTCAGTGAAAGGAGGGTAAACGCACTCTGCTCTAAATCATAACAGGCTGTTTTCTAGTTTCATAGATATTTGGGTCTGGAAAGTGCCTTAACTCAGAAAAGAGCTAATGTGACCTCAATGCTGCATAGAAACCATCAAAGTAGGCTTAGGCTGAATTGAAATCAGCCTAAGTGCAGGTGATTAAGTAAGGTGCAGCCTTAGGCAGCACCACGGAGAGCTCCTAGAAATTCCATTGCTGCGGTTTGTCTTTTCCGCTTTGCAGTTCTGGTTTTCTCTTGTCATCACTGCCCTTAAAGTTAGCCCCTCTACCTCTTAGAACAGGTCACAGTACTCACGGAAGTAGAGGTTTCCTTCATTTTCCCTGAGTCTCATACTTTCTATGTTTGGGTAAAGGCTACATTTTTCACGTCGTCCAAGGTTTTCCTTTTAAGGCTTTCCCTTTATTATTTAGCTCCTGTTTTTTTGGAATTGTTTACTGGAAACTCATGTATCGGCATTGGAATTAGATCTATCGCCTCTCTTTCCTCTATTCTTGGAATCTTCCCATAAGTTATTTATGTCCTAATTTTAAAAACACAAAAACATTCCTAAGTTGGATATAGGGTAAGAGAAATGACACTGTGATTTGTGTTTCATCATAAGGCCATGTAAGGAAGAAAGAGATTGTCTTCTTTCACCCACGAAAACTGCTAGGAAAGTCATGGTTTGATTATATGCTGTCTTCATAAAGAGGTATTTGGACAAAAATTATATAGGATATAGTTGAAAGCAGAATTGTCTCTCCCCTGACAAGTGCTAGAATAGGTCAGACTTTAGAAGCAAGCATTCCTGGGCTTAAGTCTTGTCTCAGCCACATCCAGATTTCAACTTTAGAAAGACTACTTAACTGATCGCGGTCATTGTTACCACATATAAAATGGGAGTGATACCTTCCACCTGGTGTTATTTTGATGATTAAACAAGATAACATATATGAAAGAGGTTGGCATGATACCTAGTCAGAGAAGTCACTTGGTTACAGTCAGTCCTGACCATGCACTTCTTCCCTGCCCCTTGCTGGAGAAGATAATATAAATAAACTATGTAACAAGAAGATTATGTCTTTAGAACAAAATACAGTGGTTATATAATATAATTAATCAACCTAACTTGGCAGATCATGCAAAACTCACCAACTAAAATTAGGTGGGAAGAAAGTCTCCCACCCCCTTTTTCTGAAAATAATGCATCTTTTAAGAAATTAAGTGGGTAATTTTCTCTTTGAAGTTTATAGTCACTACATTTGTTCTTCCAAGTTATAAGATAATGGTTAAATGTGATAATAAAAAGTATTGTGATTTATAACATGTGGAACTCGTTGGTTTGTTCTTAGGATGTAAGACTTTGGGGATTTTCACTCTTGGGAATATCACAAATATTTTCTGTTGAAATACATGAAGAGACTTGTATTTACATGATTAATATACATATCTCTCCTCACTGTTTTCAACTAGATGAAGACTTCCTCAATGGCAAGATAACAGTTCCGCTAAATAACTCACCAGTTGGCTGGCAAGGAGGATCATATCATTGGTTCTGGGTGGACTAAAAGCATGTTATAGACCTGCAATTCTTAAAACTTTCATAGTGGTGAAATAGGGTAGGATACTCATGGGAGAACGTACACTGGAGAGTGCAACATCTAAGACATGTGAAAGCTGCAGGGGAATTAGTAATCAAAAGGACTATGGTAAAGAAACTCAGTGAAAGGGTTTCCTGAACAATGGGGATGACAGGATTCAGAAATACTGCTGGCTAGGTGATGGCATTTAAACACCAGAAGTATGTTGGGTGCAGTTATTATAATGAGTGGCAAGGTTGGAGTGGCAATCATAAGGGCCTGGCCCTAAGGGAGCTATGGATATGGTTATTAAACATGGTGTTCCTATGGGAAAGAAAGATAGGAAGACAATAAATGTTGCTTAAAATCTTAAACGAGAAAAAAGAGAAAAGGAATGAAGGCAGCTATCCGAATATAAAATTAGAATATTATGCCTAGTTTCCTGACCTGAGATAGTTCTCAGACTCAGAATCCATGAGCTGAAGGAGAATATAGATCCTTGTGAGGAAGAACCCTGCAGCACCAAGATGTTTCTATGATGGATGATCTTTCAACTGCTAGGAGTAATGTTTGCAAAGAGTTTGTGATAATATGGGCAATGATTATTAATAATCTTAAGTGTGTGTGATAGAAATGAATGTATGAAAATATGATCACATTTATGTTAATAATATGTTAAACAAAGAGGAGAAGAAAATGCATTGGAATGTAAGCAGTGACTATATGAGAGTGGTAGGACTGTGGAGAAATTTTCTTTTTCCTACTTTCTGCATTTTACACATTTTACCATTGGGAACATAGTATTTTTCTCATAAAAAATTTATTTCAAGTAGTCATGATATACAGTAGAAAATAAAGCAAATTATTTAACAAATAAGTATACAATGTGCTGTGTTAAAAAGGTTAGCTCCTATTTTAAAGTGATATTAACATAGTCTGATGAGAAAATTAATAGAATCAGGCAGCTGCAGCTGCTCATCTTAAGAAAATTATGCAGCGCTAAGTCATATAGCTGTGATGGGTCACATTTGGGAACCACAAAGGAAATTTACAGCAAGACCTAGGAAAACAGAGTCAGTGGAAATGTAAATATGCTTCAGAGTTAAAGATCAGACAAGCTTAAAAAAGCATGTTTTATGAAGCTACCAGGCTGATATATAAACCAAAATATTATGCTAATATACCTGATATGAACTAACCAGTGTTTGGTAGGAGAAAAGAAGGAAGTTGAATTTTTAAACAGCCATCAATAAGCACCATTTAAAAACATTTTTATGCAAATCTGAATAAGATAGCCATCGAGGAATTAAGTAAAAGACAAAAAGTGGACATAAATTACACCTTATAAAGACAATCATGCTTTTAAACAGTACATCTTATTTCTGCCTACCAGTCATATCCTTATATTATTAAAATTGGTTCTATAAATGGCAAAATAAATTGTTACAGACAGAAATTGTTTAATAGTTCAGAAGAGGGAGTTGTGGTGCGTGGACTAAAATGCTATAAATGTTTTATGTAAGAGTTAAAGATTGAGCATATCTTCAAGGATGACATGATTTGGTATATAGAGATGCATAGGGAGGGAAACAGTGCAGCTAAGTATAGAGTGAAAATTCATACATTGCATTTTGGATATGTTATAAGTCTAGGCAGTCTCATGTGACGAGTTGATGTAAGGTAGGCAAGAAAGATACACTGGAGAAATCTGATAGGTTGGGGTCAAAGTGGGATGGACTTTGAATTTAAACTGTATTTTATGAAGACTGGAGAATCAACGAGTATTTTAAGTGAGAAAACAAATCATGGAAAATGGCCAACTGAAAAACTAATGTGATATAATTCATTTGTTCATGACTTCAGCCCACCAATATCTATGGAGTGGGATAATCTTAAAGAAAGAAGTTGGAAAAGTGGGAATTTAGGAGACAATTTTATAGCAATCCAGCCCAGAGATGCTGAATGTCTGCATTAGTTCAGGCCAAGTGATATGAAAAAGAAGAGGAGGGTACTTTTTGTCTGTGTCCTTTCCAATTCACATTTTTTCCCTATCCTCCTTTAAATCTTTGTTACCTCTCACCTTTGTTATCTCCAAAGATAAATCAGTGGCCCTGCCTCCAACTGGACCCTGTCCAGTTCCTCCTCAACATGGACGTGGTAATCACAGTTGTCTTTCTAAAACATGATCTAGTCACCAGACACTCTCCCCCAGCCCATGTCTTTGCTCACATTGGTCTCTTTGAACAGACGAGAAGTAAGGGTTCTGGCATGCTCCATAGACCCGGAGCTTGTCAGGCTTTCCTTAAATGAAACAAACCAGAAGTTTTGGCGAGGCAGCGGTTTGGGACCCAAATTAGAATGCCATCCGATTTGCAAGGCAGAAATAGAGACACAGATGTAGAGAACAAACGTATGGACACCAAGGGGGGAAAGTGGCAGGGGTGGGGGGGTGGGGGGATGAACTGGGAGACTGGGATTGACATGTATACACTAATATGTATAAAATGGATAACTAATAAGAACCTGCTGTATAAAAAATAAATAAAATAAAATTCAAAAAAAAGATGCTCTTAAAAAATTAAATTAGTTGTTACTCATGGTAAAGCCTTTTGTGGAAAAGATTTTCTTGAAAAGATTTATACTTTCATTTGCTCAAGATCTGATGATAATTTGAATTTATGATATTGAATGTACAAAAAAGTGCATTCTGTTTTGTAAGACTTTTTAATGAATTAATTTTCTTCTAAAATCGGATCAAATGTTGGTAAATTATAAACAACTATTCACATATTTTAAGTATTTAAGGGTTACAGATTCATGACTAGATTCTTCTTTTTCCTGTTGACTTTCTAGACTAATACTAAGTACAAGTGAATGGAAAACCAAGTAAAAACCAAGTAACAGAGAGCGAACTAATGTGGTCTTTCTTATCTAATTAGGATGCTATTTCTTGGCATTTTATGTCATTCTGTATTGGGATCTTGACCATTCTATATAGATCTAAATTAATTTCAGCAGGTACACAACACAGGAGCACATTCTATGTCAGATGCTGTCATGAAAAGCTTAGCGTAGACGTGGCTAGAATCTTTAGAATCTTAGCATTTGAAGGAAATGTAGAAGTCACACAGGCCATCTTATGTAAGAATTACTTCTGTGGTAGTCTTAAGAGATGATTCTGCAGCTTCCGTTTATACACAATCTGAGCCTGCTAGTGCAACACCTCAAAAGGCAGTCCTTTCCATCTCTGAGTTTGGCAACAAAGCTCTTTCTTAAATTCAGCTAAAATCTGCTTCTGAATCTTGCACCCATTGGTCCTTATACCAACTCATGAAGACGGGATCAATGCTACTGCACCTAGTACCTGGCCCTTTACATAACAATATTTCAAAAACATAGAGTGTTGTTCCTTTGAACATTTGGAGCTATCTGATATTTTTTATTTTATGATTTTCTTCTCCAAATACCAATGGCCTCTTCCTCCATCCTTTCTCTCATGACAAAGTTTCTAAATAGTGTATCATTCTAGTTTCCTTCTTCTAAATTCAAAACTTTTTTTTCCAGTTTATCCCCAAGTAAAAAAATAATTACTCCACATGTGTTTGGATCAGTGTGGCAAATATTTGCCACCATTAGTAAAGTATATTATTAAATAGCCAAAGATGATGTTAACTTAAAATCGCAAATGCTCTGTAAAAGTGCAAATAACATACTAAAGAGGGAGAAAGGAAAGGGCAGTTTATTTTACTTAAGGAAAGGATTAAGAAAAAAGATAGCCATAGAAGGCCCTGGAAGGATTTTGAGAGAAGGGAAATGCATCGTTAAAAGCATTACATGCTGAGGGACAGTTAGGGGAAAAAACAGAGATGAATATGTACATGATGTACACGATGGGTATTAGCAAGTAGATTAATTTAGTTGTATATTAGCATTCATGAAAAAGTAAAGTAGGAAATAAGGTTGCAAAAGTTAATTGATACCAATAGTATAAGGTCATGAATGCAACGCTAGAGTTCAAATTTTTTTCTGTGGATGATCAGTCAAGTTTTTAACTTGACAGGGAAAGTGTATTTTAATAGAAAATCTGGTGGACCTGTTATAAAGGATGGGTTAAACAGAGGGAAACACTGTAACAGTTACAACATGCTGTTGGTTCACTTAAGCATATCATCAACTGTACTTATAGCAAATACTGTCTGATGATGGAATTCACAGGTAGCAAGGAACCTGTGTATTAAAACACAGATTGATGAGGCAGTTTTTGTTAAAACTACTGTGAGAATAGTTCTCATGAATCATCTTACATGGAGAAGGCTATTGGACTTGGAGATGCATCATCCTCACTTAGCGAAATGCTCATAACCTCTGTACACCAGGCCTTTAGCGAGCTGCACAGAGAGCCGAGTCAAAGCTCTATCACAGCTCTGCAATACCGACTGGAAAAAGGCAGGAAGTTACAGTTTATCACCATCACACTGTTGCCTTATAATATCCCAATGTCTCCTTTTATGTCATTTTTTTCTTATTTCTTTGAAATAGTCTTTTAAATAGGCTGTTAATAAAAGTGTGTACATTTTGTTCTTTTCTTGTTCAATTCTATCTGTGTCTGATCTTTGATCTCTCTCTGGTGTTTGATCTCATCTCTGGTCTTATGGAGCTATTATAAGAGACGGATAAGAGACTGGATTCTTGAATTCTTTGCATAATATTTAATCTCCAGTGGAGTCCCAGTTATCCAAGAACCTTATCTCAGGTTCTGTTTTAATGTTCTCAGCACTATGGGAGAGAGAAGCAGGAATGAGTCATGTTGAAGTCAAGCTTTATGCCACCTAAACTATATGTTCTTCAGACTCATATATGACTGCTCAGAGAATTGCTCACTCCCCACTAGCTAAGCATAATGGTCAGCCCTATCTTCAGTAACATTTTCTTTAGATCTCCTTCCCTTTGTCTTTTTTTCATAGCTCCAAACTGGACTTTGCTGTCCAGGTAGTGTTGGAGTGGAACCAAGGTGGGAAGATCCAAATGACAGCACATGCTTTCTTCTTCACATTAATATCTGAGACTAAAACTCGCTCTGCCAAGCTAGGTGGAGTAAATCCTAGGGCCTTAACTGCTACTTTGCTTGCTACGCATTAGGACGGGGTTGAAATCATTTTCTAAGGAGAATCTTAATCCTGTCTGAAAGGTTATCTATCATTCAGCTTATCACAGAGTAGAGGAAGGGTGAATTTCTGTTGTGTTAGGTGTCTCTATTAGGCCACCTCTAAAAGTTGCTTGTTTTCACAAGCAAATGCCAATTCTAATTCCAGCTCACATGTCTACTCACAAACCTGACGAACTTCTAAGTGACTATTTCCAGAAGATTTTCAGGGATTATAACTTCAAATTCTGCTGCTAAAACACTCAGGGATATATCTGTACTAACTAGTACTACATATACCTTACTGCATTAGTCTCATTATTGAGAATCTTGGTCTTATTTTTCCTTCTTTTATACTTAACTCCATTTAAAAATATTATATCAAGATATTTACTTCTTCATAAAAAATAAAAGAGCTTATAACTAAAAGTAGAAGACCTTTTCCCACGATTCACTGCCAGTATCTTATAGTCATCTTTTCATAATATTTACTCATGAAATTCTTTTTATTACTTTAAAAATCATTTTTCTTTTAGCCCAGTCATTTTCTCTTCTAATTCGTCTAATTGCTTTCTAGTTTTTCTGCATGACTATCATTCTGTATTGTTTTTCAGTGAACTCCTGGTTTAAATCTACTGTTTCTTGTTTAAAATCTCTTTCTTCTTGTTCTCATACCCGTCTGTATTGCCTCTGTTTTATTCATTAGACTTTTAAATCCTTCAACTATTCTAAAAATGCTTTGAAATAATTTATGTGATCATGTTTTTTTCTCCACTCTGCTCACTATTTATGGTTTCATTTCCTCAAAAATATTCCTTTCCCATCATTGTAATGAAGTCTCAGGAGTAAGGGAGACAAATGCACATGCTCAGTCTGTCATTTTAAATCAGAAACTACTCATTTACTTTAAAATAAAGTTTTGTATCATTGTAAGCCACCAAAATGCTCTCTGGTAAAACATAGAATATAACATTTTTATTTCAACTAAATGGCAAAATCCATGGGTGGAAGAGATGGTATCTTACTCACCATCACTAAGGGAATGGCAAAAAGTGGGGCTTAATGGATGTTCCTTCAATACATATATCATCAATAAAATGTGAAGCTCTTTTTTGCTTAAACTAAGAAAATGATAAAGGTGTGTGTTGGCTGTAGAGTGACTGAAGCAGTGTCACTGCTACAGGAGTATGTGCAATATTTTCTTAGTATGATACTTAACTCTAATATTCAAAATTTGGTCTCTTTCTCACTAATAGACAAAAAATTATAGCAGAATGGACTAAGAAGTAGATTTGAAACTATGGTAGAGTCCATGCTCACCTTAACTAACAACAGTTTGATTAGAACTTTAATCCTTTAAATTTTAAACTTTCTGTGTCTCAGTTTTCTCAGTTATAAAATTAAGATCATGTAATGACAGACTTGTCCAAGAGGCTATGGGCGTTCTGTATATCATAAACACCAAAGGTTTATTTGTTGTCTGTTGTTTCTGTATCTATGTCAGAGTTTTTTAAAAAAATTAATTTTTTCTTAGTTGTATATTTTTTCCTAGTAATTTTTCTCAACCTTTAGATACGTATTTTTTATTTAGGTTTGGGGTTTATTTTTTTGATGTTGGCATATTAATCTTTTTTTGCTTTAACAGAAACATTTCAAACTAACATTATTTGGCTCATGAAATTGAAAGGTATAAAATGGCAGGTAAATTTTCAGCTTTTTCTAGGGATGGAATTGTTTCCTTAAAAATCAACTTTTATTTATGTTTCAGAGAACAACATAGTGATATATTTGGAAAATAGTTTTAATTTACATCTTGAGAAGAAGTAGATTTTGTTCTTTTTGTGTCAAATTTATATAGCTACAGTAATATTAGATATAAATATTAGAACGTTGAACTGGTAGAGGGATAAACACATAGAAAAATGGAGCAAAATAGAGAACCTAGAAATAGACTTACACAAATATGCCCTGGTTTTTTACAGAAATGTGAGAGCTATTCAGTGGAGGAAGTATAGCTTTTTCAACAAATGATGCAGGAAGTAACTGGACATCCATAGGCAAAAAAATGAATCCCGACTTAAACCTCAAACTTTATGCAAAAATTAACTCAAAATGGATTATGGAATTAAATGTAAGACACAAAACTATAACTTCTAAAAAATCAAAGAAAATCTTTAGGATCTAAGGCTAGGAAAAGGTTTCTTAGACTTGATGTTGAAAGCACAATCTATAAAAGAAAAAAAAATAAATTGAACCTCATCAAAATTAAAGAAATATTTACTCTGTGAAACACCCTGTTTAGAGGATGAAAAGACAAGCTACAAGCAAGGAGAAAATATTTGCAAACCACATAACCAAGAAAGAACTTTTATCTAGGAAACAAACAACTCTTAAAAAGTCAACATTTGAAAAAAACCTCCAATAATAAAATGAGCAAAGTAAATGAACAAATATTTCACTGAGGAGGATATACAGATGACAAGTAAGCACATGAAAAGATGTTCAACATTTTTGCCTTTAGGGAAATGCAATTAATACCACAATGAGATATCAGTATATACCTACCAGAATAGCTAAAATAAAAACAAAATTAAAAACAGTGAAAATACTAAATGATGGTAAAGATGCAGAGAAACCAGATGTCTCATACATTGCTTGTGGGAATGTAAAATGCTGCAGCAATTCTGAAGATCAATTGGCAGTTTTCTATAAAACTAAATATGCAACCATATCACCCAGCAATTTCACTCTGGAGCACTTATCACAGATAAATGAAAACTTATGTTCACACAAAACGCTACACACAAATATTCTTAATAATAGCCCCAAACTGGAAACAACCCAAATGTCCTAAAATGAGTGAACGGTGGTACATCCATACCATGGCATACTACTTAGTAATAAAAAGGGGAAAAAATGACTATTGCTACATACAACAATTTTGAAGTATATCAAGGGCATTATGTAAATGAGAAAAGCCAGTCTCAAAAGGTTATATACTGTATGATTCTACTTGTATATAAAATTCTCAAAATAACAAAATTATAGAGATGGAAGACAGATTAATGGTTACCAGAGGTGAGGGATTGGGGTCAGGTTGGGTGTGACTCTGGAGGGGTAGCAGGAGGGAGCCCTGTGGTGATAGATCATTTCGGCATCTTGAATGTGGTGAGCTACACAGATGATACAAATTGCATAGAAATACATACAAACACACTCACAAATGAGTACTTGTAAAACTGATGTCATCTGAGTAAACTTTGTGGATTGTACAAATATTCCATTGGGCGAGGAAGGGGGAGTGGTGCAGGGGGTCTCTTTCAGTTTTGCAGCTTCCTGTGAGTCTATAATTAAAAATTTAAAAATCAGCGAGTAAATAGATAAATATAAGTACCTTCTGAATGGTTAAAAAAGTGAAAATATTATAGAGTCTGGATCTCACCACCAGCATCATACTTAAAACAATAAATCCTTGTTGAATGAGAAATAAACTTTTATTACCTCTTTTGAAGAAGACCATAGAATAACATTCAGAATAACATTTTTATTTTGCATCATTGAAAGAAGTAGAATAGTTTTTCCTGTTTTGTTTTGTCTTTGATCAGATCTATATGGCAGAGACTATTGGAGAGATAAAAGCAACACTTTTTAAAGTAAAATCTACTCCTTTGGTAATATTTACTTGTAAAGCAATTTTTTGATGACTTTACCTAAAGGTGGGGGTTATTTTTTTAGAGTTAATACATAGAACTTCATGTGGAGCTTTCCATCAAATACATACATATGTACATACATGAACACAGATAAGACCCATGTTAAAGGAATTATAAGTAGATGATAGAAAAAAAGGAATATGATCAAAACCTGATCCAATGACAAACTACATGGATGGGGTGGGGAGAGTGTTGAAGTTGGAGAAAAGGTGTAGCTGTCTGTGTTTTGTCTCCAAAATCTCTGGAATCCACCTAGATTGTAACTCACGGTTGAGCCATGGACTATTCTAAAGATTAGAGAGTGAGTTTTTAAAAATTACACTGAACAAAATATCAGCCTAAATATGTCACATACTTCAACTTTTTAAATGACATGCGTTGCCCCAGTCAGATTTACACGTTATATAAAACGGATAAAACCAGCTTTGTCACTAGTTCAGAATTGTTGTGTTCCCTTCAAGGGCAGGTGAAGGGCAAGGCATGCAATCTCTTCTACTCATGAATTGCGAAGAAGACGTTGAAGCTACGGAACTTTCTTAAACACATACATCCATGCATACAGCAATCATTGGAAATAACAGTTCTTTGTTCAGGAAATCTGTGCTTTCTTGAGGATTTTCTGCAACTTTGTGTGGCTGGGCTAGAATTTTTTTTTATTTTTTATATATATACCATGACTGAGATTATGGAAAGAAAGACCACAGATGTGTGTGGTTGCCCTGATATGAATGCTTGGACAAATAAAGATGCTTCCATATCTTGTTCATGCAAATTGGCAGACCAAAGACTAATATGAACTCTCCAGTTCTGTGCACTCAAGGAGGCCCTGAGTGCATAGGAATGCTATGGGGGGACAGTAAGTGCCAATCTTTGACATCTCCACTCCGATGAAATGCACCATGGTGCAACAGCTTGTTAAATACAACTTCCCAAGGAGCTTTATTTGTAGGAGGAGTTTGCAGCAATGTGAAGGCAAACTTCCAGGGAATAGCTTTGGATGATCATTACTGCCAATAAAGTCACAGAAGGTAAAGCAAAAGGAAGAAGAATCCTATACAGCGCACATGAATTTCCTGTAGCTTTAATTAGAATCTTCTCAAAGTAACCAAAATTGATAAGTATCTTTGATTTTGTAATAAACACAAGGAAAGCACAGTAAAATATTTGAAGCATTGAATTAGAAGTTCTTTTTTTTAGAGGTACATTCATTACGAGTTTTCAGATTTTGGAGGCGGTGGGGGGCGTGACCATCCCAAGCTATACCCTTGCTTTCTTCCTGTTGTAAAATTAACAGGTAAGAGAACGTAAATATTCCCAGATTAGCTAAACTGAGGAATCATCCTCCTTACCCCTGGCCTTGCAGGAGACATTCAGAGACCAAATGGGAGCTCCTCATTAGCAGTGTCAGGCAGAGGGGCTGCCTACACCGTGAGCCTCGGCCGTGCTGTTTTTCATATGTGCTTCTTTGAAGGACACGTGCCTGAACATCTTTAGAACCTCTCAAGCTATCTTTATAATCCACTGCCTCACAATCCATATGGACACCACATAGTCTTGGAAGGAGTTGGTAGAGCTAAAAATGTCCTGGCAAATGATTGGAAAACATCACACTGGCTTCAGTGACCTCTTCTCTCCAATGCTGGCAACATGATATTGGTCAAGAACTTCAATTAGGGGGACAAATGTGTATTATTATCATTTTTAAATTTACAGGTGTCTGTAGCCTTTTAAAATGTTTTTCAGTGTATTCATGAATCTCCATTTTTTGCTCTGTTTCTGCTTTTCTATATCTCTACTCCAGTCTGAGCTATCCAAACTTGGGGACATCTCCACATGGCCTACTGCCACTTGAAATTCGACAGATCACACTTCCTCTCAAATATAATCCTTTTCCTCTTTCAGTTTCTAGTACAAGTAGTGGTCTCTCAACTAACCAAGATTAAAATGTAGCAGCCTACTTTCAGCCATTCTCTTGTAGGCTCCCTCTTCTGTCTTCACCATATTTCCAACGAGTGTATCTTGTTTTCCTTTTATAGTTAACACCTTAATATGACTCGCATTCGCCTTTGTTACCTGCATAGTGCTAATAGGCTTGACCTCATGCGTCCATCCTCCCTGTCTCCCTACTTGAAATCAAGTAAAGTAGGACATTTTGCAAGGCTTCACCAAACGATTGGGCAGGTGAAAACATAAAAATCAGTTTCATATTCCAAGAAATGTGCACCAGAGACACCCAGGACTCTTATTCCATCCTTATCTCCATTAGTTCCCAAGTCTTACTCCAGCCCCGTCCCATCCCTTACCCTCACCACCTTATCCCTGCTGCGGGTGGACCTGGTGGATGGATGTGTGTGTCACACATCACTTGGTCATTAAAAAACAAAACTACAAAACTAATACTAATACAAAATAGTTGTTTTTTATTTTTAACCTGAGACAGAATGTCTCTACATTACAATGGTTGCACTAAAACATAAATATTAAAATGTCAAATTTCCATAACAAACTACACAACCCTGCTAGATTAATGTTCCCACAGCACGACTGCAACATGCCACTCTTCTCAAGGAGACCTAGTGCAAGGTACACACGAACTCTTTTGTGAGACAGCTTGGATGGTTCAGTGGACTGCAAAACCATCTTGCTGACAGCCATGCTGTCAACACTTCTTCACACTTACCTTCAACTCCAGACAAACAGTCCTGGCAACTGGATCCTAAAGGTGGCCCAGTCTCCCCGTGTCTAGTCCCACTCCTCCTTCTCTCTGAGATGCTCTCTTCCACTCACTCTGTTGCCTCATCTACAGCGACCAGATTCTCATTGACACCCTAAGATTTATTCCAAATACTACCTCTTTTGGGAGTTCTTTCCTCATCATTCCAACTTCTGTTCAATCTGTCATCCTTTCTCTCCTTTAAACCTTATAACATTTTGTGAACATTAACTTTCCTTGGATTACATTACTTATTCTCTTTACCAGAATATAAATTCCTTCAAAGTAAGGACTCTGCTTCATTCATATTCCCCTTATGTTTCCTAGGCTTGAGCAGTTTTCAGTAAATATTTGTTAGCGTTAATCAATGCTTAGAGTTCTGTGTTGTCTTCGTATTGATTTTTTAAAAATATTTCTCTAAGTGTGTGTGTGTGTGTGTGTGTGTGTGTGTGTGTGTGTGGTGTATGGTCATTTTGGAACATTTGAAAAATATAAAATATACAAAGAATAAAATAAAAGTCACCTAGTATTCTATTACACAGAGTTAACCAGGCCAATATTTGATGTATATTTCTAATTCTTTTCTTTTATATTCTTTGTTAAAATAAAGTTTTTTCCTGGTTTATTGCCTAATATTATATTTTGATTGTTTTCCGTTATTAAGAATTCTTTGAAAATGCCATTTCAATGGCTCTTTAGTATTATATATTATAAATACACTATTCATTTATTCACTCTTTCGTTAAATAAATTTAAATTGTTTCCAGTGTTTTCCTCATTACAAAATATGTACAAAACATTCAAGTACAGAAAATTTTGCCCCAATTAATGATAATTTCTTTATAATTTATTTCTAGAAATGGTATTAGGAGAAATAAAGTATATGCTTTGAGGTTTCTTTCAGGAATGTTTCACCAATTTCTATTTCCTTAACAGAATATGACAGATCCTGTCTTGCCAAACCCTTGCAGCACTGAGCTTCACCATTACAAACAATCTTGGCCAGTTTCACCTGCCTGATGTAGGCAGGAGTGTCCTGAAATATTCACTTAAGGATTTCTGCCTAATTACTTTTGTAATTTGGTCTTCTGAATTCCTCTGGCTGAAGTTCTGCTGCTTCATTCCCCTTTGGCAATTTTGAATATGAGAACGTTAGCATTTCTGAATGTGTGTTACTAAAGTAGTTTAAAAGTCAAGTGGGAGACCTAATTCATTATTGATATACTGGCTGGGGGTAAAAGTAAGGCTGTCTTGCTACAGCTAACACATAGTTTGAAGCCACAAGACTCAAGGTACAGGTCATAGAAAATTACTATATATTCTATTTTGATTAGAAATGGCACAATTAACTGTGACCTTTGCTTTGTGTTCAGTTTTAATAAAAGAACCTAGTGTTTTTATAAGGTGGTTTTTTGTTTGTTTTTTTGCGGTATGCGGGCCTGTCACTGTTGTGGCCTCTCCCGTTGCGGAGCACAGGCTCCGGACGCGCAGGCTCAGCGGCCATGGCTCACGGGCCCAGCCGCTCCACGGCATGTGGGATCTTCCCGGACCGGGGCACGAACCCGTGTCCCCTGCATCGGCAGGCGGACTCTCAACCACTGCGCCACCAGGGAAGCCCAAGGTGGTGGTTTTGACTTTGGGTTCTCTCCTGCTGTTATAGTTGATTGAAATTGGTACATCATGGAGGGTGAAGAGGTGTGAGAATGGCTTTGTGTCCTGTCCTCTTGGCTGTCTCACCTCCCGCATGTACCAGGCACACACCAGCAGAGACTAACTTAAGTAAGTCTTGTGTCTTCGTGTCAAGGCTCTGTTGCTGTGATTTGTTTCAATCTGTTTTCAAGCTTCTCTGACAGAAAAAATAGCTGGGGAGAATACCAACTTATTTTGCTCATGAAAGAGAAATCTTCTTGTTCATTCAGTTATGTGATGACTAAACATGCTACAAATTAATTTTCAGTGTTGGTTATACTTTAAGAAACTTTTTTATCAAGGTAGTGCTCTTTCGAGGAGGAATATTTTATATAATATCCCACTTTAAGTTGTCTGTATTTTACTGTACTCAAGACTCAGACATACCCTTCCATGTGCAAAGTTGATGTCACTGTGTCACCAGTGTAATTTGAGAGTTTTATCTAGGTATAGGGATTTATCCACTGTTATGTACCAACATTGTGTTCCAGGGTTCCTCACAGGATGGGAAGGGTTGTACTTGAACCAAAGTTAACCAACACCAGATGATCAACTATAGGCACAAGAACACAATAATAAAACAGTGATTTGTCTGGAATTAGAATATACCTGAGATTTTGAGAACAATTAGTCAGTTCCAGCCCACAAATTTCAGAGACCCTGATCATATAGTCATAATGTACTCTCGTAGGCCTTCTCTCCATAGTAATCCCTCTGGTCTATTTAATAATTCTGATTATGTGGCTAAGAGGAAGGGACAGGAATACTTTTGCTGACAGAGACATTTACCTAATAGGTATGTGGATTTATCCCTGGAACCTAGAAGCCAAGTGTGTTATGGATTACCTCAGTACATGTGTTCGAAACATAGCAGGAATAGGAAAACATGGAATAACATTTGTGTTTTTTCCTGTGGAATTAGTGTATAACCATTATTTACAAGTGATAATTTACTGGTGAGAGAGGAAGTGAGGTTATTCTTTGTAGATTTAGGCAAGCGAACTATACTGTATTTAAGATTTTTATAACAAAATTAAAAATTGGGAAATGATGGTCTACGTTAAAATGACAACAGTAAGAACATTACACAATTCTCATTTTCATGTGAGCAGATGGTAATCATGTGCCGTACTGGATGAGGAAAGGATCACTCCTTCCCTTTCTCTATGCCTGTAGCTTTGTGAGCTGGAGCAGTCCTTGGCCACCACTGGGTTCTGAGTGACCCAGAGAAGTTTCCTCCTAGACCTCTGGAGTGGAAGTTGGAAGACTCTCTCAGTCCAAGCAATCACCGAAGCAATGCAGTCAAACGCCTCTGCCTTCAAAATGTTGGTGTGAGACCTGCTCTCCCTACAGCACATGTCCACTCACAGTTCAAAGGACATGATAATTTAATACCTTAGGATCCTATAGCAGTTTTCCTAGTTATTTGCATTGAGAAGATAGAGCCCTCCATTGAGCCCCTCTAAGTTTTCTTTTATGTTCCCCAGAAAGGAGAATATCAGGCAACATCATTGCACTTGCACTTGGGCATCATTTCAAATTAACTTAAAAACAAAAACAAAAACAGAGAACACCCTCAGACAAAACTGAAAAAGAACAAAGCTAGCATATCTCTATAATGGGAACTGAATTTTATAAAAGGAGAGTGACAGGGCAAAAGAGACGTTATTAGGAGTCGTGGTGCCATAAAATCTTCTTTAGCCAAGTATCTATGCATATAGGATGAAGGAAAGTGGCTATTTTTTAAAATAGAAATGTTGTAAATGGTATGCATTTGCCTTTGGGTAGAGCACATTCTGTTGATCACCCTTAATAGAAATTCATGTTGACACACTTGTATTCATGATAGACACTTTAAACAATAGCTGACATTTTGCCAGAGGTCTTAAAACAAACAGATACTGTAAAGTTTGCAAATGCAAATCTAAGAACATCAATTTTCAAATTTAAAAATTTAACATAAAAAGTTATATTTTAGTGTGTATTTGGATTTAAGATTTTAACCTTTATAAGGGTAAAATCATTTCAAAATGTATTCATATCTCAAGAATTTTTAATTCTAAAAAGAATATCACTTATTAATGGGAAATTAATGATCCTATTCATCACTCTTTTAAATGATCCATCATAGTTAATCCATGTTTCTTAAAACACTTATTAAAATTAAGACACTGTTTTCTGAGGAATCAAAAATTTAAGTCTGTAATTTACATGCATTTTGTTTCAGAGATTGCTCATCAGACAAAAAGCTTTGCTAAGTGCTTATTTTGGAATACAATGTGATATATCTTTGAAGGCTGACTTGTTTCCTGAAACAGGAATTCACTAGTCATTTTCCAACCATTCGCTTATTGTCTTCTCTTTTCTCTGATGACAAACTCTAAATGTTAAACAAACTGGTTGTAGAAAATGTTAATCATTATTGTTTCCCTACATGTCAGAGCAATTACTTCCTTTTGGTGAAATTTTGTTTCTACACAATTTTTTTCATCTAAGTTCCTTTATTTGATGCCTACCTGGATAGCATGAGGTTTTAATGGACAGTTACAAGTTAAGAGGATGGAGATGAAGCATCCTCCTGCATGTGTACGATTTCAATGTAAACTCTCTTATCTCCATACCAGGGTCAAGATCCTTTGTTTTCAATGTCACTTACATTCATTTACATATGGCTTATTACCAGTCATGAGACAGGCACAGAAAAAGACATACCAATTAGCTGATAATTAAATACTTCCCTGCCTGTCTTCTTGCAGTTTGGCAGAAGGCACTAGTTAGAATGTTTTGGTAAAAATTTTTGTTTCCCTTGTGAAAGCAGTTGAATGACTTGCCTGGATCTGTCTGTCCACTATTGATGGCACTAAATATATGGGATCACAACTATAGTTCCATTCTTTTCAGTTGCAGACTCTGCGCAGGGTGCTAGTGGTAGGGAATGGGAGCAGGGCTTTGGAACTAGAACAAACGTGATTTCATTCAGGAATCTTAAGCTTCTGAAGATGGGTACAACATGTAGACAAATAGCTAGTACAACATTCTAGAAGACGGATGTGAGGACTTCCCTGGTGGCGCAGTGGTTGGGAGTCTGCCTCCCGATGCAGGGGACACGGTTTCGTGCCCCGGTCCGGGAGGATCCCACATGCCGCGGAGCGGCTGGGCCCGTGAGCCGTGGCCGCTGAGCCTGCGCGTCCGGAGCCTGTGCTCCGCAACGGGAGAGGCCGCAACTGTGAGAGGCCCGTGTACCGCAAATAAATAAATAAATAAATAAATAAAAGACGGATATGAGATTAAAATACTATTTTACCATCTAGAAAGAATACCCTCAATATACATATTTAGCAAAACATTCTACGGTTAGCACGTCAAAGTAGACCAATCGTTTTTTTTTTTTTTTTTTCAGATACAAGATGAAATTTTACTCATAATGAAATGAATCACTATAAACTAGACATTTTAAGAAGCTGACACATACCACAAATATAAAATCTATACAAATAACATAATATTCTTAATAACTACTGAACACCATCTTTTATATCTTTTTTCTCTTCACCTTTTGATTGCATATTTTTTATGCTTTCTTTTCAAAGTTTTTATTTTTTTAACATCTTTATTGGAGTATAATTGCTTTACAATGTTGTGTTAGTTGCTGCTGTATAACAAAGCAAATCGGCTATATGTATACATATATCCCCATATCTCCTCCCTCTTGTGTTTCCCTCCCACCCTCCCTAGCCCACCGCTTTAGGTGGACACGAAGCACCGAGCTGAGCTCCCTGTGCTATGTGGCTGCTTCCCCCTAGCTATCAAAGCAGACCGATCTTAAGAAGTTTGAACATATCTGAAGGAAGCTAATGTTGATCCTACCTAAGGAACCAGTAGTACCAACTGCTACAATAATCACCTACTTTCTATACCTACTCATACTTTTAGAGAAAGTGATATCGTGTATGTTGCACACATATGAGCCATTATAAAAAAACTATTATCATAATTTCAGACTGTTAGAGTTTCATGTCATCTATATAAAACATAACTGAAAAGAAATGGAGGCATACCCCAAGATGGTTAGAGTATTGCTTTTGTCTCTAGGTGGTAAAGTTATGAGTGACTTTTTAAAAATCATATTTTGGGCTTCCCTGGTGGCGCAGTAGTTGAGAGTCCGCCTGCCGATGCAGGGGACGCGGGTTCGCGCCCCAGTCTGGGAAGATCCCACATGCCATGGAGTGGCTAGGTCCGTGAGCCATGGCCACTGAGCCTGCGCGTCCAGAGCCTGTGCTCCACAAGAGGAGAGGCCACAACAATGAGAGGCCCGCGTACCGCAAAACAAAATTATATTTTATTTTGTGTTCAAAATTTCTACAACAAGCGTGTTTTATATTTATTCTAAAAGCTTCATAAAAGAACAGTCCAATATTTTTGATCCTAGTATAACTTCAGAGGTAGAGTTGTGGAATTAAAGGTGTAATTTCTAGGTGCTGGTGCTACAATTTATTACTAAATGCATTTTGCCATAGTGCATATAGTAGTTGAAACTAAGTGCTACAAAAAGTGCAAGAAAAGAGGAAAAGAAAAACAAACATTAAAAAAGGCCGAATAGATTTAATTCTGAATGGGTGAGTTACAATTTTTGCCTATGTTCACATTGAGGACAATTCTTAAACCCAGTTGATAAGTTTAAGAAGAAGTTGAGGAACCGTAGACAGTCTGGTTTAGGAGTCCTAGACAGTCTTACTTGTGAAACAAGACCAGAGTTGTGATGTAATAATAGAAAAGTTCATTTTCCTCATATTTATTACCTCAACCTTTAATTACACCAGAAACTATATTGATTTATGTTCTCAAATCTGACAATTTACTCATAGTAGTGTTAATCTTAATACACAATTTTTATATTTCATCAAAATCAGTTAAAAATTTGAGTTACATGCTAATAGTTCAGATTCTCTAATTTTTTTTTCTTGAATAGCTAGATATTTAGGGCAAACATATATTTTTTTTTTGCTAGAAATATGTGAATAATTCTCTTATGTATATTTGGTAGATATAAATATGTTTACCCCTCTATATGGTGCCCATGATGCCAAAGTCTCTTGTGTTCATAGTGTTTTTATGCCAATGAGGAGAAGATCAAGGCTTTGCTTTGACTGAGCTCATTTTGCAGTTGTTTGCCATGGCAGTCAACTCTTAAGAAAGCCCACATATTACATGCTGGAAGTACTTCCAAATCCATCTTCTCCCAAAGAAGGATATTTATTTGAGTTTGTGGTCAGCAGAGGCTTGGAGACATGCCGAGTTCCACTAGAGCTTTGGCGGGTCAAGTTTCCATTAACTGAAGAATTCAGGCCAGACAATCTGTACCTCAAGCACAAAGTGTTCTGCTCAAGGAAAAACGAATGGAAGTAGGTGAATTGGCAAAAGCTTTTGGAAGGTAGAAATTCTATTAACTCTTTTCAGCCCATTTTGGCTATATTCTCACTAATTGCAAAGCACTTATTTCCTTGTCTCCAGTGAAGAGCAGTGTGGCCAGAGCCAATGATCAACATACTGTATATTCTTAATATTTTGATTATTATTTTGTACTATGTAGTGTTATTTAGGGCCAAACAATTGCCCAATAAACTATATTATAAAATTACCACCGCGGTCATTTCCACGTGTGTAAAGTGGGAGTTAATATGGTAGCTCAGCACCAAGAAGGTGGGCTCAATGAGTGGCACCAATGGTGAGCCATTAGCAGTCCTGTTAAATATTGTTCCCATGTTGCAGATAAAGAAATTGTAGCTCAGAGAATGTAAATAGTTTACTTAAATAATAAATATCAGAATGTATTTCATTTAATAAATATTCATCTAGCTTACACACACATTCACATACACAGGTTTTCAAAATGCTGCGAGTAGAAGGATGAATCAGGCACAGTCTGGATCAGCATTCAGTGCGCAAAACAGAAATCTCTCTGGATAGTTCAAGGAAAAATGGATTTAAATGCAGTGAGTGAGTGCTTAAAACCTCACTGGAAGAGCAGGAGGAATGAAAATTACGGAGGACTGTGACTGCTCTCTTGGTTTTGAGGTCCCAACCCTGCAGATGTGATTCAGAGGTCAAGAAACTGATGTCTTCACCCTCTTACTGCTAATGTCCCAGCAGACTTTTACCTTCCAGAGGTGGTAACTAGAAAGTGGAAGGTGGTGTGCAGACACTACTGTAAACAATTGCTCTTCTAGAGCTTGCTTAGCAGCTGTCATTGCACAGGAAGGTGACTGCTGCCTCCCTTTAGTCCTTTAAATCTTATTCAAGTGCATCTCATTGACAGATCTCACCTGGTCAGAACCCTAGCTAACATAGATTCCTGTTTTAGCCTTCCATCCCCTGCTCTGTTAGGTGAGGCATGAAGTAGGTGGAAATGGATGCCAGGCCCAGCACCAACAGACCATATGGAACACACAACCTCTGCACTCAGAGAGTTCACAATTTAGTAGTGGAGGCAGGTAAATAAAGAGACAATTTTAGTATCTCATGGCAAGTGCAGTGATGGACTTAGACACTGTGATGGTAGAGATGGGCTTTGATGTGAGAGCAGTGGGATAAGTCAGGAAAAGGATCAAAAGAGCTTCCTGGAAATGATGTTGCCTGAGCTAATTCTTAAGGGATTAGTAAAAGCAGATGATACAAAAAGGGAGGGATGCGTATGGGAAGGAACAGAATCAACAAGTGATAAAACAACACGTGAACATGAACAGACATGAAGGGGATGGGGGAAAGTGACATTGTACTAAAGAGTGGAATGGAGGTAGTGAGTTTCGGATTTTACTGTGATCACACTAGCATCATATGGAAGGTGAATATGAAAATATGAAGCTACACAGAGGTAGGGGTATAAATACTGCAAGACCTGAGGTGTGATCAGAAATAAAGGGGATCAGACTTCTGGTTTCCAGTTCCTAATATAAACAGCTTGGAAGTCACCACTGTCCTAACAAGGAAAAAACTGAACAGACTGAAAAATCAACAACTATTCTTAGATCTATAAAAGTGGTGTGAGGACACAGGGCAATCCCCTACCCCCCAGGATTAGAGAAACAGGTGAATACAGGGAGTCTTGGCTTATTGGGGCAGAAAGTCATGATCAGAAACCTACGTGGGAACCAATCTGGGGAAGGACAGCCTGAATTGTTAATGACGAATTGCTGGAGGCTCATTGTATAAAATGCTGAGAGTTAAAAGCTCCAGGGAGAGGAGCAGGTATGGGGGGGCCTTCCACACTTTTGTGAGATTTACCTCCAGGACCTTGACCAAGTTCTCACTGTAAATATTTGAGAAAAATCTCCTTGTGTTTGCATCAGGAGGAGGGGAAAAGGGACCATTTTTACATATGCCAGAGCACTCTGCTCTACTCATCAAGGCTTGCTCTCAGGAGAAACCAGGTAACCAGAACCTAACCTGCTGGGGTATTATTAGAGCTTAACTGACCTGTGGGGGAGGGAAACTCCCAACTTTAGTCTTCCACATGGGAAAAGGCAAATACCCAACTCCAGGTACTTTAGCCATCCTGCTCCACCCAAGCGGGGAGGAAAAAAAATCAAGAAACACTTGTGAGTTAACAGTCCATAGGCACATGATCATTAAAAGCCCAAGAGCTAATCCATTGGACTATAGAATGCTTTACCTTCCCCCACCTCTTACCATTTTATTACTGAAGACCTTTTACAATAGTTCCTTTTACCTGGTACATCATGCCTGGCTATCAAGAAAAAATTATAAGTCATAACGGAAAAAAGGTGGAAAACAAAATTTGAAGAGACAGGGTAAGCATCTGAATGAGACATGGCAGGGATATTGGAATTATTAGACTGGGAATTTTAAACTATGATTAATATGCTAAGGGCTTTAATGAATAACTAGACAGCATGCTAATACAGCTGGACAATGTAAGCAGAGAGGAGGAAATCCTAAAAAAGAACCAAAAAGAAATGCTAACGATCAAAAACTGTGACAGAAATGAAGACTGCTTTTGATAGGCTTTTCAGTAGACTGGGCACAGCTAAGGAAAGAATCTCTGAGCTTGAGGATATATCAATAGAAACCTCAAAAACTGAAATGCAAAGAGAACAAAGGGAAAAAAAAAACAGAACAGAATATCCAAGGACTGCAGGGCAACTACAAAAGGTGTACCATGTGTATAATGGTAATACCACAAGGAGAAGAAAAAGAGAAAGGAAATGAGTAATATCACACTGAGGAAAGGAAGGAATCAAGTATTATGTCCTTGCTTTGGACTTTGATACTTTGATACCTTTTTAACACAGAGGTACTGTTAAGTCAGAATTTTAACCTAGGTCTACTTGATTGCAAAGTCAGTGCTTTCCTTTCTCTTTCACACTGCCTTAACTGTGATTTGGTACTGACCAAGTCATTCTGTATTGAAAGATGTGTCCAAGGAATCCATGGCATCATGTGTAAGTTATGTGTTTACATGTGTATATTCTTTGTTCACAGTAGAAGGCATGACCTCAAGTGGTTCTCAAAGTTTAAAAATCACTGAGCTAAGACTTCTGGCTTAAAAACCTGATAGGTGGTGTTCATTCAGTTCTGTTCTAGAGATCAAATGCTCACTCAGGAGTATATTTTAAAAGCGTACTAAGTAGTTCTGCTTTAGGCAGTGCTGTAGGTTAAAAATTCTTAAAGATCTCCCTGCCATGAAGCACCAAGGTATTGAATAAATCACAATGAAAATATGTCTAGGTGCTCTACTGAACTCTGGTGAACATAAAACAAGTCCCAACAGAGACAAACACATGGAGTCTATTGGAAAGAAACAGAATAAGGGAAGCTTGAGTGGTTCTGGAGGCCAATGTTGACTGTAGGAACCTAGAGTTTTGGAGAGTAATGATTGCTGGGGGTGCGCGGTGGGCAGGAGAAGACGTGAGGCCTGCACACACTGAGGGCAAGTTGGGGACTGGATGTGAGAACCTGCATTCCTCCAGGTGCTGCATCCTTAGGGAAACGTTGTGCTGGGGAAATCCCTGCTGCCCAGGAAACATTTAAGGAACCTCTCTGCCTCTCCCATATCCAGGGATAGAACCTAGTGGGAGCTAATATAGGTCTTGTCGGGAGAAAAGCATCCTCAAACTAGCTCTTTCAGGATTCCCAAGGATTAATATTAGCCAAATATGATCCACCATAAACAAGATATCATGAACAAGACCAGCAGAGATAACAAATTCAGGCCCTCAAGGACCCAGAAACAAAACACCTCTGTGTAAAATGGTTATGTTATCAAACAATGTTATTAATGATGGAATTAAAATAAGCATAGACGAAGCAACTAACAAATTAAAGTGTCACGAGAATCTATTTTACACCCACTAGATTGGCAGAAGTTAGAAAGATGGATAATACCAAGTGTAGTATGTGGAGCAGCCAGAACTTTCCTGCATTACTGGGGGAAAGAGGAGTATAAATTGGTGCAGTTTGCTCCTAACAATTTTGTAAAGTTGAACTGTATACACTCTATGACTCAACGTTAACACTTTTAGATAAATACCCTGCACATACACCTGAACATGCACAAGAGACACTTCTGAGAATGAAGTCTGCAGAGCAGCTGTGTTGGTGATAGCAAAACAAACCGAAAATTTGGAAAACAATGTGCAGGGACAGAAGAAAATAAACTGTGGTGTTCCATACAATGGTATGCTATACAACAGTGACAATGAACTATAGCTATGCACAACGTGTTTAAATTTCAAATACAACGAACCGCAAAAACACTGTTACCCGACCACATTGACTATGACATTTTTATAAAGCTTAAGTACTTAAAAAACTTAACAGTATGTTTTAAGGGAGATATATATATATATATATATATATATATATATATATATATATATAGCAAAAATATAAAATATGCAAAATAAAAATATAATATTTATATATTTATAACATTTATAAAATAAAATATAAAATATTGATATAAGCAAGAGAAATCCTTATATTTGAAATACAATGTGAAATTTTAAAATGTGGGAGAAATGAAAGAATATATAAATACAGTGATCTTCAAGGTTACCAATTATATTCTATTTCTTAAGCTGAGTGGAGGGCACATATTAGTATTCTCTTTATTATATATACATTATTTATCTTCATTTTATGTATAAAAATGTCATAATTTTAAAAGACACTATGAATCATATATACATATATGATTCATATATCCCCTCTTTTCTGGATTTCCTTCCCATGTAGGTCACCACAGAGCACTGAGTAGAGTTTCCTGTGCTATACAGTAGGTTCTCATTTGTTATCTATTTTATACGTAGTATCAATAGTGTATGTATGTCAACCTCAATGTCCCAATTCATCCCCCCCCATTTCCCCTTGGTATCCATATGTTTTTTCTCTATGCCTGTGTACAGTAGAAACTAACACAACATTGTAAAGCAACTATACTCCAATAAAAATTTTTTAAAAAGTAACCTGCTATGTGGAAGTCAGATGTATTTTTTCATATGAAAATAAAAGCATATTTAGCTGAAAAAATAAAAAAATTAAAAGACACTATGTCTGCATTTCTACCTGATTCATTTCTGTTTTGTAATACTCTTGATGAATGAAAGCTACAAATTTATAAAAGAAGTAAGACATTGACATAAAATAAGACACAGCTTACGAATGTATTTATTATTTGAAGTACTGTGGTTTTTTCGTAGTGTGTTATTCTCAAAGATAGAAATTTCGTTGCAGAAAAAATGTTTGTTGACTCTAAAAATCAATATATAAAATCACTAATTAATTTCTAATTCTCATAAGTGTCCCCTAAAAACAAAATAATTTAATGATGTTACACCATGCATGTTTTTAAATCTTTTGAATCTTGTTCGAGAGAAAATTTAAATTAAGAAAATAGATCTACAATTATTTCAGTTTCTTCTCTTTTGTTCCTGTTTATGTTCTCAGTAGAATCTAGATGTATGCCAATTATTATAATGCCACTCAAGAGACACTTCTAGTGGTACAGTTTTTTAAAGGAGACTTTTGTAGTCAGTTCAGTGTGGAATGGTGAACCAGTAGCAAAATCTATGTCCATTTATGTAGAATCCGTAGCTCTGTCAAATGTTGTAACTTATTTGGCTTAAGGATTCTCTTCAGATTTGGGGGTGGACTTGAAATGCACCTATTTAGTCACAGAAAGGAGGAAAACAACTCTACATCACTTCAGATGCAAACCTTACATGGTTGAGTTCTTGCTGAAGGAGAGGCTGGCTTTGTGATAGCCCCGTTTTCCTCCTGTTGAGTGAGCTCAGAGGGTTTAACTTTCATTTAACTTGGCAAAATGCATGTGCAAATTTCTTACACTATAAATCCAGGTTTTTATTTTGCTTAAGCGTGTTTCCTTTTTTTGTAGTTGGAATAAGGAAAGGAGTAAAGTAAAAGTAAAGTTGGTAATAAAATAAAGAGAATAAAGTGAGTTTTGATATCTGACCGTCCTCACATTATAGATAACTACATTGAAATTTAATAAAACATTTCAATTTAAATACATTTTAATAGACACTTATCTAACATAGATTCATTATTTGACAAATTTCTATAGTCTTTTACTTATATTTCTTGGTCTATAATGACTGTTAGCAGTTTGCAGGCTTAAAACGTGGCACTCCTAAAAATGCTGAAATTCCTATCAACAACCTATTCTTGAGAAAGATGTGCTTTATTACATATTGCTTCAGTTTCTGTATGAAAGTTACAATGATTAATTGCAGTAAGGTTCTTCCTAAGGTTCTTCCTTCTTTCTTCTCCTTCGCTATACACATAATCATTTAAGTGTACGGAATAACAAATTTGTATACCATATGGCCTTCCCTAAACCTTCTCAGTGTTTTAAAGCGTGTCTTGATTTTTTTTCCCCGCCATGTTACTCTAGGATAGTTTCCCAGCACGATTTGGAGGAATTCATTTTGTCAACCAACCATGGTATATCCATGCCCTGTATACCGTGATCCGGCCTTTCCTGAAGGAGAAGACTCGGAAAAGGGTATTTGTTTGCTTCTTTGTTTTTTTATTTCCTTTCTGCTCCCCCATTCAATAAATTATGATGAATACTGTATTTATAACATGTGCTGTGGTAAAATGTGTTTCTGTATTGAATATAACTGTAAAAGATAACATAAAAGATATTTTACAAAATGTAAAAACTTGTGATTAATCCTGAACAGTGTATCTGTGAAAGAAATACTTAAAAATTAGCTCTCTTGCTTTTCCACAAATGGGGAGAACATTTTAGCACATTCATTATACATTAAAGCCTCGGTTTAAAAGTAAAAAAATTATACCATGTTACTATATTGTTATTGGTACACTTAATTTCAAGTAATATACAGGCAAAAGTTATAATTTTTTATGTTATAAATAGGTGTTAGTTATTTCACAATATGTATTACATTGAATATAGTGAATTTTGTGATCTCTAATATAATTTTGTAGTGATTGTCTTGATCAATCACACATTTCAGAAAGAATACTAATGTGTAGAAATTTTAATATCTCTTTAAATTACAAGTTACTTGAATTCCAAGATTCAGTTTTATCCAACAATGAGGATATTCAAAGTAGGTTCCAAAATAATCATTTTTCTGAGAATAAGAATATTTATATAAATTATTTAATGCAGTGCATGGCACATTGTAAATACCGAACACATTTATCACTATTGATAATATTTTAAAATGCATTTTAATGTACATTATTTCATTTTATCCTCCAAACATCTCTGAAAAGTAAGCTTAGTAAGCATCATCTCCTATTGAAAAGCTGAGGAAAGTAAGTCTTAGGATGGATAAATAACTTGCTTATTCATTTACACAGCTGTAAAGTTGTAGAGTTAACATTTGAATACAAATAGCTCTGCATTTAGAGATATTTTTACCACTGTGCTGTGACCAATTTTCAAATGATTAGTTCCACAGGAAAATATAGTTACTTCTAAATCCATAGGGAAGATAATTTTCCATGTTTCTCATGAATGAGAAGGCACTTCAGGTATCTCAGTGCCATAGAAGCCTTACTGTGAGTGTGAAAGTGAAATCATTGTTAGTATGTGTCGGTGTCAAACATTTGTGAACAGAGAGTTTTCTGTTTATGAATTTGTTGAATGTGTTTTAGCAATTTAGGAGGAAGAATTCTGTAAACAATTATAATTTATATTAGGAATTATTTCTACCACCAAGATTCATATTAATTTACATTTTATAATTTGGAAAAATGTATTGATGTGCCTCAGAAAAAACACTTTCAGCATTGTTTTATGAAGGGCTGATCAGGTGATCCAAAATACCTGCTGGGGCTTTTAGCACAAATTGTACTAATGAATGCTTTTGTAGTGTTCACGCTTTGCTGCGTGCTGTTCTAAGTACTCTTGGTATGTTAACTCATTTAGTCCCTCCAACAAAGCTTTAGGGTAAGCATTGTTATTTTCCTCCTTTTATAGATGGGAAAATGAGGCATAGAAGGTGAAACCATTTGCTCTAAATCACAGCTAGGAGGTAGTAGAGCTGAAAATGTGGATGTATTGGGAAGACTGTTCCAGGTAGAGGGACTAGCAAAGGCAATGGTCCTTAGGTAGAAACAGGCCTGGAATATTTGACAAACAGCAAGGAGGCCAGAAAAGCTGGAGACAAATAAGCTACTGGGGAGGATATTAGGGGACTGGATGGGCAGGAACATAGTGTGCCCGCTCATAGAGGGTCTTGTACACTGTTGTAAAGATCTGGGCTTTCAGTCAGAGTGAAATGAGAAGCACTTGAAAGACTTTGAGTGCAGGAGTGACTTGTTGTGACATGATTTTGACATGATTTTGCTCTGTTGAAAAGACTGAAGAGTTTCAAGTCTACAAAACAAGGAAAGTTCTAGGTTTGGGGGTTATTTGATGAAATTTGATGATTTTGACAATGCCTACAAGAATGCATTGCTAGCACTATTCCAGATGGAATTGAGGTATTTGAATTTTACCATTTTAATTAAAACTATATGACTTGGAAATTTTTGTATGAGAAAATAATTGTAGATTGAAACACCTTTAATTTTTAAGTATATAATCAATGCACAATGCAACGTTATTATATTTCCTTACTGGAATCCCAAGTGATTCAGCATTACAGTATTACTCAAACAACTTATAACACAGATGCTGTAAATCTATGTTCTGAAAAACTGGTAAAAGGAAACCTAGGAAAGAGTCGTGAATCCTCTTTCACAGTAGACATTTAGCTCTTCATTTTCTTAAATTAAATCAGACTTTGGGTTTCCAACGCACTGGGCTGATGGGAATGTCAACCTTAGGGGTTGACAGGGGTCCCTTCTTCTCAAAATTTCACCAGTGTCTAGAATCTTTCATGTAGAGCCTAACTTCCCATCCATCTTGGCCACTTTTGACATGCCCACTGTTCAAGCTAGTATTAGTTCCTTGAATTAAGGTCCCCTTCTGCTCCAGCAGAAGGAGATGCTTCAGCATCTTTACTGAAGCCAGAACCCAATGGCGAGGTTTCAATCCACTACCCTAGTGCATTCTTCAGCTGGTCTACGGATGTGGTCCTGCCACACCCCAAGAGCTGACAGGAAACAGGTTTTCCTGCTAGTTGTCACAAACTTCCACTTCTTCCTCAATCGTGGGCTTGCTATTCTATTCCTTGCTAATTCTTAAAAATATTCTACCCTCTTTCTACCATAATTATGGTCAGCTACCATAATCTCTTCAATGGCATGGTTTAGGAAAATAAAATGTAAAAGTTTTTTAAATTTAAAAGTTCAGCCTAAGTATAATTGTAAGGTAATCTGAGGCAAAGGAGACCCAAAGAACCAGACTTCTTGCATGAAATGGAGGAAGAAAAAATATACACGGGGGAGAATATAGTAAAACTTCAATAAATGATGAGACAAATGTGTGCATGGCATATTCCAGCAGGCTGTGAGTAGTAGGAGATGTGCTCACAGAAAGAGTTCATAGAGGATCTTATAGGACTTACTCTAAGAGAAAGAAGAAGCCAGTGGGGGATTATGAGCAGACTAATGTGACCTGACGGATGTTTTAACATGGTCATTCTGTTGCTGTGTTGAGAATAGAGTATTGGTGGTGAGAGTGGAAGTCAGGAGGGCAGTTAGGAGGCAGTAACACAGTGTGAAGGATGATGGGAGTTGAGTTAGGGTTGTAAGGGTGGAGTTGTTCAGATGTTTGAATTCAGGATAGATTTTGGAGGTAGTACCAAAAGAATTTACTGACAACTTAGATTATGAGAGAAGTAAAAGATGAGTCAAATGTTTTGGCCTGAGAAACTAGAAGCATATTTGTACGATTAACTGACATTGAAAATAGGGAGGAGTTGATTTGGGGGAGAGAATTATAAGTTCAATCTTGGATATGTTAAGTTCCAGGTGCCCATTTACCATTTAAGTGGAGGTGTGACATAGGGAGTAGAAATACAATATGGAGTTCAAAAGAGAAGTCTGGATTCAAAATATAAATTTTCAGTGTATGGACAATACTTAAAGCCACTAGACTGAATGACATCACCAAGGAGTGAGTATAGTTAGAGAAGAGAATAAATCTGAGAACTGAAGCCTGGAGCTCTCTGATGTTAAGATGCTGGGGAGGTGAGGAATAACCAGCAAAAGAGTCTGAAAAAAGCATCTATCAAATAGAAGGAAACCAAGAGATCCTGGGAGAAAGTGTTTCAATGAGGAGAGCCATCTACTATATCCAGTGCTGCTGAGAGTTTAAGAAAAATAAGGACAGAGAATTATTGGACACTGAATTTAGCAGTGAGAAGGATCTTGACAAGAGCTATTTTCATGCAATGGTGGGAGGCAAAGCCTATTTGGATTCGATTCAGGAAAAATGGGACAAAAGTACTTGGACAATGAATATAGATGACTCCTTTGATGAGTTTTGCAATGAAAGGAAGGAGAAAAATAGGATAATAACTGGAGGTAAGGTCAAGAGAGGTTTTATGCATCTGTATGGGGGGGAGGGAAGAGTAGAGGTGGCATGTTTGTTCTTTGATGGGAAAGATACAGAAGAGGAGGAAATCTGATGATGTGAGAGAGACAAGAGAGAATTGTTTGGGAAATATAACTGAGTGGAAGAGAGAATGAATTCTAGTGCACAGGTGGAGGGGTTGGCCTTTGTAGAGTTTATTCTTCCATTGTGCTGGGAGCAAAGGCAAAGCATATGGACACAGATGCTAGTGGGTGGGTCTCATCTGGTTGCCCTATTTTTTCAGGGAAAGAGGAAACAAGGCCAAAGCTGAAAGTGATGTTGAGGGAGGAGGGAACAGAGTGTTAGTGAAAAGAGAAGTAGTGTGAATTACATTTACTTTTCTAAGGATTTATTACCTAACTCTTGCATGACTTGAAAGATAAGGTTTCTGACATGAAGTAGTACATCTGATGAAATAAAGGTTGTATACCTAATAAAGTAGGGATTTCAGGTGCTAGAACTTAATTTTCCCAGGAAAATTATAGGAGAGAGAGAGAGACAGAGACAGAGACAGAGAGACAGAGTGTGTGTGTGTGTGTGTGTGTGTGTTTTCCTGTTGTGCTCTGTAAGTAGGAAGGGGAAGGTGTAAAATTTGCAATTAACCTGATTTAACTTGGGGCAGACAGTATCTTCCACCTCTGTAAGCCCCACATTATGTACTCCACCAGCCACTTGCTGTGATCATTTTGGCCAGTGACCTGATCTCAGGTGCTTTTATACTCTTCCACAATTTGTTGAAATTATTTGTTGACTGGTGACTCCCATTCCTCTCATTTTATTTGATATAGACTAGTCTTTGTTTCCCAGTATATTTACTTCCGTGGATTCTAAAAGTATGGAAAGCAAGATAAACCTCTTAGCCTGTTCATCTTGAACCTGAAGTATGAGATTTCTAAGCCACTTATAAATTATAATCTTTAAATAAATATATAAGTTTATATGAGGTGACAAGAGTACTTTATCAGAGAAGACTGATCTGAAGTCCTGAGACTGAAATGAAAGAAGAGGAAAGAGGTAGCAATTTATGGAGAAACAAACCTTGAGTATGTAGCTTAAATAATTCTCCAGTTTGACAAAAAGCTCTATGTAGACAGTGATAAGAATAATTAACAGATGCACACAGCTTTACAGTTTCAACTCATTCCATTTCTGATTTGAATGATAACCATGGAAATCTCTAGCAGAGAAGATGCTGGCAACATTATAGAACATTGGTCCTTTGGGATGTGAAACTTCAGTCAACCCTTCATTGTGATGATGCTAATCTACTTTTATTTACATCACATACTTTGTATTATAAAGCAGTAATTTAGTGGTTACAGTATTCTTATTTTTACCGAAGATAAAGAGAAAGCCATACTGGTGACAGCTTTTGGGTTTAATAACTTGAATGGGCTCAGCAGTTGTTGAGTCCTTATGAGAAGTCTTTTAACAGCATTCATTATGCACATCATCAGCTTTGTACAGCTAACACCAGGATAATGTGCAGACCAACGCGCACATTAGATTCTGCTCATGTTCCCAGCTATGAAGCAGGAAACTAAATTTCTTGTTCCAGTTCTTTAAACCAATAACGATCTGATCTAGAAGCTATCTAAAATCCCTGACCCTCAGGATTTTTATATGAAGTATTAGGATTACAGAACCAGCCTTCCTGTTTCAGAGTAGATGAGGGGCTTAAATATTTTAACAGACATGGAAAACTCTTGCTTTGGCATTCCTACCCTCAATCTTCCATCCCCCCCCCCCCCGCCACCCGCCCAGTTCCCAAAATCTGGGTGATATTTATTCTCCTCTGTGTGTTTTCTCCCACCCTCTTCTTGCATTTGTAGATATTTTTGCACGGTAACAACCTGAACAGTCTACACCAACTAATTCATCCTGAGATTTTGCCCTCTGAGTTTGGAGGAATGCTCCCCCCTTATGATATGGGAACCTGGGCAAGAACACTGCTAGACCACGAGTATGATGACGACAGTGAATACAATGTGGACTCCTACAGCATGCCTGTGAAGGAGGTAGAGAAGGAACTCTCCCCCAAGTCCATGAAGAGGTATGCTGGAGGTTGCTGGGAAGCGGGCTGGGCCAGGGTGGGGACACCTGATACAACTCCAGATTTTATATTTTTCTGAAGTAGATATTTGGTGACATTTTAAAGCCTTTCATGCTTCTATGATTGGATGTCTAAGGAGTTTCAAGTCAAAGATAAATTCATTCAAGGTAACCTCAACTCAATGTTGCTCCAAATTCACAATCCAGCTGGCCCCTTTGAAGTCAGCCAATCCAGTGGCTTTTCAAACTGTTCTTTAAGGTTCTGGTTGAGTGCCTTAGAGCAAGCAGGTAGGGGGTGGGGACAGTGCCCATCTCCACTGCGGTGAGACTGACTATCTAAACAAATTTTTGGACTTCTGTATAAGATTTCATTTGAAGGAAGGGATCCATAGAGTGAACACACACACACACTTCAAACACTAACATTCAAAGCTTACGTTCTTTTTTCAGCATCTCTGCCAAGTTTCTGTTTAAAAGTTTCTGTCTAGCCATTCCTGGGGCAAAACACTGTCTTTCCCTACAGCTTTAAGCTTTACAGAATTCATTGTTGAGTCAGAATCTGATTTCCTGCTTTGACTCTCATAGTGTTATTAGGCCTGTTTTCTTTCAGTCAATGGGTATTTATTCAACACATGCTCTGTAATAAAAACTTTCCTAGGCGTTTGGTATCCAATATGGGTAAAACATATGTCCAGCCATAATCTACTGGTGATCGAGGGCAAGGGGGTTGCCAGACACACACAAATGCATAACTGCCTCTGAGTTTGCCTTCTGTAGCAATTAGATGAAGACATCTAATTCTTATGCTACCCCAGGCCACACCAGCCCAGGGTTCATTTGGATCACAAATATTATTTCTTGGTTCATTTCCTATCCTAGAAATATAGGAACCACAGCTCCCACAAGTCTCTCTTCACCTAATTCAGGGAGGACACAAGGGCATCTCCCATGTCATTGCAAACACTACCTTGCATCCTTCTCTGAGGAAAGCCTTAGGGTCATTTGGTCACCACTGACTCATGCAGTGGCATCTTTGAGGCTGGCCTCTTTTATTTGCTGCTGCAGCTGCTGCTGTTCTTGGGGGGCGGGCTGCTCCCCAGGCTGCTCCCCAGGCTGCTCCACAACTCCTTGGAGAGAACGGAAAGGCCAGGAACATCTTCAGCTTTACTTTCTCCACTAATTGACAAGCTTATCTTTAAATCAAGTTTGGGCTTTTCAAGTCCCTCCTCTTAAAACAAGGCTTCCTAATTTGAGTTACATGCTCTTCTCACCAAAGGGGTTCATTGATGGACTCTCAAAGTGGTATGTAAAGTGATAAAAGTTGTATTCAAAACTGTGTGTGTATATGTTTGAATGTAAGTATGTATATATAGATATATAAATGTATATATAGTGCATTTTTTTTCTGGAGAGAAGGCATATTTCATCAAATTCTCAAAGTTGTCTAAGACAAAAATGGTTAAAAGCCATTGCCTAAGAATAGGTTCCTGCTGATAAAAATTAAAATTCTAACAGTGATAATTGTTACAATCTACCATTTTTAATAAACTTCTCATGAGTTAGGCCCTTACTAGGTACCTTTTTTGGTAACATTCACTTATTTAATTCTCACAGCAACCTTGTTAAACAGATATTCGTATCCCCAAAGTCACATGGTCTATATGTAATGGAACAAGGTTCCAAGCCATGAGGTACAGAGTCTTTCATGTTGTTGATATAAATCTTGTCTACTCTTCTGTGACAGCATGACACAGAGTGCCCTCACTGTAGAACTGAGCTACAGGAGGATTTGGAGACAGCTCTCATAGGTGTCCCTTAGTCTTTTCCTTTGCCAGCCAGCAATGCTCATTTCCTTTAGCCCCTCCTTCTGTGACTTGTTAACTAATGTGGTCCCCTCCTCTGAGCACACCCCTCTCCATATCCTCTACAGCCTTAGCTGCATCCCCATCACCTACACTTCCTCCAAAACTTCCTACCTGCTCTCTCTGCCTCCACCTTTACCCTGCTCCCCTACCTTCCATTTATTATATTATCCATGTGGCAATCAAAATAATATTTTAAAAATGTAAATCAGACCCTTTCACTTCTCTGCTTTGAATTTCTAAGCGACTGCTGATTATACAATGAATACAATCGACTCCATATCGAGACTTACAATATGCTGCATGATCTGATCCTGCCTACCTCCCTCCTCTAAGTTTATTTACCTTTTCTCTCCTCCCCTACCTTTCAGACACAACATCCTTCTTTATTCTCCTTCAGCCTGCCCAGCTTGTTCCTATCCAAGGGTCTTTATTCTTGTCATCTCTGGCTGGAATATTCTTTTCCTCTGTCTTCCAATGGCTGGCCCCAATCAAAGGTCATCTCCTCAAGAGGGTCTTTTGGTCTTTCTCAGTCATCAGGTCTTAATCAGCTCTACTTCCTACTCATTCTAGACACTTCCTATCAATCACCTTCTTTATTTTCTTCATAGTTCATTATTAGTCAGTGAAATGATTGATTTTATTTAGTTATTTATCCCCCTGTCCTGCAGTGTAAGCTTCAGGGAGACTTCAGTGGCTTTGTCTGTCCTGTTCTCTTCTGAATCCTCAGTGCCTGGAGTGGAGCCTGGCACACAAACCATGCTCACCAGGCACCAGTTAAATGAATGAAGGAGTCCTCTGCTGTCTGTCAGTGGCCCCTTCTAGGTGCAGTGTTTAGAATTGTAGAGGTGACATCTGACGTTATCATTACTTGCATAGAGGTTCCAGAATTCTGGCTTTGCAGTGAGGACCTCATTGGCTTCCTTTAGTTGCTGTTGCTGTCACTGTTGCTGCCGTTCAGGCAGCCAAGACACATTGCTGACTCATACTGAACCCCTTAAAACTGGTCTCTTTACTTATAGATCCTTATCCTCATAATTCTTTATTTCTGTGTTTAGCTTTTTCCTCCAAGCACATTATTTTAATTGACATCATCTTGTTAGATTTGGTTCAGGCGATCCACATTTTGAAGTCTTTTTGGATCCTGATTTTCTTCTCCAATTAATTAGGACATTTTGTCCCCTGAAGACTTGGCTTACAGCACGATGACCTCCCCAACCCTGAGTTTCTTGCTTCTGACATGGGCTGATTGGAATTTCAGACATCCTTTGTTTGGTGTAGCTTTTGTATCATATGAAGCTTATATGGTTCTATTTGAAAACTCCTGAAGAATGAGATCAAGAAAGTTGTTTCACTTTATTTTTATCTTCTCTCTGGCAGGGGATGGCAGTTCCCCATCAAGGACGGGAGAAAATTGTTTCTAGGTTCCACCCTTCCTCCATCTCCTTTTCCAGTTTTATATCATTCTTAGATTGAGAGGGGAAAAATCATTCCTTCACCAAAGAGTTGTAGATAACTGTTCCTTTGGGTGAATTTAGCTACATGTATAGCTAGAAGATTATGTTCCTCCGTGTAAATTTGTGGAGAGATAGTATAATCATGTGAAAGAATACAAACTTCACTAGAGAATGGGTTCCTTGAACTCGGGGAATGTCTTTTACCTTATGCCTCTAGGACCCAGGGTAGTGCCTGGCACACAACAGTTGCAGTGAGCATCAACACTAATGTTGTTATGGTAATATGCACTTCCATTTGATTAAATAATATTCAACACCTATTGTTACTACATGCCAAACCCTACCTAATGCTTTGTATACATCAACTCCTTTGCTTTTCTAAACAACTAATAAGGTAATACTATACCCATCTTATTGATGAGGAGACCCAGATACAGAGAAGGTAAGAAACTTCTACACTTCACATACCTCCAAAGCTACAATGCTAATGCTGGAACACAGGAAATAGTATTCTCTAAGTTATTTCCTTAACCACTACCATATGCTATCTGCCGGAATTAATGCCGGGGGTTATGCATGCATCATTGCACTTGATCTTCAATACGTCTGTATGATGTAGGTATTATTTTCCCCATTTTACAGATAAGGGAACAAAATCTTAGGAAGTTTAAATAGCCTTCCCTTGGTCACAGAACTAATAAATAGTAGAAGGTGGAATTGGAATCCATTTCTGTCTAAAATCTAGTCTCTTAAACACTAAGGTATAGCACAATATTGTAGATACATAATAAATGAATAAATGATACCTGGATAATTAAAGTTAAACTATAGGTTTTCATGAGGAAAAAAAGTTATTCATTGAAAGACAGTAGAGGCTGGAGACTGCTAAGATGTACTGTGAGTTAATGTTAGGTAACTTCCTCTATTGCAGTTGAAACAGACCAATTTATTAACAGTTATGATCCTGCACAAATAACCCTGTTTTTTTGTATAAGAGAGCAAAAAGAAAATCTAGACTAAAACAACAGTACACTTGGGGCAATTAAATATCAAAAAAAGCTTAATCAGAAATTGTTTCTGCCTGGCTTGTTTTATTGAGGAATAGTTCTGCGTATTGAGCCAGCAGCGTTCATCATCCAACAATTCTGACATCTGTAGTGCATGATAAAAGCAAACTAGGACATATATACACTACCAAACATAAAATAGCTAGCTAGTGGGCAGCAGCCACATAGCAGAGGGAGATCAGCTCGGTGCTTTGTGACCACACTAGAGGGGTGGGATAGGGAGGGTGGGAGGGAGGGAGACACAAGAGGGAAGAGATATGGGGACATATGTATATGCATAACTGATTCACTTTGTTATAAAGCAGAAACTAACACACCATTGTAAAGCAATTATACTCCAATAAAGCTGTTTTTTAAAAAAGCAAACTAGGAACTTAATCCCAGGTTGGATAGTGCACTGTAATTTAAACTATTTTATTAAAATTGCCATATCCTCTAATATTTTTTTTATTTAAAAATTTTTTTAACATATTTATTGGAACGTAAGGATTTAAAAGATGTGTGTGCATGTGTATGTGTATTTGTATGATGTGTGTTTTAATAGAACATTATGGCAAATGATTATATTGTAGACTCTGTGCTGTCTGAAGAGCTGTGGTGTGTACTTAATGAATATTATTAGGATATGCCTCAACATTTATATATTTAACTTTGTGAGAATTTTAAAATAAATGTTTTTGTTAAGAATTTCTTTCTCCACAGGATAAATTGCTTTATCTTCATCACTCTTCGCTTTGAATGCTTGATAGCCATCTTCTTTCAGTATGGAAACTATTTATTGGATAAAAGTTAAGACATCGAAATCCTACTGTGTAACAGACTCTGTGACATGCATTGTGTTCACAGCAAGGAGAGAAACTGATAAAGTCCCTGCTCATGGAATTTATAGTCTAGTGGGTACTCGTTGTCAAGTAACCCTCTAGTGCAGGACATTAAATGAACCCCTGTATATTTTAGAGTGGATTCATCTTGGGAAACCAATTATTTCAGTTGAGTCTAAGAAAAACAATGTTGCAAGTCTAATTATTAAGTGCTTTGTGCAATTGTCAATTGTGTTAAAATGTATTTTATTCATGTACTTTTTTCTAAGATAAATTATCATTTCTCCTTCTCCTTCTCTCTCTCTCTGTCTCTTTCTCTCTCCTGCACACACACAGATACACACACACACACACACACACACACACACACACACACACACCCCACATTCAACTGCAGCCAGTCCCCATTCTGACATATGCATCTAATACCTATTATTGAGGTAAAATAGTGAAAGTGACTTAGGAAATAAACCTCCTTATTTTAAAGTTCTCACCTTCCTTTTCATTCTCTCTTTAGAAATGAATTTAAGTTTATTTAAATGAAGGAGTCAATTTATCAGTTATTTCTGTAATTATTTTTGCTTTGATAATTAGTTCCATTGCTGTTCTTTTTCATTAGCGTGTGTGGTTGTATTTTAGCTTATAGTCTTTCTTTTTGAAAATTAATGAGGTCTGTGAAGAGGCATATTGCCACAGCAATAGCCAAATGGTTGGAATGCAGCAGCAGGGGAAAAATTCATTATGGAGGAGAATTTAAAAGGGCAGCTGCTTCTTTAATGCCATAGCCATTAAGATGACAGCTTCCTGCCACCACAGTAGCACTTTTCATTGACTTTCCTCCTTCCCAGTTTTATGTTGTTTCCTAGTGAGGAACTGAGATATAATTCCCACCTGCTATCAAAGGCATGTGCAAGGGGTTTTCACGTTATTTCCTTTCCTAATCATAAAGTGCTGCTGACTAAACAAGAGGGGTTTCTACTTTTCTTAAAGTTTTCAAGAGTAAGATTGATTTTATTCTGATGCCCTAGTGGAAAATTGAACAAAACTCATATTGAAATATTGATTTTTTTCCTAAAGTTCTCATTAAATATAAAAAAAGATGGTTAAAAATGCACATTCCTGTTGAAGTCGTTTCATAGAGCCCTTTCAGGCAGGAATCAAGGCTCCTTTTATTTCTACTTCTTTTCTTATAACAATAAGTTCACTGTAATAATTCCCCCATTTGGTGATCTCTTGGAATACATCAGTCCTGTACTAGAAATTCTCAGACTCAAAGAAAAGTCTCTTGCTTGACTGTAAAGAAGAGAACTTAAGCCTATTATTATGTATTTAGAATCCTCTGCTGTGCATTATTCTATTCAGAGGCCAGAGGGGATTGTTTCCTTTGATGCAAAACATCACCATAAATGTATCTCTTTAAATGTGCAGCATTCTCAGTTCATAAGTCTCTTGTTGTAGAAAAAGTTAATCCGCATCCATGAGAGAAGTAATAAAGGAGAAAAGACAGAGAACAGAAGGTGATTGTTTGGCAGTAACGCACTGACATTGGCTTTATCATTTCTAGATCCCAATCGGTTGTGGATCCTACAGTGTTAAAACGCATGGATAAAAATGAGGAAGAAAACATGCAACCTTTGCTCTCTCTGGACTGATAACTTCTCTACCCTCCCCATGGATTAGAAATGGAAGGTACTTGTTTTCAGCACCAGGGCCAGCGCTGCGGAGGAATTACCAGCTGGAAATTTATTTATTCACGTTAATGTAGCATAATATATAAGACATCAGGCTTTCCCGTTTGCCTGAACCATGGGTGCCCTGGTCTGAATTTTTTTTAAAAGGTCAATAATTTATTCTGTAAGTGCCAAGTTCTTTGTAAATACAATGTACTCTTCACGTCAAGTTTGTAAATTTTGGTAGTAACTTAAATTGGAAGATTGGCTTATGAGTCTATGCCAGTGATATGAACTATAACAAGAACAGAAAAGACACATAAGCAATTAAAGCTAATTAAATGTAGCCCTGTTTCCTATGAAGCCATATTTCAGCTATCATAGTGATTGTTTCGCTGTTTTTCTCTGAAACTGTCGTACTCAAATGTACATTTAATGGGCACAGGGAACTAGATGATTCTAGGAAATTATTATGATAAATGTATTAACTGTCTAGTGATTTTCAGTTCACAGAAAACGTACCCTGGTGACTATCACTGGCCTTGCATTTGGGAGACAAGAAATGGCAAATGACCTGGTAAACTCAACACTTGAACTCTTCTATGTTGTGTAATTCCTGGAGTCTTGTGAAAAAATATGTTCCCCAAATTAAGATGTGGAATTCTGAAAGAGAGTGGATTCTTTTTAAACTGCTGTCTTCACAATGTGTCCTTTATTCCAGACCCCATTTTATCCCTGTCTGATGTACTTTAAGAAACTTTTTCCCCCAAAACTCTTTGATCAAGAGAAAGAGAACTCATACATGAATAGTATTTGACAGCTAATTTTGAACATAAAAGTTGCCAAGTACCAATAAGGGGCTAATTTCTAATTCTTGTGCACTGGTTGAAAAAATATATATATTCTCACACACGTATATATTTTTACTGAGCTCTAATAAATCCTCAATGTGACAGGCTTACAAAGTAAATCACACATATTCAATGGTCTTAGAGATGTTATAGATTATTGTATGCAATGCTAACTCTGGAAAACCACTTCCATTAAAGTTAATGAAAATGAGGTATAGTAAAACAGACTTTCAGTGAACTTATTTAAGGGAATTCAATTTAATTTGTAATGCAATCTTGACTCTGCCATTTTAGTGCAATATATTTTGTCTTCAAAAAAACAACAGGTATCAACAAAGGCAGTAGGCAGTATCAGGTGATGGAGAGTAGTATTGTTTTCCCCAAATTCAAGTTAATTTTCCTAATGATCCAGTAAGTACACATTTTCTTCTCAGAAAAGATTTTAAGAGCATATTGCATCCAGGAGAGATAATGAAATCTTCTGAGGGCATCTGAGATACTATATTATAGTATAAATCTAGATTTGGAATCCTTATGTTAAAGTTTTCACTTCATAAAAATTCTGCAATGATAGCACATTTTAAAAATTTAACTTTAAATTTCAAATTCTAGTGTGAAAAAGCAAGATTTTTACCACCTTTTCAGAGTGGTAATTTTTGAGACTGAGGATTTAACGTTAAAATATTCTTTTGAAAGAAAAATATCTCAAGGAACTTTTGGAAACCAACAGAAATAAAGGCATGTAGCAGCCTTCATATACTTCTTAGTCAAAAGCTTTAAAAAGTCAAGTTCTAATTCTATAGCTAAGAATCTTAAAATCAAGATCAGTACACAATTCTGCAGTGTCACGGACTGTCTAGTATTTGTAAAAATACATAAATATACATTAAAAATATGAATGCAAGATACCTTAAAAATGCTGACCTCCAATCAAATGCAGAAAAATAATGACTGTCGGTCCTCTGCTCCACCCATAAATATTACAGAGATTGGAATGCATTGGAAAAAAAGCCACAGCAACTCTTAATCTAAGAACCTAACCAATGTTGTTCTTACATTTTTGCCAACTTGACATACATTTTTTAGCATTGGGCTTTATATACTATACAAGCAAGTGTTAGACAATATGATGCACTGGAATAAAATGGAAAGGAAGTAAGTACAGGAGGCCAGTCAACCTTGCATTTTCATGAGTTTCATTTGATATGCACCATTTATTGCCAATTTTCAGAATTCTACCAGCTTCAGATGTCAACCAGCATAGCCAGCTTTTTTTTCCCCCTGTCATAGGCTAGTGTCATATACAAAAATAACTTGGAAGGCATATTTTATGTGTATACCTACCCACTTATAAGTATCATTCACACTCTCTCCCTACCCCACATTTGGAAACTGCATTGGCATTGCTGCTTGACGGCTCTTTTTCAAATGAGCAATTGAGAGTTGGCTGGATTGTGTAAAATATTTTTAAATGAATGAACAAATTACAACAATGATGTGTTTTGAAATTGCTGTATCTAGTTCGGTCTGCCTATGTCTTTTCAGTCTGGAAAAAAATTTCCAGTAATGTTTCTGAAGCTGCTTAGAGAACATTTGATCAACTTTATGAATTTTCCCCTCAGCACCAGCTAACTAACACTGTTCAGGAATTTTCTTTTTCCTCATGTGATTTTATGTGTTATGTTGCTATGTCTACTGTTACATACATAGTAAATAAGCACCCTTATATTCTTTCGATTTCATTGAGATAGTACATCCCCACTCACACATACACATGAACACTAGACTGTTTGCTCTAATGATTTGCCTCTCTATTTTGAGAGCCTTGCTTTTCTTTTTCAGTTATCTTGTTACTTAAAATTTGTAGGCATCAAAGAATTACCACGTTTGATTTGGAATAGGCCCATAATTCATTTACTTCCCTCACTTAGCCTGCCTAACCTTCTATTTCTTGTATCATTTCTTTTCTCCAGTGTTTCAGGGGCAGCTGCTTCCAAAGCTGGTTTAAAAATAAGTAACTTCCTTATGTTGTCCGTGATATTTGCACACATTTTTGACTGATATTTTAAAAGGAAGAGATTATCATAAAAATATATTCTAAGAAATATGAAGAAGTGCCTCTTTAAAAATGGAATAAAGCAGTGATACTAGAATATGGATTCTATTTGTTCTCTCTTCCAAAAAGTAAATACATGCATCTATTATATTATAAGGGTGAAATATAGCTATAATTTGAAGAAGGATATTTGAGGTCTTGCTTTGAGTATTCTCGTATAGTATTGTCTTTATTGTGTAAGTTCAATACAGTAACTTCAACATGCTACTGACAAACATGGCACTGTGCTAAAACAATATACAAATATTAAATTGAGTGTTGCAAGCAAGTTTTTAAAGTGCATGCATGATTACTTTTATTTCATTAATAGTTTGCATAAGTGTAGGCAGAGACATTCCTTAAGTGTTTTCATATAAAATGCTTGTTTACTTTACAGTACTGAAAATTCATACATTCATAAGCAAGAAAGCCAAGCAGCTGGGTTCTCTTTAATATTAACTAGGTCACATTGTTAAATTAAACATTTGAAGTTTCCGTAATATTTCTGAGGGAACAGAGGTCCCTCTGATGCATCAAGATAATGCAGAATTGTTTTAAACATCAAGAAACATGTTTACTACTCTTCACAAAAAGAAACTTTTAGAGCTATGGCAGTGTGTCTTCAGGAACAGACTTCCTTTTCATCTACAAATAACCCAAAAGCGTATGGACATGCTTATGGTCCTTTAAAGAAGTTATATCAAGAAATCCTGCTGAAAGGTTGTACAATCTTATGTTATTTTATCTAAGCGTCTAGCTGGTTTGGTTGGTTAATAATTTCTTTTGCTTCTTATTTGGTGTGTATTTATTAATGATTACTTGAAAAATTGCCTCCAGTTATGAGGACATTTCAGAATGACTTTCAGCACAAAATAAAAGGAGCAGAGCTCTGGCACGATGTGTGAACTTTCAGATACGGTATTTACATTTTTTGCATCAATCGGCTAATAGGAAAATGTTCCATTTTATATGTGCTATATAGCTATATAGCCTAAGAAATAGTGATACATTTTAAATTTATGAGGTTGTTAGATCGTGTAAGAATCAGCAGATTATCTAAAATATATTGGAACAAACGTGGAGGATTGGCTAAATATCCAGTGTGTGTGTAATTATCTTTAGGAGTGAAAAGGATTTTGTTTTGTTTTAGTTGAAAAAAATGTTTTCCGATATGCTCTTGGAACTAGTTAGCACTATTACTATTTGAAAGGGAGAAAATAATAAATACATAAGGAGGCTTGGCTTTGAAACATTATTATATCGCTTTAATGGCTTAAAGCATATCATTTTTTTCATGAATTGAAGTTTTTATTTAGTAAATATCCATAGATTAGCCCGGCACATGGCCATAATACTATGGAACCTATTCTGCGCTAAGCGTGGGAATTTATTCCCCTATACTGTAGGAGAAAAACATGAAATAGCAATGCACTGGACTGAGACACTCAAGTTGTGCTATTTTTTTTAAAGGAGTGCAAATGATACTGTTGAAATAAAAAAAATTAGAAAATAAATAAGCATAGGTCTTAAATACAATAAATGCACTTTTATAGTAAATAGTGGACATTGTTACAATTCAGAAGGTGTTTGGTCAGTCAGTATTTGACTTAGTTTCAAATTTCATGCAAATATTTTTTTCCTTAATGATATCAATGCATTTATTCTGTCAAAATTAGTTCTTGTGGTGAATGAGAGGGACCTAGATAAGAAGTGAACAAACCCTAAACCATATTAAAAAATTGCAATGCATTATAATTGGTTATATATAACAGAGGTTCAAAGCTCTGTCTTGTTCTTAATTCAGTTTTTCAGTTTTCATACTTGTGTAAAAGATAAATAAAACTCCCCAAACTAAGTAGTGTTTGTTTTCAAAACAGATTAAATAAGATGTCTAAGAGGTAATTATAAGAATACTGAGCACACTGTTTACTATTTGGCTCAACTACCTTTGACCTTTTGAGGGAATTGTTTATTCCAATACAATATTACAAATGGTGTAATGTAATTTTGAATAAATATACATTTTTGCTTTAAAAAAGCCTTTATTTTGCATATAGTAGATGTTGAATTTTGTAGTATGTATCTCTGCATCTGTGAAATGGAGATTTCTAAAATGTCATCTAAAAATGGGCAACAGTAACTTTATTTTGAGAGAAATTGTAGTTAGCTATTTTGCTTAGGACACCTGAAATTTTCTGATACTTGTAGGTTTGGGGCTAAAGGGAAAAACACAATTCATTTCATTAAAATTACATTTTCAATAGTCTATAACTTCTAGACAAGACTTCAAAGGAGAGCTTGAATGAAGAAGTAAGTTAACTTTTAAGTTGCATGGAGCAATGGGAATGATCAATAAGTAAAATAACTAACATTTTCACATTTTCATGTAATGTTATTGGATTAGACAAGGAACTAAATTCAGAAATTTGAATTATAAAAAACATTGATTTAAATTCTATAAAAATAATTAAGTAAAATTTAAAAAAAATTCATTCTGACTTGAAAAAAATGCTTACTTAATAAATACACATTTGTATCTTCTGCGAGTTTTCCTCGTTTATCTTACCTGTGGATGAAAAACCATCTATGGAGGGGCAAGAGACACCTAACTAGAATCCTCTATAATTGATTTCATGACTTTCTTTAGCTCAAACGCAGATGATTTTCCTGTGCACAGCTTTTGAGGTTATCAAGTCTCGTTATTGCCGCCTCTTTCTAAAGCTCTGTTAGGAGGAGCCCAAGTTTCTAGCAGCTACTGCAGAAGCATCCTGAGTAGGAATAAAACAAGGGCAACCAGACAATACACAAAAAGCCAGAGATATGGTCTGCACTCCTTGTCACTTAAAAGTGCATTAAACTGTATTACTAATTCTAAATACAGAAAATGATTTCAAAATGTCAAGACTTTCTGATATCAAGTGTTAAACATTCTTAGCCCAAGAGCAGAGGCCATGGGGACATGATGGGCAGGGCTGTGGTGTGTAGTCTGTCTGCACACAGCAGCACCACCAAAACCCTTATCTCTAAGTATCACTTTTCTCTAAAAATAAAATATGCTCTTATTCCCTTTTTTCTAACTGGAAGCATAAAAGTATCAGTTGGAAACCGTAAATGCTTAGTTGTCTTTTAAGAAAAAAATGCTACGTTATACCCATATAAACACAACTCACTCAGTTGCATAGGACTGAAATATTTGCATCCTGATTTATAAATCCTTCCTAAAAATTTAAAAACATATATAATAAGACTTTATTGCTAGAAAATTATTAAATGTTCTTTGTACCTGGGATTCGTGGGGAAGACTGGTAATATCCTTTCTGTTGAATTCATATATCTAAACATTTTATTTGGATGTTTAACGGACATCTCACATTTAACATTTACAAAACCAAACTTCTCTATCCTGAACCTGTTTCCTCTTTATAACCTTACCATCTCACTAAGAGTCAACCCTAACCTTCTAGTTTCTAGGGCTTAAAACTTTATAGTCATCCTATCCCTCCTCTCTTGATCTCAAAACCACATCCAATCTGCTAGCTCATACTTTTAGCTCCTTTTCAAAGTATAGTATCCACACTCTGACCACTTCTCTAACCTTCATCATCAGTACCTTGCTCCAAGATTTCATTTTCCACCTGGAATAGTTTAATAATCTGAAAACTAGTGTCCTTGCTTCTGCCCTTGCCCCCTAGAATCAATTTATAACACAACATGTTAGTGAGCTCAGATGATTTCATTCTTCTCAAAACTCTCTGCAAGAGTAAAAACCACAGTCCTTATAACGATGTTTGAGGAGGATTGATACGAGGTTTGTAAGCACCAGTATAGAAGAAGAGCATATTTTCTGATTGGGCTGGCATCTTTACCTGTTCGATGCAAATGTAATTGTTAAGTAATTTCTTGCTTCTAAAGTTCTAGACACTATACCCTCTCACCCCTGACCTTGACTTTTCTTAGATCATCTCTTAAGTTTTCATCTACTCTTTAATTGTCTTGCTAAACGGTCATCCTTGCACTCCCAGGAAATTGCCAAACATTCCTCCACCTCAGAACTTTTACTCTCTGTTCCTTCTGCCTCTTCCCCCCAGATATCCCCGTAGCTTATTCCCTCATCTCCTTCAGACCTTTGCTTAAATGACACCTTCTTAGAACTCTCTGGATTTCCCTATTTAAAATCACATGGACCTGTGGTTCTTCACGTATTTTTTTTCTGCTCTATTTCTTCTCCATAGCTTTTATCACCTTCTAACACAGCATAAAGCTTATTTATTTTGTTCACTTTGCATTTTCCCCTAATGGAATATGAACTCCACACAGGCAGATATTTGTGTCTGTCTTGTTTACTGTTGTATTACCAGTGCCTTGAATAGTGACTGGAATTTAGTGGCAAATCCAAAAAGACTGCATGAATATCTTAAGTTGTTTCAGCAAGTTATGTATTAACCAGTAGTATACATTTAAGGAGAGTCCTTTTTTTCTTAATAAGAAATATTTTTTTAAAACATCATCAAAGTGGGAATTTATCATGAGCCGAGAATTCTCTTCCCTTTTCTCCCAAATCTGGTCTCTACTCCAGGGCCTAAATTTTACATAACTGTTTGAGTTTTATCTTTGGAAGTCACCCTAAGATCATTAGATGTGTCTATGTATTCATGGCTTATATTTATACCTAGAGAGACTACAAGATACCTCAGATGAAAAGTCATTTCGAGCTCAAAACCATAGTAAATTGTTCTTTGTTGATTATCCTAGTTAATTCCAATTTTTAAAAATTGCAGGAAGTTAAAAGACCATAGTTCTTCCACTATGGAAGACAGATCAAGAGAATATGCCTATATACTTACTTTTACTGGAAAGGAGAGGGAAAAGAGCAGGAAGAAGGAAAGAGATTATGATCACCCTTTCTCTGAAACAATTATAAATGACGAAGTTTTTTGGTGTCTCTAAGAGCTTCCCATGATCTAGAAATCTATATATTACAACTACTTAGTCCATGAGCCCTCTTAACAGAAGTCTTATATCAAATGAGTTTTATATTTGATATCTTTACATCTTTCTTATAGTCCTGACACCACATGACAGGAATTGATCAAACTCATATAGTCTAACTGGCTTTCCAACTTTCTCCCTTCTCTGTACTTTACTTGCAGGTATCATTTTCTGAACTTTACAATCACATTTTTTTTTTGTCCTTAACTATCCCCATATTATTTTTTTTACAATTTGGACACACCCATAATTTTAGTAACTGAATATCTTAGATATTGATTCTTGGTGTGACAAGTTTCTGATTTTTATCCTTTGCAGTTTATCCTTTTGTTCTTGCTAAACCCATGCTATTCCTTTTCCCCCACTACACTTTTGTGCCTTTCCTTACATTGTAATAATTCAATCCTCCAGTTTTATAATTTCCTACCAGGACTTCTATTAAGAACACACTGAAAATAAAGGATTGACAGGTGGTACTGAAGAAGGAACTATAACTTGAAAAATAAGGATAGATGTTTGAAAGTGTTTTCAGGAGACAACCAGTCTTTAGTGACTTTGTGATGTATAGTATGTACATTGGTACTCAGCAATGATCATGTTTCTTGTCAGTTACATAAATATATTGCAATCAGGGTTAATGGATAGTTTGGAAAACCTTCTTCTATAGAGAAGAGATTAAATGGCTCTTGCTCAGAAACAAGGCAGGATTTTCTTGTATTTCTATCCTTGACAGTATGTACAGTAGAAGCCATTTGCCTCTGTGGCAACATTTTTTGCCAATCTTCAAGAATGTGTTTAGCATCACTTCAGAAATAAAGGATTCAAGCTCAAGTATGCACAGTACATGGAAGATACTGTAATTCATGTTATCTTTTACTGAATTTTTTTCATGAATTATTTTTATGATTGAATCCTAACAATATGTTCTTTGATAAATTTATTCATTATATCCACTTTTTAATGGACTTAGAAATTTTACAAAATAGGTCACTTTATTATATCCTTAAACCCATAGTATTCATGTTTCATTTAATGTCTAGATTATTCAAGTCTGTTGATTTCTGAGGACAAATGGATTTCTGTTCAATAAAGTGTCGCTAAATGAAATTTCAGATTCTAAAATGTGGATGTGCGTATATGCCCTTTCAATCTTTTTGTCATAAGCTAAATTCCTGTAAATTTAGAAGACATCGTGTCAAATAGCTATGAGTAACTTTGTCATTAAAAATGGAGACATATGAAAATGGTGTTAGTATTTAGAAGTATAAAATATTTTTAAAGGGACTGTAAACATTTGTGGGCATATTGTAATGTTATTTTGAATTTATTGTTGACTTGATACAATATATTTGATGAGATTGTTATAAACAGCAAATCACTGGAAAGAACTTAGTGACTTCTGGAATGACAGAATGGTGATCCAAACCAGTGTCAGCTGTAAAGTCCTCCCCTTGAAGCAGTGGAATGGACTGGATGATGATTTCAGTTTATTTCATTTTTAACATTAACAGACATTAATTGAGCACTTTATCTGTCCCAGGTACTGTTCTAAGCTCCAGAGGAACGGGAGTAAACAAAACCAAGCCTTTGTCTTTATGAAAGTCTTATTCTGGTGGAGAAGACATGCAAAAAGTAGATAAGAAAAATTATATACTGTCAGGTAGTAGTGTAAGTACAATGAAGACTTATTAGTTTAATTTGTGTGACCTCTGGCACTCTGTTTCCTCACCTGTGAAATGGGACAATACTTGTACCAAAAACATGAGCTAGATCTTGTTATAAATCCTCTTGTTAATCTGGCCCCTTACCTTTCATGGAAAAATACAATATAATCTATCATTCTCCTTGCTATTTTGGGGATGGCTATCAGGATTCTTCAGTTCCTTCATTTCTGCTCAGCACTGCCAGTGGTTGCCAGGGCTGCAGATGCTCACAGAAAATGAATCTTACAAGCTGCGTTTCAGGGTCATCCAGAGGTGCCAGCTCCTGCCCAGTTTTGTCCCTTTTAAGATAAATTCCATACTGCTTTAATTCATTATATGTGAAAAACATCAATTTTCATCAGAAAAGAAGACAAAGAATGAAAGATAAATGAGCCCTGATAGACTGCACAATTTAATCTTTCCATTTAATCTGTTATTTTCTCTCATCCACAGGGAGAACCACAAACCCATGGTTTTCCTGAAAAGGTTTGGGTGTATTCTATGTATCAGAATCACAGTTAAAGGGAGCTCCGACCATTGTAGATCCAGAGGTGTTAATTTAGGTAGAATTAAAAGGATTACTTCCTGCTGGTACGTGAAACTTAGAAGTTTTGCTTTTTATAAATTAGTCATATTATAAAATACTCAGAGAAACTTGTGAGAAAGTTTGGACAAACTACAAGACACCATGAATATAGATTATAACTCATCTAGGAGGAGCCGTGAGCAAATAAAATTTTCACTTATGAAATAGAGAGAAAAACAGCAAATGACTTCCATCTTAGGGAAACATAGGGCTTCTCTATTCCTGTTCATACAGAAAAATCACTAAAAGAAAGTGCCTATATTAGGGCAGGCTAGATGCCATGGTAGTTAACTAATAGAAAAATTGAGTCTTCTTTCACATACTGACTTTCATAAAGGAATATTTCAGACCACCAACAATTGATTCATTAAATTTATGGGAAAAAAAACCCAGATAATCTATTATGATCATAATAAAACATCCTGTTTTTGAGAGCAGGAAAGTATTACCTATTTTTGTGAGCTGATGTGTTTCTGAAGTCTTTATAAATTTATTTCCTTCATTGATTATATACTAAAGATTTTAGTCAGTCTCTAGAAAAAAATAGTGGGTTTTTTTTTTTTTTTTTTGCGGTACGCGGGCCTCTCACTGTTGTGGCCTCTCCCGTTGCAGAGCGCAGGCTCAGCGGCCATGGCTCACGGGCCCAGCCGCTCCGCGGCATGGGGGATCCTCCTGGATCGGGTCACGAGCCCGTGTCCCCTGCATCGGCAGGCAGACTCTTAACCACTGCGCCACCAGGGAAGCCCAAATAGTGGTTTTTATACAACTTACATACTAAAAGGTATTTGAAAGCAGTTTTTCTAGCGCAAAGAATTTTAAACCTTATTTTGCCACAGTTGCTCTTTTGTCATTTAATGGATATTATAAACATGTTTTAACAAAGTTTTCTCAAAAATAGTAAAACAAATTATGGATATAATTCAAGACTTTAAAAAAATCTAAGAATCTGTAGCATACATATTTTTAACTTGGAACGATTATGAGGATATTTGGTAATTATTCAATATATTTGATTAATGAAGACTGCCAAACAGACAGTTGTTAACACCTAAGGAAAAAAGCAAAAAAAGCTTTCTTATTATCCCTCAGGCATGGCCTTCCTCACCACAATCAAAAACTACCTCTCTTTTTGTTTTCCTTGAGAATAATTGATGCTACTGCTAGAAGATCCTTCAGAGATTAAGTAATCCAAATTGCTCATTTTATTAGTATATAAATGGAAACCTATAAAGTCTGTCTTGCTAGAAGTCACACAACTAATTAAGGGAAATGCTGGTACTAGAATGAAGATTCAACCAATTTGGTGATACTTTTGTTGCTTTTAATAACTTCTTCCTTGCTCTCCTAACCCTTTTCTATTAAACTCTCTTCTCCTGCATATGTCCCCATTTCATTTTTTTCCCCATACCATTTACTGTGCTTGGAATTCTCCTCCAGTATTATATTAGGTAAACATCTACTAACACTAAGAGCACAATATTCAGGGATATTAAAATTAGAAACAGACTGTACATATCCACTATGCCCAGCCTTTGAAAGGATCTTAACAATCAGTAGATGTGGCATAAGCCCAGTCCTGCAGGAAGATGAAACTTTATCAGGCCTATGACTAAGAAAACAATAGTCACCGAATGAAGCCAACTATCTTGTGTTTAGAAGCATGTGTTCCTTGATTTCAAGAAGAAAATGGGATGGGGAGCAGCTCAGCACAACTACTCAACTTAACTCTTGACTATCGTCTCTACATTTGTCAACGATTAAAGGCAAATCAAAGGCCAGGAGGTTGGTGACTTTTTCTATCATGATGGCTGCCAATCAACTATGTGTTCCGTGGGAGAGCTGTGGTACTGTTTGGGAGAGAGCTTCCCACAAGCATTTCCCCTACTGTGGTACCTTATTGTGAGCTTTTCTCATAGGATTTGCTATATATAGGAATTTTATGGGCTGATATCTTTCACAGATTGGATTTTCTCAAATCTTAAGAAAAAAATTGGAGAGAACTATAGATCTTAATAAATTGGTTAATCTAAGTGTACAGAAATATTTAATTCAGTTCACTAAAAAGGAGTAAAAAGGTTCTGTATCAGATTTTATCAGAGATTATCTCAGCATTGCTATTGTTGAGTTTGGAAAATGGTGGCTTTGGAGTTACTTGGCCATTATCATTTTATCTGACTTTTAAACTGCATTTTTATGTTTTTTTAAATAATGTGTGAAAATATGGTATTAGACCCATACTGAGAACATAATGTTACAGAGTCAACTATCTTAAAATAATGCACTTAAAAAAACCCATATTACTTATAATACTATTGTATTCTAAGTCGGGAGTAATCTAATTTAAATATATTTCTCTTTGGGAAACAGAATTATAATTAAAAACATCATAGCTTCATACTTCATACTATATATTATGATAAATTTCAAATGCAAGCCCTTTAAAAGTCAAAAGACAAAGGACAAATTGGGAACATTTTTCAACTCATATCACAGATATAGAGCTAAGTTCTCATGTATTAAAAGGTTTCTAGAAATTGATGAGAAAAAGAAAAACCCAGTAGAAACATGGGCAGCTGATATAAACATATGGTTCACAGAAAAGAAAACATAGCATCTCTAAAAATATGAAAAGATGCTGTACCATGCTCAAAATGAGAGAAATAAAAATTCAGTGGAGCAGTTTCAGGGCACACTCTTTTTTGAGGAGGCTATGGGGAAATAAGTTCTTCCTCACATTGCTTTTATGATGGATGACAGTTTGGCAATATCTATCAAAACTACAAAAAGAAGTGTACTTTGACTCAGCCATTCCACTTTTGGGAATTTATCCTTCAAATATACTTGCATACATGAGAAATATTTCATAGGATATATTCAAATGTATTTCCAAGGATATTCATAGGATAATTGTTTGCAAGAACAAAAAATTGGAAGAAAAAATGTTTTAAAATATATGCTATATCCATAGAAAAGATACTATACAGATCTGATATAATCTGCTTAAATAAACCAGAATACTATACAAACCTAAAAAAAATGAGGAAACACTTTATGTACTAAAATAGAGAGATCTCTAAGATACATTGTTCAGAAAAACAGCAAGGTACAGAATATTGTACAGAATATGTTATAGTTAATGTAAAAAAGTGGGGAAGGGAATAAAATAAATATACATATATGCTTGTATATTAAGGAAATGCAGAAAAATACAAAGGAATTAATAACATTTGTTGTCTGTTAGGGGGAGTTGGAAATTGGGTAGATTGAGTAAGGGTGGGAAGGAAATTTGCACTTTTCACCTTTCCATGTTTTTTTAATTGAACTTTGTGCATGTATTATTTATTGAAAAATCAAATAAAAACTTAAGAAATTGTTATTGTCTTAAGCCATTCTGACATTGCTAAAGTTTGTAATATATACGGAATAACAGAAGGAGTACCCATATATCCATACCTCGGCTTAAGATATAGACCATTACCAATAGTTTTAAATCCTCCTTCACGTCTCTACATGATGCCATCTGATTCCACTTAAAGATAACTATCCCAAATTATGTTGATGATTAATTTTATTTTCTCTATAGTTTTCCCACTTATGAGTAGATCTCTGAAAAATATAACATCGCAAAGAGCAAGATTGGATTTTCTCTTCTTTGAATGGCAAGCTCAAAGTTATCTGGGACTGGTATTTTCCTTATGTAAACATTTATACCCTTAATAGCACATCCTCAATGGTTTCAGGACTAATTCAATTTCCAGTTTCTCGTTGAGCTGGTTTAGGCTATTGTACAGGCATACCTCCTCTTATTGTGCTTTTCTTTATTATGCTTTGCAGATATTGGGTTTTCTTACAAATTGAAGGTTTGTGTCAGTTGTGCCTGGAGCAAGTCTATTGGCTGCATTTTTCCAACAACATTGTCTTACTTTGTATCTCTGTGTCACATTTTGGTAATTCTTGCAATATTTCAAACATATTATTATTATATGTGTTATAGTGATCTGTGATCAGTGATCTTTGATGTTACTACTGTGACTCACTGAAGGCTCAGATGATGGTTAGCATTTTTTAGCAATAAAATATTTTTAATTAAGGTACATACATTGTTTTTTAGACATAATGCTATTGCATACTTCATAGACTATAGTATAGTGTGAACATAACTTTTATATGCACTGAGAAAGCAGAAAATTTGTATGACTGGCTGTATGGCAATATTCACTTTACCTCAGTGGTCTGGAACCCAACCCACAATATCTCCGAGGCATGCCTACCTGTATTTCTTTTTCTAGAAATTTGATCATTTTCAATAAACTTTTCAAATTTTTTTGCATAAATTTTATATTAATCTCTGTTATTTTAAGTACCTATGCTGTATTTGTATTCACCTCCCCTTCCTACTCCTCATATTATTAATATATGTCTTCTTTATTAGCATTGCCATAGGCCTTTGTATATCAATAGTTTAGTTGAAACTGTATTGTACTTTTGCTTCTTATTTCACTAACTCCACTGTATTATATTTTATTTGCCTTTTTCTTTGTGTTAAATTTTGTGGATCTTTTTTTAAAACATGAATTCTTAATTTGGGTTCTAAACTATTAAGTCTTTCTTATTTTCTAATATTAAAATTTTTGAAGGCTATGCATTTTTTTCTTTAAAAAATATATATTTTCTCTTTTTTTCCAAAACATTTTGCATTTTTGCCTCTCACATTTAATCCTTGACCTCTGTGGAACTGATATTTGTACACAGTGAATGATGGAGATCAAATATTGCCCTGTCCCCATCAAGCATCTAACCTTAGTCTTAAATGGCCCTGACTTCATTTACTGTTGTGTGTTTCAAATGTTCCAGCCTCGTACAGGGCCCCTGCTTTATCGCCTATACTTTCAGTAACTATTCAAGCCAAAACTTCAGATGAAACGGGAATGGCAAAAGATCCCAAGTCAATGGCCGTCTTCAGCCTTTGAAATCCTTCCTCAGATTCTCACACCTGTCTTGTATTTATCATATGAGGATTTCCCTTATTTTCTTGTCAGTTTAGCATTATTTAAATAATTTTTTAAAATATAGCATTTCTTTTTATTTTACAAAGGGAGGAATTGTCACAGTACCTACATATCAATAGTACAAGAAGTCTTTCAAATTGATTGCCATTTTAAGAACTTTTAACTCCAGCAGAATAAAAGCACTGGAATAATAAACCTAATTTAGTTTTTAAGAAATATATATTCTAGGAACTTTGCTACTCCCTTTGTGATGCGTTTTTTATCACCAATACTCTCGGCATGTGCCTCAATGCAATGTGTTTCAATATTGTACATTAAAAGAAAGAAAAGAAAATATCAGTGTAAGAGGCTGAAAACTCACTGATTTAAGAATAAATGTCTAGACATTGTAGATGAACATTAAGTCAGGTATTCTATTTTGGTTGGAATTGACAACTTTCCTTGGAATTGTAACTTTCCTTGGAATCACAATTGCTTAGTCATTTATTCTTCTCTTGCATATAATTTATGTTTTGGTCTAGGCAAAAATCTCTCAGACTTTACCTGCTGCCTATGCACTTTTCCATAAGTTTAGACAGGATTTTCTGAGGTCATGTATATACAGAAAGTATTCAACAAGGAGTCTGTCATTTCCCATGGATTCCTTCTGTTTAAATAATCACCTAGCAAAGATGAAATCCTCTCTGGATTATAGGAGGCAATGTTATGGAAAGCAAAATACTCTAGTGGGATTCTTTTGCCTCTAATTCTTCTAGGGTTCAGAACCTCCAGGTTGTTTCTAAAATAGTTTCTTAGTAAAATCGTTTTATACCTTTTAGAATGGGTGTTCCAGAGTCAGAGGTGATCTCTTATAAGATTTGTCATTTGTGGACCAACAAGAAATCCATCACAATTTACTCAGAACCTAAAGTAACTTTTAGATTATTAAATAGCTCTCTACAATTGCCTGGATAAAAAGGTTCAAAGTGGGTATTAATAACATAGATAGATTAAAACAACTCATACATATTAAAAAATCAGGGACAAACAAAAATAACCATGTCTGCCATCATGCCCTAGAATAATGGTTGGCACTGTAGCCCCTCAGGTCAGACACTGAGTTTAAGTCTTTAATGTAAGTTTTCTAGAACTGCCTTACCAAAATACCAGAGACTGGGTGGCTTAACCAGCAGAAATGTATTTCTCACCCTCACGGAGGCTACAAGTCCAAAATCAAGGTGTCTGCATGTTTGGTTTCTTCTGAAGCTTCTCTCCTTGACTTGGAGGTGGCTGCCTTCTCAGTGTGTCCTTACATGGTCTTTCCTCTATGCACCTGCACCCCTGGTGTTTCTCCATGTCCAAATTTCTTCTTCTTATCAGAGTACCAGTTAGAATGGATTCAAACCTACCCTAACAGCCTCATTTTAATTTAATTACTTCTTTATTAAAGGCCCTATCTCCAAATGCAATCACGTTCTCAGGTACTGGGGTTTAGGGCTTCAGTATATGAATTTGGCAGGGTAGAGAGCAGGGGGGGATACAATTTAGACCATAGTACCCTTGTTTGTCGTTCACCAGCTGTGAGACATCAGGCCAGTTTTTTTTTTTTTTTTTACATCTTCTTTGTACCATTAGGATTGTTGTGATTATTAAAGAGTAAGAAACCTGCAAAACACTTAGGATAATGCCTGGTAAATAGCAAATGTTAACTATTAGTGTTAATTGTTACAGAATGGAAACTATAACTTTTACATTTAGGTAAAAAATTATGAAATACAAACTGCTCTGAAGATATCAAGTACGTCTAGTGGGTTTACAGTGTACATGTATTCTATTTCCTTGTTGATCTTCTGTCTAGTCATTCTATCCATTATTGAAAATGGAATTTTGAAAACACCAACTACTACTGTTGAATTGTCTATTTCTTCCTTCAATTCTGTCAGTTTTTCTTTCATGTATTTTGGGCCTCTACTATTACGTACCTGAAGGTTTATAACTGGTACGTTGTCAATGGGTTGACCCTTTTATCATTATAAACTGATCTTAGTGTTAAGGAAAACATCTATAACTGAAAGTCAAACATTATTTGCCTCTTTTGCTCCAGATTTCTTCATCTTTTATATTTATATGTGTAGTAGCCTTTTCCTGAACTTGGAGCCCCATTTGAAGAGAGAGAAAACTACTATGGTGCTTTGACCAATGTCTCCTGCTACATCCATCCTTATGTGCTCTTGCCATTAATAACTCATGCCCGTCAATTGAGGATGCAGCTTACCAAGGCAAATGAGGAATTGGAAAATAGCAAGTATCATGAAACTGAACTAGAAGCCAAAGGAGACCAAGGCTTCTCAGTGTGCGTTGATTGTTATTAAGCAAAACTGAAAATTATGACAAAGAAGAGTCTCAAAATATTGATGAATATTGAAATAATATTGGTCATTATGTTTGCTGTCAATATTGTCAGTAGTACAGACAGTAAAATGATTATTGATTGATTGCTAAAATTACTAAAGACACTGAATTATATTACTTTACCTTATTTATTACTTAATACATAGCTTATTCTACTTTTTAAATGTTCTTAATAAACATGGAAGAAGAGAGAACATATTATGTACCAAGTACTTTTTTAATGTAAAGAAGCTATTTTAACTCATACTTCAGTTTGATGAAAGTAAAGACTTTGTGAAGATGAGTTCAGAGTAATAAATGGAAGAAGCAGGATTTTAAAACTTGGGTATCTAATGCTCAGGTTATTTCTACTACAACTGCCTGCTACTTAAAAATATCTTGACATTACCCCAAATTAATTTTATCAGGATATTCTGCTTTTTAGAGTTCTCATTAATAAAAATGTTGTAACTTAACATATGTTATAAAGTGAAGCATATCAGTCATGTCATATATAACATGTATTGTGTAATCCAAACAGTTAGATTGTTTAAGTGCTATTGAAATAGATTTTGTCATTTATAGTAATAAAAAAACCCTCTCTATTATGTTTATTTAGTGCAATGTGGTCTTCAGCATTGACACATTTGCAAAATGTGTCAGTAAAAGGAAGATAGAAGACACAGAAGATCTCATAAAACAGAACTATCTGCAAAGTTGACATACTCTTAGTTCAAGGTAGTGACTAATGGTGTGAAAGTTCTGGTGGACGTATGTCACTATTTCTATGTCAAAGGCAAAGCTAAGTGAAAAATAGGAGTGGACATTCTCATAAAGGAGATTCATGTATATTATCTCAACATGTATGCATATTATCTCAAGCTACTTGGAAATGATAATCAGGAAATGACTTCCAATGTTCCTGATAACTGAGAAGAAATGTGGCATGTGTTAGATGTGTTAGAGCTTTTTGAAGATTGGGTTTTAAGAAAAAGTATTTTATAAAAGAAGAAAAATGTGAGAAACCTATGCTCTGATGACTCACTATTCATGAATGTGTGAGTTTACTTAAGATACATATGATCTCCATAGAGTAGAGAATGGGGACACTGGAAGGGTCTCTGGCTGTCTTCTTTCACATGATAGGTTTGTTGAATGAAAAGAAAGTCATAATCAAGTGCTTACTCTTATCCTTATCTCTTTTATTTTATTTTATTTTATATTTATTTATTCTTTGGCCTCACCATGCAGCGTCCAGGACCTTCATTCCCCAACCAAGGATCAAACCCACATCCCCTGCAGTGGAAACACAGAGTCTTAACCACTGGACCGCCAGGGAAGTCCTCTTCTAATTTTATAAAATCCCTTACACTGATTCCATTTATCTAATCCTGTTATGTTGCTTTTTCCTTGAGATGACATAGTAAAAAAAAAAAAAAAAGATGTTTAACAGATTTCTGGGAACACAAACAATTGAAACAAACCTTTACTTGGTTGATTATATTAACCATATGGCATCTACCAGTTCCCCAAGAGCAAATGAGAATAGAGATTTTGAAAAGAAAAAGAAATGAAAGTAGAGACATGGGATATATAAGAAACATTTTGGTTGATTTTTTAAAAATTTTCGTGGATGGTCTCTCTGGAATAAGAAGTGAGAAATTACATAGACTGAATCATTTGATTCTGTCTGTAGCTAGATAAGTGATATTAGGAGTAGATCAGCTGGGAAACTGCCTAGAAAGATGTTCCATATGGGACATAAAATATTATTGACATAAAATGGAAAAATTTAAATTGTTCCTGTTCTCACTCCCAAGTGGTGGAGATGTGGAACATTTCTTTGTAGCACAATATCTCAGTTGGGTAATTGTTGGGTTTTTTGTTTGTTTGTTTGTTTTAATTTACATGACAGCAGAAATTTGGCAGCCTGTCACAGTAAGTTGAAATTCTGAAAATAGATAATTCATGATGCAGTGTTGTTTATGGGAAATTAATCTGAATTTTAAAGACTTTGCTATACCTCTCAAGTGATTTCTGAATAAAAAATAAATGCATAATAATGCTGAAAAAAAATAGAAACTATGAAACAGAGTTATTTATTAATTTTTTAGACTGTAAATCTTGCTTTATCCAATTAAAGTGAATCAGTAAGTGAATCTATTTGATATACAATACTTAGAAAAGCAGGTCATTCATTTATAGCAATATTTATAAGCAACAAAATAACTAGAATGATCACAATATTTTTTAATTCTTTTAAGTGCATAGCTGGGCAAGCAAGGAAATAAGGGAAATACTCAAGATAAGAAAGTAAAAGTATTGAAATACTTGAATTATACTGGGTGGTGGGTTTGTGGAATGGAGGTGTGGGAAGAATGTGGAGGAGGCTACTATTCTACTTTTCTTGGGGTTGTAAAATTTTAATGAAGATTTGGGTCCAGGGAAAGGGCGGTGAATCGGAAATAAGATCCTGCACTAAGCTAACCCCCTCCCAAAGGGCTATATTCTCATTAAAATAGAAGGAATAACTACTCCATCAGGAAACCCACCTTCATAAGGAAACTTAATAGGTAGTAGTCTGGGCCATGGTGGGGAAAAATAAGTGTTTCCCCTGATAATTCATAACTATGTGGATTTGTGGTTCCAATTTATTCTATATGAGTGGTCCAGAAAACCATAATCAGAAATAACATTTAAATAGTAGTCTTAGATATGGGTACCCCAAGAGTACCTGGCAGAAGCAAAAGCACAACCACTCATAAGCCAAACTCACATTTCCTAGTACTTCAAAGGAATCTTGAAGATAATTCATAATACAAAATTTAATAAGGAAAATCCATAAGGAAAAAATTTACCATGAGCAAGAATCATCAGATACAATAAACAGTAGAAAAGATATCAATTCGCTTACAATTTCAGGTATTAGAACTATCAGATAAAGATCATAAAATTAGTAAGCATGCCTACCAATTTATTTATTCAGTAATCGTAGTAGATTAACACCTTTATTTTTTTGGCATTCAATGTGTTAAAAATTTGAATGTGAAAATAAAACTTAAAATTTCAGAATAAAATATAGATGAATATCTTGATGCCAGGATAGGGAAGAATTTCTAAACCGCCTCTCCCAAAAACTGTAAAGGAAAAGAGAGATTTGATTATATTAAAATTAAAATTCTCTGTACAGCAAAACATAGACATATTTAACTATAAACTGTAAACAAATTTATTTATGATGAGCGAGAGATTAGTAAAACCTATTTGCAATGAATTTAAATCTAGAATATATAAATAACTCCTAAAAATCAATAAGGTAGATAATGCCATATAAAAATGAGCAAAGGATTTAAGAGAAAAAGCTGAATTGCCAATAAACACATACAAGATGCTCACCAGAGAGCAGGAAATGTGAGTTAAAATAACATGACGCTAACATCACCGACCCAAAGATTGAAAAAACTGAAAATATTTTATAATAACAAATTTTGGTGAGGTTGTTGGGGGAACTATAATAAGTGCCACCATTTTGGAGGGCAATTGGGCAATGTTTCACAAAGTTGGAGAAATGAGATACCTTCACTCTTAGTGGCATATTCTTGATGGGGTTCAGGACACGCTACTCCAAAATATGGCACCTTAGCATATTGACTATTTTAAGCTGAAAGAGTTTGAGAAAACAGAAAAATAAGGGAGGTCACTGTGATCTTCCCCCTGCTCTCTCCTGGAACAGGTCAAAAAGCCGTCATGTGTGAGGTGACTGACCTATACCCAGAGGAAAGGAGCATCCTTATCTCTGAAGACAAAGGAACACCAAGAAAAATCCTAATACAGTCCTTTCTAAGTTTTCCCCATTTTACTACACTTCCCTCATACTCTGACCTATCATATTTCTCCACACTGTCCACCTAGAATAAAATACTCAGGTTTAACCATTTCTTTGGGTCTTCATTTCCTTATGAAGGCTCTCGTGTCACATAAAACTTATATTAAATAAATTTGTGTGCTTTTTTTCTTGTTAATCTGTCTTGGTCAGTTTACTTTTTAGACTGTTCCAGGAGCCCTAAGGGGATTGAGGAAAACTTTTTCCTTCCCTACCTTTGGTAGAGAAATTTTGAACATTCACACAGTGAGATAGGTACAGAAATCCTCGATCAGTGTTGTTTGTACTAGTCAACAAATTGAAAACAATTTAAACATCCATCAAGAGAAAAATGAATATTTACATTTGATATAGTCAACCCTAGAATATTATACAACAGTTAAAATAAAATAGCTGGAGCTAAATGTATAAAAGGAAATTTGGAATTGATAGCTATATTACAATGCCACTTATGTGGAATTTAATAATAAGAAAAGCAATAGTCTATTTGTATGAAGCAAAAGTATAAAAACATCATATGTGGTGGTGAAAAAAAACGAAAAAAAATAATTACCTGTGGGAAAGGAAAGAAGGCACTATGATCAAGCAAAGATTGACAGGGGCTTCAAATGTATCTGTAATATTATACTTCTTTTAAAAGAACAATATTTCTTTCAAAAGAATTATATTAAAAGAATTTGTTTTAATTAATTTGGGTTAATACCTGAGTATTCATTTTATTATTCATTAAATTTTCCTGTATATTTGAAATATTTCACTATAAAAAAGAAAACAAAATGTTTTATCCTACTCACTAAATCAATTATTGGTCTGATAATTAAATAATTTTGATGAAAAACTTCCATTTTGTTTACTTGTCTAAATGGCTGATACGTCTCAGTGTTTTTCAGGCCCTGTAAAATTTGATTACATTAGTCCCTGGCCCCACCTATGGGGAACATCATACTTCTTGGAAGCTGCCTGTAGAATAATGTTCACTCTTCCAGTGTCCACTCAACAGGGTCAGGGAGGTCAAGCCTCATCAAATGATTAGTCTGCAAGGCTGTTGTTATGGACTGAATTGTGTTCCCCCAAATTTCATATGTTGAATCCTAACCTCCAATATTACACTATTTGGAGGTAGAACATTTAAGGAAGTAATTAAGGTTAATAAATGAAGTCATAACCTCGGGCCCTGATCCAATAAGACTGGTGTCCTTATCAAAGAGGAAAGGATGCCAGAGAAAAGAGCATGTGAGGACATGGTAAGAAAGAGTCTTTTTTGCAAGCCAAGGAGAGGTGCCTTGGGACAAACCAAACCTACCAACACCTTGATCTTGGACTGCCAGCCTCCAGAACTCTGAGAAGATACATTTCTGTTAAGTCAACCAGCCTATGATATTTTTTCATGGTAGCCCTTGCAAACTAATACAGCTGTTGTAGCATGGGAAGACATGAGATTGGAAGCCCAGAAATAGATAGAAGACCAGAAGCAGAAAAGTTAGTTCATCTATTTACTAAAGGAGCCAAAAGAACAGCAAATGGCCACTCCGGCAAAGTTGTGAGTAGTATTGGGCTAGTTAAGATAGAGATCACTCAGAGTGTGCCATGGCCTTATTCAAACATCAGGTGATTGCCAACCTGGCTGAAAACTCAAGTGTAAACCCCATTTGAATGTAAAAATAAATTTTGTTTTGGCTATTATATGAATGGGGGCTCTTTTTGCTTTGAGTTTTGCACTGTATTTGTATAATTCTAACACAATGCACTATGGACTCCAGCATACTAGTAAATACTCTATGGTTTAGTTCCCAAATACCTAATTTTATGTCTATTCATAATTTTAGAAATCACACACAATGACAAAAAGGACAGACAAATAAACAAAAACAAATACCACAGCCAGGTTGTAAATAGGCCTTGAGTTCAATCAATTTCAAATAAGTTAGTGTTTGAGTTTTTAAAGTAACATTAAAGCAATTAAAAAATTACTGCCTTTTCTCAGACATGAGTAAATTTTTATCTTTATTTCTTTTGGATGATTAGATTGTATTGAACTGCAAGCTAAGATATGATATCAAGGGTTAGCCTAAGGAGAGTTAAGCCAATAGAATGACTAAAATAAAAAGAAATGAATGATGGCAGTGACAGCTAAAAGAACATTGGATTATTATGGAAACAGACAATGAATATAATATCCTTATTAATATGTCCCAGTTATTGAACCATTATCCTGCACCTTGTTCTATGGTCTGCCTTTTATATACCAGATTCCATTTAATCATTAAAACCACCCTATGGGGTAGATACTAAGATTGGCCCAAATTCTCAGATGAGTAAACTGGGATTTAGGGGCACCAATTAATCTACCCAAGGACACATAGCTAGTAAGTGTTAGGATCTGAATCCAGTTCTGTCTGATTCATTAACCTATGTCTTTAACCACCACAACGTACAAGGACAGACATTACTTTTAAGGAATTATAAAAGTCAATGTGAATGATCTCTTGCACATTGTCAACAATCAGAGGCCAACAAAGCTCTAGACTGACTCAGTTTTGCCCGGCATCATTTCAGGACACTTTGTTCTCCAACTCATGTCTGCTGATGATTCAGGGTGGCTGACATCGCCATAAAACACCAATCAGAACAGAGCAGCAGGGCTTTCTCGGAGCTGAAGTTGACCCTCAAGGTAGCGTAGGCCAGACCTATCCTCGGAGGACTCCATAATCAGACTTGGGAAGTCTGGAAGGAGGCCAGGCCTTATATTCAGCAGGAGTGGGCTGGGATTCACATGAAATAGAAGAGAAAGTCTGCTGTGGCTGTGGAAAATAACTATGTAGCCCTGGATTGCCGATTTAGCATAAATGCAGCAATGATTCATCTCTGAGTTGATAAACATGTTTTCCAAAGTGAAAGGCAGTCAGGATGCTGTTTCCAGCTTGGAGGGCTTCATTACTGAAAGGCTTCTAGAGAGAAGGCACTCAGCCCCTGCCTCCATAATATCGGAGATGGATCAGTGCTAGGGGCACAGTTTTTCCTTTCGATGAAATACAGACAAGAGGGAACTCTAGCAGTTTAACACAGCATAGTTTGAGGTGGGTCTTTAGCCTTACTTTTCTTATAGCTCACATAGTGACGCAGTCCCAGTGTCATATTCAGGTCTCGCACTGACAATAGGCATGCTGGAAATGCTCACTGACTCATTGATATGGTCACCAATATGTTCCCAATCCTGGGAGAAAATAAAAAGGACGAAAGACTCAGAATTTCAAAATCTGTCTGGCATTGTTTACTCTGGATCTACATGTGGAAAGAAATACAAAACATAGAGCATAACTCTGTGAGGAAGGCTCGTTAATAAGAATCTTCAGTATCAAATCAAATATTGTCATTGGTTTCTCCTATTTAAACTTTTTTTTGGGGGGGGGCAATAGCGGACTTAACAGGAAAATCTTCTTTTCCTCTTGATGCTTCTCTGGGATAAAGCATTAAGGATGCCAAAAAAAAAAAAGTGATAGTGACACTAAAGCAGGATTCTAGGGTAATGAGGTGGGAGAGAAATGACTGAGATTTTAGGAGAGAATTTAATATATAACAAAATAATTGTATTAACATTTTTCAAGGTATTTTAAAAAGATAACTATTTTGATACTGGGGGACAAAAAGGAAGTTCTCTTTTAAAAAAATTAACTATGAGATCTATGTACAATTTTAATAAAAGCTCATCCGTGAAACATGCAAAAAAAAAAAAAAAAAAAAAGAAATGAAACACATAGCTACCAGGTAGGCATAAGGAAACTACCGCACCTCAGTTATTAACATCAAGTTTACTTTACAGCTTCTCTTTTATGTGTTAGTTCAACCCAAGTTCACCACCACTACCACCCCAGTCTTTAAAGAATTGCTTTATAATTCACAGAGGAGAAAGAGCCTTGTACTCACAAGTAAACAAACTTCCAAAGTCTGTTTGAAAGGGGAAACTGGTAATGAGCATTTGAAAGGAGTTCAGTTACATTTGAAAATAATGAAAAAGCAGAGTGTTTTTCAGAAGAAGAGAGTACAGTACACATCAGGGGTCCCCAACCCCTGGGCCGCGGACTGATAGCGGTCCGCAGCCTGTTAGGATCTGGGCCGCACAGTAGGAGGTGATCGGAGAGCGAGGGAAGCTTCATCTGCCCCTCCCCATCGCTTGTATTACTGCCCGAACCAACCCCCACCCCTTTCGTGGAAAAAATGTTTTCCATGAAACCAGTGCCTGGTGCCAAAAAGTTTGGGGACCGCTGTTATAAATTGAAGAACTACAAGGGGCTGATGGTGGTTCAGGGAAATAAACTGAGTGTTAAAAATATTTTGTTCATGGAGTTTTTCACTTTTAGAATTTGTGACAGGAAATTCAAATGATTACGCATGAGCTAATTGCCTTTTTTGTTATCTAACAGTTTCAGGCAGATTGAAGGTAAATCATTAAGTTAATTAAATAAATACACAATTTAACTGTGAAATATCCAAGTGGTATATCATTAGGCATTTGGCTATAGGTCTAGGGCTTGGAAGAGAAGTTGTGATAGAAATATAAATCTGATTTATATTCATGATTTTAAAGGAATAGGAGAAAATATAAACACTTAAGGAAAGACGATAAATTCAAATATGTAGATAGCTTAGATCTGAGCTCTACAAAATTCCAGTATTTAAAGGTCTGGTAGTTGGCAAGTATCACTAGAAGGGGCTGCCTGAGAAGCAAGAAGAAAAATAGGAAAATGTTCTGTTAAAGAAAAAAAGAAAAGGAGGTGTTTCAAGAATAGGAAATTTTGGTTGGCTTGTTGAATCTGCCTGAAAAATCAAACAAGTTTTCCTGTAACTTAACTATCTGGGTGTCATTGATTTCATTTACAAGAACAATTTTTTCAGAGTGTTAGGGTCAGAATGCAGATTGGAGTAAACTGCAGAGTGAGGTGAATGTGAAGAAAAAAACTGTAGAAAGCTCTTTTAAGAGAGGTTCTATAGTTTCATCTAGAGCTGTGATTTTCTCGTTTGGCTATAATGATAAAGGCAGGACAGGGAAATTAGTTACATCTGCAACATGGTAACAGAAATAAATCTCTGTAGAATTGAACCTGTGTAGGGAAAGACTTTAAGCCTGAAAGTCTGCTAGATATAGTAAAAATGATAGTGATAATGGACTGGTGATCTCAATGAGTTATATGAATAACTGCTTCGGGGACGGAGGGAGGTACCCGGCAAGTGGCTGGAAGATTAGGATGTCGTGGTCAGAGTGGGATATCTGAAATGGGTCCTTTGGGAGTGGTTGAGTTTCCTGAGATGGCAGAGTTCAAGTTATGATTGAGGGGGCAGGTGGCTTAGGTGAAGTGGAGGAGATCATTAGGAAGTTCAGAGAACACAGAGTCAAGATTGTTGGATGGTTTGTCCATGTGGCCATTGTATTCACCTGGATAATTAAAGCAGCCAAGGTGAAGATGAAGATTGCGCTGAAGTCTTCAAGGAGGACTTGCTGGGTGGAGGAGGGGAGAGTGCTGAAGCTGGATGATATGAATCTGAAAGTTCCAGAATAGGGGGATTCACATACAGCTATTGGAAACCAGGAGGAAACAAATCCCACTGCCTAGCCCAATGCTTAAACATTGGAGGTGTGGGAGGGAAAACAAACAAACAGACAACAAAATAAAAACAACTTGCCTGAGTAGGATAAAGGGGAAGTTGTGTTTTTTGGGGACGTCTAGGTTTCAGTTAAGGTCATTTTTGAATAACAGATAATTTAGGGGAATATCAGTGGTCATTGTGGAAGATTTGAGAGAGAAGATTAGAGTGAGACATTGGGTCAAGAGAAAATGTGTTTACAGCATTGTGGGGATAAGAGTTGAAGAGCTGATTGAATGATCTGAAAGGCTTGGACTCTGGGCAGTGACTATATAAACAGGGAAGAGAGATATCATATCCTTGGTTCTGATTGCGTCCTTAAGGCAGGTGATATGAACGGATGGAATCAGCTGCAATCTGGAAGCAAGGCCTAGCAATTGCAATGTAGGACCAGGGTTCTAGTGGCTGAGTGTTGCCCGCTGCGGTGGGGATAACAATGCCAGCAGCAGCTGTCAATGGCGCTTTACTGAGAGTCAAGTGATTCTTACTGGGGGACAGCTTGGGGTTATATGTTGGCAGCAAGTGTAAGTGGGTTCAGATAAATTTCTGCATTGTGTGGACATCCCAAAGGATTGATCAGAACTCTCCATGGCTTTCAAATGGCTGGGACCAAATACTTCTTGAGACATCCTGTGGGGTCCACCACAACCACCTGTAGTGGTTGTCTCCTGGGATCTCCAGCAGCATGGGAGGAAGGTTTCAGCAAACACAGGCTTAGCACTATGATAAAATATCCATTTAATTTTACATAGTGCGAAACGATTTTTGTTATATACCGAACATAAATTGGAGAAATATTGTTGTTAATACCTAGAGCATAAGTTTTGAGTTTGAAATGTAGTTGCATCACTTACTTAGAGAGTGACACAGAGACACTATCTTTTCTCAGGTTCAGGCTTCCTATCTTAAAATGGGAAAAAATTAACCTGTAGGAATGATCTAAGGAATAAATATAAATATTGAACATATACAAGATATATACCTATATTTGTTTCATGGATATACTATTTGTATATGTACAAATTTTATATAAATGCATGTACATATATATATACACACATATATATGCATGTATAGCCTTGTACAGTTTCTGATAAATATGAAACAAATATGCCTTATTTTAATAGGATGTTATTCAGAGGTGATAGTCAAATTATTTAACAATAAGTGAGGCAGGGGTAGAGAGGCTGCCTAACTAATGAGAATGCATTTTGGCTAGTTTGTGGTATCAAACTTGTAAAAAGTTAATAAACAGAAACTTCAATTAAATAGAGTTGGGAGGCTAGAAGGAAGAGCTTTCACACCTGAAAAGATAGAACGCAAAAGGAAGAAGAAAGACTCTTTTTCTTTCCTGGCAACAGCTCAGCCAATGAAAAGCATGAACTCTTCATTTACTATAGCCCTCCCAACTTCCTTTTCCCATCTTCCCTCACCATGGGGCCCTTGCACGTGGCTCACCATGGTTGCAGACCCCACAATGCAATTCTTTGCTTATTCGGTAATAAACCTATTTTTGCTGGAGAAATGGCTGGCAGTCTGGTTTTTTTTTAGATCAATGAAGCATGCCATGATGAGTATTGGTTCTGAAGCTAAGTACATTGAAATAGCAAGAACAGCTGGACAGCAGTCCATTCTATCATGGCCTCGTGGTCTTGCGACGTTACTCACAATGGTCTAGCTTCTCATTTTTACCCACTGAATTAGTAATACCATAAAATGCAACAAGCAGTTTCCTCTACTGAAAATTAGGGTCATTATTTCAAATGTATCTCATTGTAGTATTTAAACAGATTTCTAAACTAGTCTTTATGAGTGTAGAAACAGTATTTCACCTTCTACTAACAAGTTAGAATTGCTGAAAACAAGTACATGTGTCCCTCAATATCCATAGGGGATTGGTACCAGGACCACCAACAGATACGAAAATCCACTGATGCTCAAGTCCCTTATGGCTAGTACAATTGGCCCTCTGTGAAACCCACAGGTTTCACAATCGCAGATGCAAAGAGCTGACTGTAATAGCTAAAAGCAATTGCTTCTTGATGTCTGCTTTGGAGAGGTCAGTGTTTTGAGGAGTTGGTAGCATTTAATTTCTTAAGACCTCTCTTACAAATATGCTTATTTCATTTTATAACAACTTACTTTTTTGATGTGTGAGTCAGTATTTAAACATTTGTTCCGTCAAACTAATGTGTTATTAAACTAAGAAGAAAAGGGTAGGAAGATAGTCCTTTTTTCAAAAATTGAAATGTTATTGAATTATGTTGTATTTATGTTATATGTTAAAATAAGGAATTTAGGCAATTTAAAAAAATCCAGGTCTTCCTTCTCTCCCAAACCCTAAAATATCCAAGGAAAAATACCTAGAAAATTGAATCCAATGTTAAGATTTAGACTGAATTAATAAGTGGTTCTCCATAGCATTTGAGGTATGGAAACAATATATATCTATATCATCCCTGGAAATATTGGAAAGCTTTAAAAGAATTCTCTCCAAGCTTTGATTAAAATTTGTTGAGATTTATCCAGGGCATTATTTAATGATGGCTCAATTTTCATTTACATTGTCCAAATAGGTATTTTTCAGGAATGTCATAGAGGGATATGTTGATTTATCCATTTCTATATGAATCTTTAGAGTTTATAATCCTTGACCTTGAAAAATAGGAAATTTTTATTTCTTCATCTCACTCTAAGAAAGTATTTATTTCTCCTGGAGTTTAGGATGTCATTCTAAGTTTTGATTAAAAAAAAATTTTTATTTTATATAATAATTCTAAATAATTTTTGCATGTAGCATTATAATAAAATTGGTTCTTTGCTGATATCTATCAAGTTATTTAAAATAATTTATTGCCCTGATTTAAATGATTTGGTCCATGAGAAATTAAAGAGCTCAAGGCCAGTGCCTCAGCTAAGTCTGTATTGAATAAATATTTATTAAATAAAAAAATAGGTTTTAATAACAATTACATTATTATTATTATTTTAAAATTTGCTCTTTAATTGTAAGTACCTTTTTAAAAAGTTATTTTATCAAATAACACAATACTAAATCACAATACTAAATACATACAACAAAACCAATCTAGGTAACTTGCATATCCACTCCTGCTCATTTCTGTAAAATAATAAGATTACTGTAGGGCTAAACTCCTTTGGCTTCCTTTGTGATTCTTCTTTTTTTTATTTTTATTTTTTTTTGCAGTGCGCGGGCCTCTCACTGTTGTGGCCTCTCCCGTTGCGGAGCACAGACTCCGGACGCGCAGGCTCAGCGGCCATGGCTCATGGTCCCAGTCGCTCCGCGGCACGGGGGATCTTCCCGGACCGGGGCACGAACCCGTGTCCCCTGCATCAGCAGGCGGACTCTCAACCACTGCGCCACCAGGGAAGCCCCCTTTGTGATTCTTACAAATTGTTGCATGATTGATTTCTCCGTAGGTTATCAAAATAAATAAAACCCACGGGCATAGAGAACTCACTGTTTGCGACAAGCTTTCGTTTCAGTTCAACTCAGCAGGTACTCATTGGGCATCTAACAATTAGTGGGTGTTGCTAGGATATGAATATGAATAAGAGACAGTTTTTATCTTTGAGGGCCTTATGATCCGTGAGGGAGACAGAAGCACAAGTACCAGTGAGTGTCATGCAGCACGAAAAGTGGTAGAGTCATACAATGGGAGGACTGATGAGGAAGCAATTTTTTCTGAATAAGATTAGAGGGTTGGGAATTAAAAGAGAATTACAGAAAGCTGCAGATATGAGGTAATGTTTGTGCCAGCTCTTGAAGCCTGAGAAAATCATTTGCCAGGTAGACTAATGGAGAAAGACATTCTATGCCCAGGGAAAAGTATGGTTAAAGTCATGAAGAGAGGACCTGTGTGTGATATATTTCTTGCTGGGCAATAGTGACCCACCAAGAATGGTTATAAAATGAAGTTTGGTGGGGACAGTGTGGAGGCAAGACAGGAAAAGCAAACTGTAATGAGCTTGCAGGGGTAAATGGGTCAGATGGTGGGTGGGGTTAGGGAGGTGGGGAGCCGTGGAGGTACCCTTCCTGCTCTGGAAGGTGGAAAGCAAGCAGAGGCTTTTAAACAAGAAGCAGATAGGATCTGAGTTCAGATACAAATAAATCATCTCAATCTGTTTGTTCTTCCTTTCATTGAATTCTTTTGCATTTTCTTCTTAGAGAAAACCTGCTTTTCATACGGCTATATTTTACTCAGAAGAGCAATTACGTGGCAGTACTCTCAAAGTAGAAGACTAAACGTGGGAAAATGGAAATGGGAGAGTAATTTATATAACCAGGAATGAAAATGAACGTTGAAAGGTCATGTCCTGTCGTTTGCCTCTTGAGGCTAGTAAATCTAGACACAAAGAATCAGAGTTGACATTTCTTATAGGCTTAAGGATAATAATATTGAGCCTTAAGGATAATAATATTGAGATTCTTTCACAGCACGGGACGCCTCTCATTGTGCTGCTCATGAGACAAGTCTCCTCCTTTGGCATTCCTGTGTATGCACCCCTCACTCAGTCCTTCATAATGAATTGCAGGACCTAGAATTCACTATGCTTTCTTTCTGTGCCTTTTAATATGCCAATCACTAAAGTTGTCTCTCCTCCAATGCTTTTTTCTAACTGAATAGTTCTTAATTATTCTTCAAGATTCAGCTCAAATATAATCTGCTCCAGGCAGCCTTCCCTGTACGTTTTGAATCTGATTTAGACCTTCCCTTATGTACCTCAATGTCATCCTGTGTATATTTTGATATTACCACTTTTTCAATTGTATTGACGTTGTTTAACGTTTTCCCATATGAAACTGCAAGCTTTTGGTAGCCAGGCACTGTGCCCTACCTCTATATTCTTAATGTCATACATTGATACTTAGAAAATCCCCAAACATTTGCTAAATCTAACGAAACAGAATGGAATGGAAGAAATGGATAGATTAATTGAACTTGATTTTTTTTATAAAACCTACACAACAATTTCAACTTTTTTTTCATGTTACTTAACTGTCTTTCTTTCTTCCTTTCTTTCTTTCTTCCTCCCTCCCTCCCTCCTTTCCTTCCTTCCTTCCTTCCTTCTTTCCTTCCTTCCTCTTTCTCTCTGTCTCTTTCCTTCCTTTTAACTTGATTCTTATACAAAGAAACGTAAAAATATGATAAAGTACTTCTCCATAACCAAGGCTGGGATGTTTCTAAGCCAATAAATTTGGGTGGAGCATAAAGAAAGCAGGTTTCCTGGGCAGTTTCAGATTTAAACACGCACAAGTGCACATACAAGAAATACATGAAATACATGATATGTATATATATATACTAATAATTCAAAGAATAATGTATTCCTTTTGGAATAGAATCTATTTTTTTCTCCAAATTCAGGAATAGGAAGGCTGGATAGCTTCCCCTGAAATAAATCAACTAATATTTGTTCAGCTGTAATGAACCATTCAGAAACCAGGACCTTTGGGCCATAAATCCACCACACTGTGAGCTTCTGAAAGCTAGAGACCATGCTTTACTGATTCTTCTCATGACCTAGCACAATGTCTGGGTTGTAGCATATACCAAATAACTGGTTGGAAAGAGAAAAGAAAAGGAGAGTGTAAAGATGGTTCAAGTATTGTTTCCTGGTTCCCTGCTTTATGACATTTCATATCTATATATACTTTCTAATATACTACTTGGGGTTTATCTAGGTAATGTGTATCAAAAAGTTGATTTTCTTTCTCTTAATCAGTTTGGGGACTGGGAACTTGAATCTCAATCGAAAAGCAATTAGTGGCATTTTATGAAATAAATATAAGTTTAGTCACTTTTGGGACTGTATAACTAAATAATGTGCCTTCAGGAAGCATAAATACTTGAATATATATTTACCATTTTTCATCAAATGTTCTGATGTGAAAAATGCTATTGTTCTTCATCCCAGATCATATGATAAAATTAAAATTCAGTACTTATTTGTGAAATAAGTAAACATAATACACTAAGTTGTTTTGTTATTTTTGAAGTGGAGTAAGATTTTGTTTTCTCAAAACTCTAAAAGATAATAACTTCTTCAGGAAATTATTTATTGAACTGCTTTCTCTTATTAATTCATATTGACTTTACCATTGCTCTGATGTGCTACTAAATTTGAGGTAGCTGTTATTATTTGATTAAATAATCCAGGGGTCTAAGCAACAGCTCATCATTACCCGTAAACACCAAAGTTCCTTGAAGATTTTTCAGGATATGTATGTCAAATCCCTTGAAGATTTGATTGATGATATTTTGAGGTCAGGCTCTGTCTATGCCACTCAACAGGATTTATGTGGCCCTAGACAATGTTCTGGGCCCCAGCGGCTGCTGGTCCACCCTCCCTGCATGTACACACACCTTTACCACTGCCCTCCCTCCTCTCTGTCATAGTGTCTTCCATAAACTGTGGCTTCTCATCCTTAATGCTCTCTTCACCTGTATACTTAAAACATATCTGTGGGTTTTCTATTGTTGTGTAACAATTTACCTCGTTTAGCTGAAAACAACACACAGTTTCCAAGGGTCAGGAGTCTGGGCCCAGTGGCTGAGTGTTCTGCTTAGGCTCTCACAAGGTTGCAATGAGGTTATAAGTCTGGGATATGATTTCATCTAAGGCTCAGGGTGCATTTCCATGCTCACTGGTTGTTGGCAGAATTCCGTTCTTTGTGGCCATAAGACTGAAACCCTCTGTTCCTAGAAGTTGCCCACCATTCCCTTCCACATGACTATATCCAAAGCATGGCTGTTTGCTTCTTCAAGGCCAGCAGGAGTGTAGCTCTCCTGCTTTGAGTCTCTGAACTCTGGACTTGCTCTGAAAGTGCTGACCTGATTAGTAGAAGCCAGCTCAAGAAAAGCTCCCTTTTGACTAAAGTGAACTGATCAGGGACTTTATTAATCTGCAAGATCCCTTCACCTTTGCCATGTAGCCTAACCTAATCAAAGGAGTAACACCCTATCATATTCACAGGCTCCACCCACACTTAAGAGGTGTAATGCTTTGGAGGTCATCTTAGAATTTTGCTCACCTCACTTAGACATGTAATTTCATTTGGGTTAATCTTACCTGATCCTAACATTTACCAAAACTGTAATCTAATCAGGGATCATAGCTCATAAACCTACAGTGCCTGGAAGCTTTTGTTAAGGAATAAGGTGATAGTAGGAAATGGTAGAGAATGTGATTTTTCAGAGAGCCTATGATCATCTAAAGAACCAAACTCTCCTCAGCCCTAACCAACGATTGTCTTGCAGGAATGCTGGCCCAGTGAGTCATACCTGAGTTTTTTCAGATAAACCGGGAATCTAGATTTCTGTATGTGTATGTGTATATGCCTGTGTATGTCTGAGTATAAAATCTTAAATGTAACTAATTAATTCAAATAATAAAAACACTCTCCAGGCCAATACCATGCAGAACAAATTAATATATTTGCAGGCAGGATTTGTCCTTGTGCTATCACTATCAAATTTTGTCTTAAGTGATTATTTGTGCTGCTAGTTTTTTTGTTTTTTAATACATTTGATCCCTCTAGGTGATAAGTGTTTGAGGTCCTGGATCCTGTCTGTCTCATTCATTCACACACTTCAGCACCTAGCACAGTGCATGACACATAATATATGATCAATACATATTTGTTGAATGGATTAATAAATGGGAACATTGTGAGCTCTCTCAGTAAGGTAGACCTGGGTTAAAATTTTGATTCACCAACTGGGCTACTTAAACCTTGACAAATGGTGTAACATTTCTGATCTTTAATTTCATCATTTATAAAATGGGGTTTTCATAACTACAGTTGTGAGGACTAACTAGAATAACAAATATAGATTGTTTAGCACAGAGGCTGCTCATGACAAGATGATTTCTTTTCTTAGGGATGGCTCATGGATGTGAGTACCATCTACATTTGTATAATTTCCATGTTTACCATGGTGGATGTATTTGACCAAATTCACATGTTATATAGAAAGCTTATGTATTTCAGTCTACATACCTGGAAGACATATGAATGTGACTAATGTATGTATATATATGTGTATGTGTATGTGTATATGTATGTGTATGTGTGTGTGTGTGAGTGTGTCAAAGGCTGATGTGTTTTGGTTAAAGGAAGAGAAATGGAAAAGTATACTACATGGGTCCTTGGCAGGAAGAGCAGAGAGCAAGGAAAGGTATTTTGCCACATGGAGAATGAGGTAAAATGATATTGTATGCAGAGCCCCTTCTCTGCCTCCCACATAAAAACTGTGGAAAAGGAGCTTCTCCCTATTACCAATAAATATTTTAAAAGGAAATGAAACCGAATTTGTTTCTAAGTGCTTTATTCCACAAATGCTAACAGGAAGGGAAATCCTTATTATTCATGGTGAATGAATTAATTCTGGATTTTAGTATTATGCTTTTTCCAGGAATAGTTAAGCATTATTTGTAAGTGGACAATTATAGATAGTTTATAGTTCATTATTAAAGGGTGATAGTTCATTATTAAAGGGTGATAAAATAGAAAACCTATGTCCTCCTTTAAAATAATGAATGTTCTTGTTAAAATGATCAGATAAACCCACAGTAGCAAGGAAAAAAAAAAGCCACAAGAAGAATCCCAGCGGAAAGAACATTCTAGTATTTATATATATTCAATGTTATGGTCCTTATTTCATTTTTTAAAAATTTTATTGTATCTACAGTGAAAGCTGTTTTATTGTATTGTACATCAGAAGGAGATGAGAATGTGCTTAAGCGAATTTGACCCAATTAGTATTACATTGCTGACCTTTAGTAAAGAATACACCAAATGAATTCAAGAGTAGGGTTGAAATAGATAGATTATACACCACATGTACTCTAAAGGTTCAAAAGTGTAAAAATTTTTACTTTGTGATTAAAGATTTTACAATCTGAATTGCTCATAGCTGTGAGGCATCATTTCAAAAAACCATCCTTAGGGGAGAAATATAGTCAAATGAAGCTGAACCATGTAACAAAATTAACAATATGCATTTGGTAAGCAACTTCCTTCTAAATGTATTAATATCATCAGGGCTTATGTCTCCTAATGTCTGAAGAAGGTAAAACCTAGAAGAGTAAATTACTTCCACAGTTTTCCAATTTGCATTATTATAGAACTGGTGAAATTATTTTATAAATCACTAAGAAGATATTATCTTCATAGTCATTAAAATTGTTACTTGGCTATCTGGTGTAATTTTTAAGTGAAATTTTAAGTGTAAAGAAAGGAAAAAATCTAGCTGAAAAATAGAGCTAAACAAATTTCTGGGTTTTTTTTCTCAAGGTCAGGATAATTCAGTTTTTACCCCTTGGGAGTACTGCACTAGAGCTAGGCCATGAAGGATGATTCTGAGTACATAAAATAGAGCTGATTTGGAATTAAGAGATTCAGAGCTTAACACAGGTATACCTTATTTACATAGTAAATGTGTTTCTAAAACTATAGATGCATGTGAACCAAGTGGGAAATGATTTATGCATATAAGTGGTAGTTGAACTGGTAATATTGCCATGGAACATTTGTATCCATCTTAGCTCCAATTGAGTTGTCCAAATTTATCTCTTAGTCAATGCAAGAAGATGTATCTACAGTGGCCCTTGTTTCACTCACAGTGGGCTTAGAAAATATCTTTGGCTACTCTAAACTACACACTATTTTAGAATCAAACTTATGCGGTAAGTTTCTTAAGTTATTTCTATGGGGTGGCCTATCTGATCCTTAGTTCTGTTTCGGTGGCTTGAAAATGTGACACTTACTCATTCCCCAGTGTCTTTGGATCAGATCATCCACACTCTTAACATCTTTTCATGTCTGCTCGAGATCCTGGCATCTGTTGCCCTACTCAAGGACTTCAGAGGTTTTACTTCTTGCATCATTGTCTTTTCCTCTACTGGACCATTCACATCAGCAAACATATATGCTATAGTTTTCCCCATCTTTAAAGCAAAACAGTCAAAAAACCCTTGACATCATATTCCTTTCATATGCTGCCCAATTCTTTACTGTCCTCTATCACAAATCTTTATAAATCTCTTTTAAAATATTTGAGATTTTGTGGCCTCCACTTGTTTAATTATCTCTTGAATTCATCCAGTCTTTTGTCTCCACCTCTCTACTAAAGTTACTTTTGTCAAGGTCACCAATAACCTCCATAGTTATAAATCCAAACTTCAGTCTTCATCTTCCTAGACTTTTCAGCAACGTTTGTAATAGTGTCTGTCTCTCTCTCTCTTTTTAATCATTGTCTTGCCTTCTGAAATACCAGTCTTGCTTACTTTCAGTAGCTTTACGTGGATCTGATTAATCTTCTCCACAGCTAAACGTATGTGTGTTTGTGCACAGGTGCGTGCTTTTTATCTGTTCAGGATGGAAAGTAAGCTAAATATATGAAAAATCATACTATTAGACTTGGCTTTATCAGCACATAATATCTATATTGTAGAATTTCACTGATACTAAGAAAGTTTCTCTGCCCCAAAATACGTACATAAGCATTCATGATAGTGCTAACTTGCACTTCTAGAAATATTCTTTGGGAATTGAAGATTCTTTTGGTCAGCAAGAATCTTTATAATAGTCTTGGGAGATGTTACTATTGAACAGTTGATATTTTAAGGGGAATTATCTTGCTTTCTCAATTAGTGACAGTTAAGAGAGCCTGCTCTATGGGGACTAGAAAGAAATATGCCTCAGGTAGAGAGTATAATTATTAGGAAGGAGGGGAAAAGTAGCAAAGATAACTATCTATTTCACAATTTTGCTTAGGGCTGGCTCTGAAAAATGGTCTGTTATTGACATACTATAATTCTTCAACATTAAACTACAGTTTTAGAGAGAAAACCAGCATCCATCTAAGAAGGCACTACTCCTGTGTTTACATAGAAGAGAGGAGAGCAGGCCCTGTCCTTTATTCTGTAATTGGTCCCAAGACTCTGACTCTCATATTTCTCATGCTTCTCACAAAAGGCATGATACCCTGGTAAAGGACTATGCTGCCAAGAACCGTGTCATAACTTCTCTAAATTTTGTGTAAGAAAAGGGGATAAATATTAAAGTGCCTGAGAAAGTCAACACTCTCCTTGAATTCAGTAAATTCAACCTGTACTGTAATTTACTTAATACTATTTTTCTGATTTGATCTTAAATTGACTCAATTTCTTTAGTCTTACCCTAAGAATTAAGGACTAATGATTTCTATAAAATTATTAATGTGAAAAGCCATATATAATATATAAGAGGGACAATTAAATACATTAAAATATGTAAACTGATAAATGATCTCCTTTGAAAGCAAAGAATATGTCATACTGCCCTTCAGCAAACATTGTGCTACAATATACTACATTTAAAATATTTTGGGGCTTCCCTGGTGGCGCAGTGGTTGGGAATCTGCCTGCCAATGCAGGGGACACGGGTTCGAGCCCTGGTCTGGGAAGATCCCACATGCCGCGGAGCAACTAAACCTGTGAGCCACAACTACTGAGCCTGCGCGTCTGGAGCCTGTGCTCTGCAACGGGAGAGGCCGCGACAGTGAGAGGCCCGCGCACCGCGATGAAGAGTGGCGCCCGCTCGCCGCAACTGGAGAAAGCCCTCGAACAGAAACGAAGACCTAACACAGCCATAAATAAATAAATAAAAATTATAAATAAATAAATAAAATAAAATATTTTGAATTTTTTCACACGTTAAACTTTTAGAAGATTAACATTTTCTTCAAAAATCTATGTTCCCTTTGACTGCTATTTATGAGTTATTTAGCTAAAAATCAATTAGCAATGAAGCTGTGCATCCAAGCAATTGGAGTTCCTGGATATAACCACACCCAATCTCCACCACCATTTTTTTCTTTTTTAAATTTTTATTGGGGTATAATTGCTTTACAATGGTGTGTTAGTTTCTGCTTTATAACAAAGTGAATCAGTTATACATGTACATATGTCCCCATATCTCTTGCCTCTTGCGTCTTCTCCCTATCCCACCCCTCTAGGTGGTCACAAAGCACCAAGCAGCTCTCCTTGTGCTATGCAGCTGCTTCCCACTACCTATCTATTTTACATTTGGTAGTGTATATATGTCCATGCCACTCTCTCACTTCATCCCAGCTTACCCTTCCCCCTCCCCTTGTCCTCAAGTCCATTATCTATGTCTGCCTCTTTATTCCTCTCCTGCCACTAGTTTCTTCAGAACCTTTCTCTTTTTTTAGATTCTATATATATGTGTTAGCATACGGTATTTGTTTTTCTCTTTCTGACTTACTTCACATTCTGTATGACAGACTATAGGTCCATCCATCTCACTACAAATAACTCAATTTTGTTTCTTTTTTAAGGAACCTCCAAACTGTTCTCCATAGTGGCTGTATCAATTTACATTCCCACCAACAGTGAAAGAGGGTTCCTTTTTCTCCACACCCTCTTCAGCATTTATTGTTTGTAGATTTTTTGATGATGGCCATTCTGACTGGTGCGAGGTGATACCTCATTGTAGTTTTGATTTGCATTTCTCTAATGATTAGTGTGTTTGTTGGCAATCTGTATATCTTCTTTGGAGAAATGTCTACTTAGGACTTCTGCCCATTTTTGGAATGGGTTGTTTGTTATTTTGATATTGAGCTACATGAGCTGCTTGTAAATTTTGGAGATTAATCCTTTGTCAGTTGCTTCATTTGCAAATATTTTCTCCCCTTCTGAGGGTCGTCTTTTAGTCTTGTTTATGATATCTTTTGCTGTGCAAACGGTTTTAAGTTTCATTAACTCCCATTTGTTTATTTATGTTTTTATTTTCATTTCTCTAGGAGGTGGGTCAAAAAGGATGTTGCTGTGATTTATGTCATAGAGTGTAACGCCTATGTTTTCCTCTAAGAGTTTTAGAGTGTCTGGCCTTACATTTAGGTCTTTAATCCATTGTGAGTTTATTTTTGTGTATGGTGTTAGGGAGTGTTCCTATTTCATTCTTTTACATGTAGCTGTCCAGTTTTCCCAGCACAATTTATTGAAGAGGCTGTCTTTTCTTGGTTTTATATTCTTGCCTCCTTTATCAAAAATAAGGTGACCGGGGGCTTCCCTGGTGGCGCAGTGGTTGAGAGTCCGCCTGCCGATGCAGGGGACACGGGTTCGTGCCCCAGTCCGAGAAGATCCCACCTGCCGCAGAGCGGCTGGGCCCGTGAGCCATGGCCGCTGAGCCTGCGCGTCTGGAGCCTGTGCTCCGCAACGGGAGAGGCCACAACAGTGAGAGGCCCACGTACCGTACCGCAAAAAAAAAAAAAAAAAAAAAAAA
>NW_021703771.1:50585086-50628199 GCF_005190385.1 Monodon monoceros
TGTAGCTCTGTATTATAGTGTGAAGTCAGGGAGCCTGATTCCTCCAGCTCCATTTTTCATTCTCAAGATTGCTTTGGCTATTTCGGGTCTTTTGTTTTACCATACAAATTTTGAAATTTTTTGTTCCAGTTCTCTGAAAAATGTCATTGGTTGTTTGATACGGATTGCATTGAATCCGTAGATTGCTTTGGGTAGTAGAGTCATTTTCACAATGCTGATTATTCCAATCCAAGAACATGGTATATCTCTCCATCTGTTTGTATCATCTTTAATTTCTTTTAACAGTGTCTTATAGTTTACTGCATACAGGTCTTTTGTCTGTCTCTTTACATAGGTTTATTCCTAGGTATTTTATTCTTTTCGTTGCAGTGGTAAATGGGAGTGTTTTCTTAATCTCACTTTCAGATTTTTCTTCACTAGTGTATAGAAATGCAAGAGATTTCTGTGCATTAATTTTGTATCCTGCTACTTTACTAAATTCATTGATTAGCTCTAGCAGTTTTCTGGTAGCATCTTTAGGATTCTCTGTGTATAGTATCATGTCATCTGCAAACAATGACAGCTTTACTTCCTCTTTTCCGATTTGGATTCCTTTTATTTCTTTTTCTTCTCTGATTGCTGTGACTAAAACTTCCAAAACTATGTTGAATAATCGTGGTGAGAGTGGACAACCTTGTCCAGTTTCTCGTGAGGAAATAGTTTCAGTTTTTCACCATTGAGAATGATGCTGGCTGTGGTTTTGTCATATATGGCCATTATTATGTAGAGGTAATTTCTCTATGCCTACTTTCTGGAGGGTTTTTGTCATAAATGGGTGTTGAATTTTGTAAAAAGTTTTCTCTGCATCTATTGAGATGATCATATGGCTTTTCTTTTTCAATTTGTTAATATGGTGTATCACATTGATTGATTTGCATACATTGAAGAATCCTTGCATTCCTGGGATAAACCCCACTTGATCATGGTGTATGATCCTTTTAATGTGCTGTTGGATTCTGTTTGCTAGTATTTTGTTGAGGATTTTTGCATCTATGTTCATCAGTGATATTGGCCTCTAGTTTTCTTTCTTTGTGACATCTTTGTCTGGTTTTGGTATCAGGGTGATGGTGACCTCATAGAATGAGTTTGGGAGTGTTCCTCCCCTGCTGTATTTTGGAAGAGTTTGAGAAGGATAGGTGTTAACTCTTCTCTAAATGTTTGATAGAATTTGCCTGTGAAGCCATCTGGTCCTGGGCTTTTGTTTGTTGGAAGATTTTAAATCACAGTTTCAATTTCAGTGTTTGTGATTTGTCTGTTCATATTTTCTATTTCTTCCTGGTTCAGTCTCCGAAGGTTGTGCATTTCTAAGAATTTGTCCATTTCTCCCAGGTTGTCCATTTTCTTGGCATATAGTTGCTCGTAGTAATCTCTCATGATCAATTGTATTTCTGCAGTGTCAATTGTTACTTCTCCTTTTTCATTTCGAGTCTTCTCCCTTTTTTTCTTCATAAGTCTGGCTAATGGTTTATCAATTTTTTTACCTTCTCAAAGAACCAGCTTTTAGTTTTATTGACGTTTGCTATAGTTTCCTTCATTTCTTTTTCATTAATTTCTGATCTTATCTTTATGATTTCTTTCCTTCCGCTAACTTTGGGGTTTTTCGTTCTTCTTTCTCTAATTGCTTTAGGTGTAAACTTAGGTTGTTTATTTGAGATGTTTCTTGTTTCTTGAGGTAGGATTGTATTGCTATAAACTTCCTTCTTAGAACTACTTTTGCTGCACCCATCGGTTTTGGGTCGTTGTGTTTTCATTGTCCTTTGTTTCTGGGTATTTTTTGATTTCCTCTTTGATTTCTTCAGTGATCTCTTGGTTATTTAGTAGTGTATTGTTTAGCCTCCATGTATTTGTATTTTTTACATACTTTTTCCTGTAATTGATATCTAGTCTCATAGCGTTGTATTCGGAAAAGATACTTGATACGCATTCAATTTTCGTAAATTTACCAAGGCTTGATTTATGATCCAAGATACGATCTATCCTGGAGAATGTTCCATAAGCACTTGAGAAGAAAGTGTATTCTGTTGTTTTTGGATGGAATGTCCTATAAATATCAATTAAGTCCACTTTGTTTATCATTTAAAGCTTGCGTTTCCTTATTTATTTTCATTTTGGATGATCTGTCCATTGGTGAAAGTGGGGTGTTAAAATCCCCTACAATGATTGTGTTTCCCCTTTTATGGCTGTTAGCATTTGCCTTATGTATTGATGTGCTCCTATGTTGGGTGCATAAATATTTACAATTGTTATATCTTCTTCTTGTATTGATCCCTTGATCATTATGTAGTGTCCATCTTTGTCTCTTGTAATAGTCTTTATTTTAAAGTCTATTTTGGCTGATATGAGAATTGCTACTCCAGCTTTCTTTTGTTTTCCATTTGCATGGAATATCTTTTTCCATCGCCTTACAATCAGTGTGTATGTGTCCCTCTGTCTGAAGTGGGTCTCTTGTAGACAGTATATATACGGGTCTTGTTTTTGTATCCATTCAGCCGATCTATGTCTTTTGGTTGGAGCATTTAATCCATTTAAACTTAAGGTAGTTATCGATATGTATGTTCCTATTACCATTTTCTTAATTGTTTTGCATTTGTTATTGTAGGTCTTTTCCTTCTCTTGTGTTTCCTGCCTAGAGATGTTCCTTTAGCATTTGTTGTAAAGCTGGTTTTGTGGTGCTGAATTCTCTTAGGTTTTGTTTGTCTGTAAAGGTTTTAATTTCCCCATAGAATCTGAATGAGATCCTTGCTGGGTAGAGTAATCTTGGTTGTAGGTTTTCCCCTTTCCTCACTTTAAATATGTCCTGCCACTCCCTTTTGGCTCGCAGAGTTTCTGCTGAAAGATCATCTGTTAACCTTATTGGGATTCCCTTGTGTGTTATTTGTTGCTTTTCCCTTGTTACTTTTAATATTTTTTCTTCAATTTTTTTCATTTAATTTTTGATAGTTGGATTAATATGTGTCTTGGCATGTTTCTCCTTGCATTTATACTGTATGGGACTCTCTGTGCTTCCTGGACTTGATTAACTATTTCCTTTCCCATATTAGGGAAGTTTTCAACTATAATCTCTTCAAATATTTTCTCAGTCCCTTTCTTTTACTCTTTTTCTGGGACCCCTATAATTTGAATGTTGGTGCATTTGATGTTGTCCCAGAGCTCTCCAAGACTGTCCTTAATTCTTTTTATTCTTTATTCTTTATTCTGCTCTGCGGTAGTTATTTCCACTATTTTATTGTCCAGGTCACTTATCCGTTCTTCTACCTCAGTTATTCTACTCTTGTTTCCTTCTAGAGAATTTTTTATTTCATTTATTGTGTCGTTCATCATTGTTTGCTCTTTAGTTCTTCTAGGTCCTTGTTAAAGGTTTTTTGTATTTTCTCCATTCTATTTCCAAGATTTTGCTTCATCTTTAGTATCATTACTATGAACTCTTTTTCAGGTAGACTGCCTATTTCCTCTTCATTTGTTTGGTGTGGTGGGTTTTTACCTTGCTCCTTCATCTGCTGTGTGTTTCTCTGTCTTCTCATTTTACTTAACTTACCGTGTTTGGGGTCTCCTTTTTGCAGTCTGCATTTTCGTGGTTCCTGGTGTTTTTGGTGTCTGCCCCAGTGGGTAAAGTTTGTTCAGTGGGTTGTGTAAGCTTCTTGTTGGAGGGGACTGGTGCCTGTGTTCTCTTAGATGAGGCTGGATATTGTCTTTCTGGTAGGCAGGACCACGTTTGGACAACTACCATTCTATTCTTACATTTTATTTAGCAGTATGAGCTAGGCACTATGCCAAACCCTTTAAATGCTTTACTATATTATTTATTACTAAATATTACATATTCTTTAATCTGTGCAATAATCCTATGGTATGGGTCATATATCCCTTATTTTAAAGATGAGGAAGATGAGGCCCAGAAAATTGAAGTAAATCGTCCAAAGTCACACAGATAATCAAAAGCAGAGTTATGTTTCTAATCTAGATTTTTCTAACTCCAAAGTTCATGCTGTTTGTACTATCTTTTACACCGTCTTACTTAATGAGTACCAGATAATTTCTTTGATTTTGTATTTGCAGGGGATCTGTTTTTCATCACACAGGGAATAATTTCAAAACTGTATGAAAAGTTTTCTGTCACAACCATAAAGAGTTGAAAAGAAATTACTAAAATATACTTTCTTAACCAGAATTATTTTGGTTTGGCAGAACGAACTCGCAGTCACATTTACACATTTAGGAAAATAAATATGGGTGAAGTAGAGAATATTGTAAAGTGATATTTTTGCCAGCAATGGTGGTCCCTTTCTTCTCTACAGCACAGTTATTATTTCTACTTACTTTTACTGAGAAAGCAATTTCCTGAGTTTAGTTCCTTGTAATTAGTAGCCAACATTTTTCTCAAGGTGCTAATTTTCCATTAACGTGTAAGTGCCCTGCTTGATTTGTTTTATAAACTGAAATGAATACTTTTAAATTAGTTTAAATATCTGATTGCAATCCTAGCAGAGGTAACATTAGACACTTAATGGAATGATCTATAGTTTTTTATTAAACAAAATTATATTGCTTGATAATATGTACTAGTCAACAAGAACCATAGTATACATATTTTCTACTCACCAAACAAAATCTTACGGCTCATAGGTAGCTTTTTAAAAGCACTTTCTTTGAAAATTAATCTATTTTTCAGCCTGGAGTTTAATGTAATGGGGCTGATTTTCATATGTTCTTATACCCTAAAAATTATTTTTGACATTTTTTGAAAATATTTCTACATTACATTCAAGCTTCAGAAAGCATAAATTACAACTACAAGCATATCTGCTATATTAGAACACAAAGCAAAGCTTAATTTCCTAATTTACTGTTTCCTTCCAGATGGAAGCTACTGCACTGTCTTTCATCAACGTTTCCATTAGTATGGCTGAAATTAATAGTGACCAAACCAGAATCTTAGAGGTTATAGGGGTCTCAAGTTAATTCTCTAGCATCTAAACTGAAATATGATTAATTCTCCCCTGGCCTGAGACCCTCTCACTGTGATGGTGTTCAATTTTCAACAGTTTCTTCTTTCCATTTAGAAAGATAACTGGGGACTATAATGATACATTACAGGAGCATCCCCTCTAACACAATGTTGGAATGAAATAGAGATTGGTGCCCAATATTCCTTTGGGATGAGGTGCTGGGATGGGGGATATTCCCTATTCTGAGCTTCTCTATATGCAAAGGATCTCTGGTGTTTTGCCTTCTCAGCATCACTAACTCCTCTTCTGTAAATATCACATCAACCTGACATTACTTGTGTGGTGTAGGGTTTTTCCCATTCCCACCTCTCCACTTGAGAGGTGAGTACAGGCCAATGCCTAAAAAATGGATGCTATGCAGTGAAGCCCACATTTGGAGGATTTCACATTTGGAGGATGCAAAGCTCATATCTTTGACCATTGCCCATTTCAGTGTCCTAGATATTAGATTGTCACATGCTACATTGAGGATGTTTCCCCACAGCTAAATTACCACCTGTTCTGCAACTTACTTAGTATTTTTTTCTAGTTTGATTTCATTACCTAAGCTTTTTAAATTTTGAAATCATTTTAAATTTACAAGCATTTGTAAGAAATGTTATAGTGATCCTTTACCTTTACCCAGTAAAGGGTATCCTTTACCCAGTTTCCTCCAGTGGTAACATATCACACAGCTATAGCACAAAATCACAACAAGAATATTGACATTGATGCAATCCACCAATCTTATTCAGATGTCTTCAGTCTTAACTTCTATTCGTTTGTATGTGTATGTGTATTTAGTTCTATGCAATTTAATCATGTGTATAGGTTTGTAAATCTACCACCACAATGAAAAGACGGAACATTTTCATCACTAAGAGGATCCTTTGTGTTACCCTTTTATAACTATCCCTACCTTCACCTTGTCTCTGAACCCTGACAACCAATAATCTGTTCTCCATCCCTATAATTTTATTATTTAAAAATCTTATATAAATGGAATCATATAGCACTCACTTTTTATGGTTGGATTTACTTCACTGAGTCAAATTCTCGGAAGTTCATTGAGGGTGATGCAATCAATAGTGATACATTGATACTATTGATACTATTCTTTATTGCTGAATAGTTTAGATATGGTTTAGATATATTATAATTTGTTTAATCATTCACCTGTTAAAGGACATCTGCCTTCCTGTGAGTTAATTGAACATTTTTTTAAGATTTCATTACGATTTATTCATAGTGTTTTTGATTGTATCATTTTGTATAGTTTTCTTAGTGGCTGCTTTGGATATCATATTTGTATGTAACTTATCATAGTCTACTAGTATCAATGTCTACAACTTCAAGTGAAATGTGAAAACTTTACTTTCATTTTTTCTCATAAACTTATTCACTTTTAAATATTATTGTCTTTAGTATTAGAAAGTATTATAATTTTTAATTGTCATATATGACTTAGAAATTTCAAGAGAGTAGTTCATTGTATATACTCATATTTCTACTTTTTCCATTTTTCTTTCTTCCTTCCTTATATTCCAAGTTTCCTTCTTTAATCATTTCCTTTCTGTTTGAAGAAACTCCTCTATCCATTCTTTAAAGGTAGGTCTTCTACAGACAAACTTTTCAATTTCCTTTATCTGAGAATGCCTTTATTTTCCCTTCTTCTCTGAAGGTTAGTATTGCTGGGTATAGAATTATGGTTAACAATACTTGTCTTTGATCACTTGAAAAATGTTGTGACACTGCCTTCTTGCCTCCATGCTTTTAGATAAGGAACCTGTTGTTATTCAAATTAGTGTTCCCCTGTATGTAATGTGTTCTCTCTGCTTTCATGATTGTTTTTCTTTGCCTTCAGTTTATAGAAGTTTAATTATGAGGTGTCTTAGTGTAGTTTTGTTTAGATTTATCGTATTTGGATTCACTCAACTCCTTGATCCTATCAATTATGTCTTCTGACAAATTTTTTCTGGAAACTGGAAAGTTTTCAGCCTTCACTTCTTTGAATATTCTTTTAGCCCCACTTTCTTATTTCTCCCTTTTTGGGACTTCAGTGAACATAATATTGGACTTTTTGTTATTGTGCCACAGGTTCCTGAAACTCTGTTCACTTTTTTGTGTGTCAATTTATTTTCCTCTCTGTTATCCAAATTGGGTAAATTCTATTTATCTCTCCTAAAGTTTATTGACCCTATCCTCTATAATCTCCACTCTTCTGATAAAACCGTTAAGGACTTTATTATTTTAGTTATTGTGTTTTTAGTTCTGTAATTTCCATTTGATTATTTCTTATAGCTTCTACTTTTGTTGAGCTTTTTTTTTCTTCATTTGTTTCAAGAGAATGCTTGGTGACATATTTTTATGACTGCTTTGTCAGATAATTCCAACATCTGATATACCTTGGCATTGTCATCAGATGATTGTCATTTAAGTTTTGATGTCAATCAAGTTGTGATGCTCCTGGGTTCTTTGTCTGATGAGTGATTCTTAGCTAGGTAAGTGAAAGGAGTCTCAGAATTGGTACTAAATAAGACCAGTTCCCCCTGGCTGCTAATTGTCAGTGGGCCTCCTGATTGATTCCTCATTGCTGGTGCCACTTTTTGGTTGTAGTGGAATTCCCGTTTGATCTGGGGGAAAATTTGTATACCAGGAATGACTTATGTTGGTAGTTGAGAGACAATCTGCTAGTCCTGGAGTCCCTAATTAGCTCACCTTCCTCTTCCCACTTTTCAGAATCCTCATTTGGTTGCTTGTTGTGTTATTTCCAATAGCTATAGCTGTATTTAGTGGGGAGTAGCAGGGAGAAACAAGTCTATGCCATCTTCTCTGGATCAGAAATCTTTGATTTTATTTTAAATTAATTTAATTGCTTTACACAGAATCATCCAAAGAGTTAAGGCTTAAGTGAAGTGATTTCTATAAAATTAATAGTGTGATATCAATATCACTATATATATAATTTTAAATACATAATAAATTATAAAATAAAAAATGTTCATCTGAAACAGTTGGGCATGTCAATTGTAGTATGCATACCATACCACATTGGGAAATATTGTACTACAATATTATGCCCTTAAAATAATTTGGGTTTTTCATACTTTAACTGTTTAAAAGATTAGTATCTCCTTTATTCACTTGTTACTTGCTCAGAACCCAACTTCTCCCTCTCAGAACACTGCTGCCATGTTATGAGAAACCCAAGTACACTGAGAGGTAGCAACTTGGGGCGCCAGTCAACAGCTCAAACTTTGAGTCATTCTAGCCCAGATATTGGAAATGAGAATGGAGAAATTTCTAGCCCAAAGCCAGCTAAGTTCCAGTCATTGCAGAGCGGACACAGTCATCCTTACTTCACCGCATCTGAATTCTTGATCCACAAATCTATAAGCATAATAAAATGACTACTTTTTATGCCACTGATCTTCAGGTGGTTTATTATGCAACAATAGATAACAGGAACAGTAATGCTGTACATTAGTATTCTTGTGATGATCTTGATAAGATTTAGTAACAATCTCATACAGTGCTTATCAAAAGTTTTGTAGCTTGGAGACTGTACCATCAAGACTGGATATTAGTGTAGTGAACTGGATTTCTAGTTAGTTCAACTAGCATTTGTTTAATGATAAGCATGTAAAAAACACTCTCCAGACACTCTAATCTTGATATTATCATCTATTTAAAGTGCCACACTCTAGCCAAGCAATGTTATTCACATAATTGTCCTTAAAGAGCCACTTTTGAGCTTTGAATTTTTCAATTTCCAGAAAAAAATTCTTTATGACCACACAGATGTTCATTTGATGTAAACTCATTATCAAAGCCTGTGACATATTATTGGTTGAAGAATTATGGCACATAGGTCTTAGAAAATTTTAACAACTTTGGATCTCTTCATTGTACATGGAAATGTGATTTGTGAAAATTCACTTTACTATGGAAAAGCACATTGCATTTTTATGTGAATGTTAAGACTTTATTAAGCTATATTTGTGATATTAATTATTTTCACACAGTTCTTTGATTTTCCTGGCATATTTTTTTCTTCCACAAATTGCTGTTCATACTTTATAGCAGTTGATCTGCTGTTACCCATTAAACCTCCAGGGGTGGTTCTTTATCATCTTCCATAAAAAGGTTGTCATCCATGTGTAATGGAGCTTTGATTGAGGAAGTTTGTTCTGATCATACACCTAAGTTGGACTTTACTCTTCCAGAAATTCAGAGGGCACTGGCATATCACAGTAAATTTTGAAAGTCTTGTTAAACCCCAGGGCCTCATAAATAAATTTGCTAATAGTATGCTCAAAGAATAAATGGTATATATTTTAATATATCCCCCAATAGGCACATCAAGAACCAAACATGAAATCAGCCTATTTTGCCTGAGAACATCAAGATGAATCAGGAACCAGTCTTATCTGATCTTGGAGGTCGTTAAAGAAAGTTCTTTCTTCAAATGAAAGCATATTTCTTCCCTCTATGGCAAAGTCAAATATCCTATGGAATATAAATTTCTCTCAAATCAGAGTTAGAGAAATATAAATTTAGTTATTTCCTCCAAAGTTTGTGTAAAACAAAATACAACAACTTTTTGAAAGCAGGGTTCATGCCATTACTTCAGTGTAGCTCAAAATCTTGCGCCTCATCCAGCACATAACAGGCATCAAATAGTTTTTACCTTGAAAAGAATTTAATTTACATACAACTAAATCCTGAGGTCCACACATATCTTAATTCAACAACAATATTAGCTAATACAGGAGCCAAGACTCCCCGCCAAATTAAAAAAATTAATAAAAAAATAAATTAAAAATTTAAAAATTAATTAAAAATTAATAAATCCCTCTTTTACAGGAACTTGTCAAACTATAAGCATCTGAATGAGTACCCATCAGTCTACATATAAAAATCTACTTACACTGCAGTAGGAATCTGGAAGATTCCTAAAATCCCACTATTAATACAACTAATTTGGGAGAAGAAAAGAGAGAAAGACTTTCAGGCTCAGAGAACAGTGTGAAACCAATCTGATGTGAGTATGGTCCAGCATTTGAGGTCATGAGAATGGCACTGAAAACTCCTGAGAATGGAACTAATCAGATGAAGACCCAGGTGCACTTGATTTTAAGCATTTTCTTTTTCAACACTCGAAGTTTTGATTATTATGCTGTAGGCCATCTCTTCTTCATCTTTTTTTTTTTTTTTCCATTATTTCCACCATCTGGCATAGTCAAATGTCACTGAGCTGGGAGCCAGGAGACCCTAGTAAGGCATCATCTCTAAGACTATCTCTAAATTTTCTTTGTCTCTCAAAGTCTGTGATATAACCACAAAGAGGAGTGGAGACAGGCTGCTACTTCAAAATGTTGAACCATATTTCATTTTATTTAACCTCTTAGGTGCTACACAGTTATCTGGGAATTACTGGTATCGAGTATCTGCAAAGTTGATAGAATCATGTGAAAATGTACTTTAATCTATTTGTTCTTTTGTCTTATGTGAGTTGGTTTTAACGTACAGTCAATAACGTGGAAATAAATGGACCTACAGAACTTATTCTGTGTAACTTACTTTGTGAGGGGTTTCAAATTATATTATGCAGTGTACATACATATGCATATATTTATCATTCTTGATAGTAATTTAAGTGTATTTTATAATACTCTTGAATATATTGAGAGTCTCTCAAGCAATGACAAAGAATGGAACATTTGTTTATATTTAATGGAGTTCAGAACCATATTGTCTACAACAAAAAATAAACAATGGTACTTATTATTTTTTTGTAGAAAATTTGGTTCTGAACCCCATTAAATATAAACAACAAATAAAAAATTGCTTGCCATATCAGTAGGCAAATGATGTCACAGTCATCAGCGATCGCAGCCCTCCAAGGTGAGCTGGTGAGCCCTGAGAGAACTCAGAAAGGAAACAAAGAATACCTGCCATCCAGCAGCCATCAGACTGCAGCCACTCCCAACGGTGAGCCCTGAGGAAACTCAGGATGTGAAAACAAGAATACTGGCCCCAGATAGCTGAGGTGCATATTAAGGGAATGATTTCAATGAGCCAAAACTCTTGCATCTTCCCATACACAGAAAGGCTCTAAAGCCCTTAACTTGAGATATCTAGTTTTCTTTAATTAACAGTAATCCTTTGTTCCTACTACCTGCCCTTTATTGCAAAACTCCTATATATCCTAGCTCCCCCTTCACCTCCTTGGAGCAGTTATCTCAGGGTTACTTGAGATGCTCTCTCCCAGGCTTGAAGTCCTCAGTATGTCCACCGAATAAATCATAACTCTCAAAATTAAAAAAAAACCCACAATGGTACTAACTAATGGTATAAACAAAGGAAAATTGCAGGGGAAAATGAACTTAAATAGTGGGAATAAATTAGACCAAGCTACCTTGGGATTTCAAACAAAACCTTAGGAGCCAATACTGGTCTACATTTCTCTGCTTTTTATTAGTATTTTTATTAATGTTCAGTGTAGGGGGAATCATTTTAATAGCATTATATATTCCATACTTTATAATTTTTTAGAGTTGTCTCTATGGGAATGGAGGCTCTGTGTGTGTGTGTGTGTGTGTGTGTGTGTGTATGTGTGTGTGTATGTGTGTGTGTTACCTCAGGTAGTTGATGATATTCTCAGATGATACAGATGACAAAGATCATCAGGACCTGTACAGTTTTGAATGAATTCCAGATATCTTGGAAAATGAAGCAAAAAAGAAACGGAGATTACACTGTGAAAATTAGGGTTCAATACTGAAATTTAATAACATGATTTAGTATAACAATATATAGCATGTTAAATCATAAAATGTTAGTTCTAAACAGAAAAGATTGTTTCTAAAAATTCGCACTAGACCAAGTAAAAAGAATTTTTTTAAGTAAAGGTCAAATGGAAACATCACCGTGAACTCATGATCTTTGGATTTCTTACTTTATTAATAAAGTAATTCCCTCTTCTAAGGTCACTTGCCTAACATTGGGATTTATGCTTCACTGGTGCCTAGATTTGGATCTCTAACACTCTCTTGACAGCCACTTGAAGAATAATTGGTCTCATGTCTTGGCACAAAAAGTAAAGATTATCCTGGAATGTGTTGTTTTCAGAAGCAGGAAGGCTCAGTAATTTCTGTGTTAGTGTTAAAACAGACAATTTGGTCATTCTGGAAAGAGGGCTTTTAGTGGACAAATTTTGACAGAGCATCAAGAGGAAAAAATGATTAATGTCAATGGAAACATTCCCAAGATAAGATAAGCTACAGTGTTGAAACAAAATGCAGATTTAAGTATGTGTTAAAAGTTTGTTATTTTGCCCACATGAGCTTCCAATATTGTCTCTGAAAGTATTATATATAAAGTGACCAACACAAATTATGAGTCCAGAATAAAGCTGTGGCCAACTTCCTAGATATATATACTGGAGCTCTGGTGGCCCAGCTTTGCTCTTTTTTTTTTCTTATTTATTTATTTAATTTTAAATTTATTTATTTATTTATTTTTGGCTATGTTGGGTCTTCGTTGCTGCATGGGCTTTCTTTAGTTGCGGCGAGCGGGAGCTACTCTTTGCTGTGGTGAGCGGTCTTCTCATTGCAGTGGCTTCTCTTGTTGCGGAGCACGGGTTCTAGGCGCGTGGGCTTCAGTAGTTGTGGCACATGGGCTCAGTAGTTGTGGCTCGCAGGCTCTAGAGCCTCAGTAGTTGTGGAGCACGGGGCTTAGTTGCTCTGCAGCATGTGGGATCTTCCTGGATCAGGCTCAAACCCGTGTCCCCTGCATTGGCAGGTGGATTCTTAACCACTGCACCACCAGGGAAGTCCCACAGCTTGGCTCTTATTTGTAAACTGCTGTAGAATTTGTATTTTGATTGCTTGGTTAGTGCTATGTGGGAAGTCATGAGTTAAAGACTGGGTTGTCAGTTATAAAATGAAAAAAGAAAGAAAAAGGAGAAGAGAGAAGAAGAGAAGAGAAAGGAACGGGAAGGGAGGGAAAGGAAAGGAAAGAGAAAACCTGAGCTGGGATCAGTTTTGGGAAACTGAATACAAGCCATGTGTTTAACAATAGGGTAATACATGCAGAGCCTGACTTGGCCCTCTCCTGTCATTTCCTAGATGGAATCTGAGGCAGGGTAGGCTTTGGTGTGGAAGTATTGTCCCAGACTGTGTGGACACAAACTGAAGTGTATTTTAATTTCAGTGGAGCATAGAATTAAATTAATTGAAAGTTAACTCAGAAGGACAGAGAATTATCCATGAAATAAATACTCTCATGATCACTTGGGCAGGACAGCTTTGGAAGGATAGGAGGGGATAGCAGTTTGATTCAAAAAATGCATTGTCAAAGAACCCAGTAGTTTGGGGTTTTCCTAAAATATAATAATTCCTTGATAATATATTACATAATAGAATTCCTAAAATGCTATTTTGACAACTGGGCCTAACTAGAGATGGGGCAAGGTGCTACTCAGTTTGAAGGGCAATTATTAAGGATATGTATTTGTAATTAAATTTGTTTTAGGCTAGAGAGAAATTCTTCCTTTATCTCATCTGTGAAGTGGGATGCTGACCCTAAAGAATAGATTTCAGGTGTTCCCAAAAGGGATCAACACTCCTGAAAAATATGTCATGAAAACCCCTTGAACTGAACATATGTATAAAATAAGCTGCTTTGTCTTATAATACTTTGAATATGTACTGTGTTTTTAGGGGAGGGATGGGTAACGGATCTTTTGAAAACGTCATTGCACTGATACCATACACTAAATGTGTACATGCAAGTCATAAAGTATGAGTAATATTTACAACATACATTTCAAAGAGTCAACGTCCAAAATGAATAAAATCCTCTTTAAATCAACAAGTAAAACATAAGACACCCCAATCAAAAAAGAGGGAGGATAAAAACAGAACTTTGTGAAAAGAAGTAAACATTCCTAAAAAAAACATGAAAAAGTTATCAGGGAAGTGGAAATTAAAATGTTTTTTTTTTCTCATAATATTAGGAAAAATAAGAGCTTGTTAATGTCTCCTGATGGTCATAGTGAGAGAAAATGGATACTCACATGAATGATTGGTAGAAATTTGTGTGGCTTTATTTGAAGTCAATTGGTAGTATTATCATACAATTGAAATGCACCTATCTTTCAACTCAACATTTAGGATATTGATGTCAAAGAAATACATGAACATAAAGAAACACATACAAAGGTGTTCATTGCTAGAGAGGGTATGAAGTTTTAATACATAGTCTCATCTTCATGGAGTTTATTTGGCTGGAAAGTTAAGACATATATAAGAAAAATGTTAAACCAGCATATTTAAGTGTTCTAATTCAAACATTGTGTAAATGATTAGAAAGAAAAATATAGTATGACCTGCGTTTCTCAGAAAAGATTCTATGAAGAAGGTAAAATTCTGGTTTATAAAGCTGTATATGTAATTATTATTAAAAGGTGAGCCTTTATTAATTAGAATATAAGTTCTATTAAGGCAGGTTTTTTTGGTTTGTTTTATTTATTGCTGTTTCCCAACATTTAGAACAGTGCCTAGCATAAATTGGTCAATGAGTACATGTTTGTTAAAGAAATTAAATTACATAAAACATGTAAAATAATGAAAATTCTCAAATAAAGAAGTTTCCAGATGTAAAACTAAGTATTATAAAATAATAATAAACAGTAGAAAAAAATTGCCTCATCAACCCCATTATATTATAGGCAGTCAAGGAATAACACTACCAGCTGAATACAGTAGAGTATTTTGTTTAATTCTCTGTGAAATATGCCTCTAAAAGAATTTAAAATGACAGAGAATTTTTATCATTTTAAAAACAAAGTAAACTCAAAGTAACTCTCAACGGAATCCTAAAGGCACTATGTCTAAGCTTTAAAATAATATTTATCCCTCTACATTCTAAATTAAATTAATTGCTTGCTCTTTTCATAAGTAGCATTGGTCTAAGCTGTCAGTTTAACTGAGTGAAACACTTCATCATTCTGGCTATATCCAAAATCAAACATTGCTGGAAAATTTAAGTCCACTTTGCTCTGTTAAATAAAAGAAGTGCTTGAGATTTCTGTATTTCTAAAAGTATAGATCAAAAGATGTGTTAGCATATGCTAAATAGAAAGGGAATTATCGAATTCTAATATTGAAATCCTTAGAGATGGTCTACTCCTACACAATTTTATTTATCTTATAAATAAAAGCTTAGATGACTCACCGAGACTTTAAAATCAGAAAGACTTGCATAGGAATCAGTTCTGAATATTAACTGTGAAACCCTGAGGAAGTTTATAATATCTCTTGGTTTCAGTTTTCCCCTCTATAAAATGGGAATAATAATATCTTCTTGTCAGAGTTTTGGGATAAAATAATATATGTAGCATTCTTAGCACTGTGCTTTAGACATTTAATCCCTCAATAAATGATAACTGTTCTACACAGTGGTAATGTTAATTACTATTGTTAGTAGCAGAAATGCTCAAAGTGACACACCTTTCATTGAGTGACTGGTACAGTTGGAGGTTGACCCTGAGTTAACAACTCAGCAATTCTCAGTCTGTTCATTTACTCATTGATTAATGGTCACAACAAATTATTTACAAGTGGAATAAATGATAGCACATATTAAGCAAAAACAAAACATCTACATTAGTATATAGCACATATTTGTAGGGAAAAATTAGAAAATTTTAGTATCGGGTACTTTCTCTAACTGACATAAAAGCTTTTTAAAAAAATTTCTAATTAGAGGCATGTCACAAGGAAGAAGGAGCATTAATATGGCTTTATGATAAGATATCAAATTTGATCTATTACGTTAACTCACTTTAGAGGCCAAATACCCATTGAATGGAAAAAGTTTAAGAAAAAAAAAGTAACAAGTCATCTACAACAAGCGATAGGAGATTAATTAATGATGACAGAATGCCCTGAACCATCAGAGCTTAAGTGTTAGCATCCTTGATGAAAAAGAAACCTTCAAAACAGATGGTTCATTGGTATGTAGCCATAATAAGCCCCACCCCCCAAAGTCAATTGAATGAGGGTATTTTTTCTTCTAAAATGAGAGTTTACCAGTTATACAGTAGTGTCAACTGAGAGCTACAGAATTTGCCTAGCCATACCTTAGGAATAAAAGCTGTTAAATGAGGTGCTGCCAAACCAAGACAGCCTGCCTGTCATTATCAAGCTGGCTTCCTGAAATACTTGGCTGCTTCTAATAAGTCAGTGGTCAGGTAGATAAAGCCATTTTTCAGAGAGGTTGGAGCGCTGTGTCCTAGTACCAAATGTATTATCTGCTAAGGAATTATTCATAATTTTGAACAAATTCCAGTTTTCTTTTGTATGTGGCAAAGTGAAGACATATTTGTGGAAGTGTTTTGGAAGGCTTTTGTGCTAATCACTACCCTGTTAGATGTTTATATTTCTTAAATTATTTTAAGGAAAACTTTCACCATTGTCCTTCAAAAAACCCCTTTTCGACAGCCAAAAGAAAACCAGTCCTGTTAGCTTTTGTCTTTTTTCTTATCAAGTTCACACTCTGATATGTGGAGTAATAAATAATGATATGCACAAAAGTCAAAAGAAAAATGAAGACAAGCAGAAGTTTTAAATTTTCCACGAATTAGATCCCTTTGAAATTGGTATTAATAGAATAAACAGTTAATAACTGTTAATAATAACAATTATAATAATAGTAATATCACAGACTAGATGCTGGAACAACATTGTCTTATTGCAGAGGTCATCACAGTCAATAATCATTTCTTACAAAATCTTAAGCAGTAGGTCAGCACTCACAATTTAATTTTCTAGCAGAATCTGAAACTCACAGACACAGAGCAATACAGGATCAGACTAACATCATAACTCTTAGTCTTACACTGGGATCACTGGATTTCTGGGGAAGGTCCTTCCTCATTCTCTCTCCATCACCAACTAGAGTAAGCCTACTTTGTCACACATAAGAACTGTGCAGCTAAATTTTCAACCTCTTCGCAAAATGTCAAAGCTTTCTATGTCTGTATGTTTCCTAGTCTCCTTTGTTTATTTAGATTTCTATGCCTCCCAGCAGAGCTGTCAGAAGTCAGTTTTTAAAAGATTATGCAGAAATGGGAAAGCATGAAGTCAGAGCAATCAAGTTACCATCATTTTTTATTCAGCCACACAAGGGACTGATACTGTTAAGGATCTTGGAATATACTGAGTAGAAAAAGAGAGAAAAGCAGTAGATTCTGCTGAATAGCTATTAGAGAAGGAGGCATTCCCTCTTCTTCCAGCTAAGGGATTAATCTACAGGTATATATTTTATAACTAAAGCTTATCTTCCAATGACAGATTTTTTTTCAGGTTTTGCATGTCTTGAAGTTTTCATAATTTGGGAACCTCTCTTTTTTTTTCTTTTTTTATTGGATAAATTTGACTTATAATATTTATATATAGATAGATAGATATACATATATCTATATATATATTACTTATCCACCTATGAATGAACACTTAGGTTGCTTCCATGTCTTGGCCATTGTAAATAGTGTTGCAATAAACATTGGAGTGCATATATCTTTTTGAATTAGTGTTTTTGTATTCTTCAGTTAAATATCCAGAAGTGAAATTGCTGGATCATATGGCAGTTCTACTTTTAGTTTTTTGAGGAAGCTCCATACTGTTTTCTATAGTGGCTGCTTCTATAGTGGCTGCACCAATTTACACCTATGGTGCATGAGGGTTCCCTTTTCTTCACATCCTCACCGACACTTGTTATTTGTCTTTTTGATGATAGCCAGTCTGACCAGTGTGAGGTAGTATCTCATTGTGGTTTTGATTTGCATTTCTCTAATGATTAGTGATGTTGAGCGTCTTCTTATGTGTCTGTTGACCATTTTTATATCTTCTTTAGAAAAATGTCTGTTCAGGTCCTCTACCCATGTTTTAATTGTGTTGTTTGTTTTTTCTATGTTGAGTTGTATGCGTATTTTAAATATTAACACCTTATCAAATATATGGTTTGCAAATACCTTTTCCCATTCAATGGCTGCCACCCAACCCCCAACCTCCCACCCTGAGCAACTGAGTGAATGGAGGTGGCACTTCTTATAATGGGGAGTGCTGAGAAAATAGGAGTTTGGTTACTTTCTGGTTAAGTCTGAGATGACTATTAGACATCACGGTAGAGATGTTGAGTAGGAAGTTGACTATGAGACTGGAGTTAAAAGTTTAAAGATCTGGCCTGGAGATCTTTAACCAGCCAAAACAATAGCTGGAGGACTCACACTTCCCGATTTAAAAACTTACTACAAAGCTAAAGTAATCAAGAGTATAATACTGGCATAAAGATAAACACATAGACAAATGGAATAAAATAGGGTACAGAAATAAATCCTCACATCTACAGGTCAAAATATTTCTGACAAGGGAATCAAGACCATTGAAGGGAAAAAGGACAGTCTTCAAAAATGGTACTTAGAAAACTGGATATCCATATGCAGAAGAATCAAGTTGGATCTACCTAACACCATCTAAAAACATTAACTCAAAATAGATTTATGACCTAAATGTGAAGCCTAAACTATAAAGCGCTTAGGAGAAAACATAAGGCAGAAGCTTCATGACACTGGATTTGGCAATAATTTCTTGGATATACACCAAAGGCACAGGCCACAAAAGAAAAAATAGACAAATTGGACTTCATAAAAATTTTTTTTAAATTGTGCATCAAATGACACTATTAGAATAAAAAGGCAACCCACAGAATGGGAGAAAATATTTGCATACTTTAATATTTAGAACATATAGAGAACTCCTAAAACTCAACTACAAAAACAACCCAATTCAAAACTGGGCAAAGGACTTGAATAGGCATTTCTCCAAAGGACATATAGTAGGTCCTCTGTTATCCACAGATTCCACATCTGTGAATTCAACCAAGCACAGATCAAAAATATTTGATAAAAAGAAATTCCAGGATGTCCCAAAAAGCAAAACTTGAATTTGCTTCATGTGGGCAACTATTTACTAGCATTTACATTGTATTTACAACTGTTTACCTTGTACTAGGTATTATAAGTAATCTAGAGATGATTTAAAGTACACAGGAGGATATGTATATGTTACATGCAATGACAACCCCACTTTATTTAAGGGATCTGAACATCCGTGGATTTTGGTATCTGCTGGGGTCTTAGAAACAATCCTCCTACAGACACCAGATGACAGATGTATTCAAATGGTCAATAAGCACATGAATATATGCTCAATATCATTAGTAATCAAGGAAACGTAAATCAAAACTACAATGACGTACCACCCATTAGGATGGCTACTAATCAAAAAAATACAGAAAATAGCAAGTGTTGGTGAGGAAGTGGAGAAATTGGAACTCTTGCATACTGTTGGAGTGTAGAATGGTACAGCAGCTGTGCAAAACAGTATGACAGTTCCTCAAAAAATTAAAGATAGAATTACCATGTGATCCAGCTATTTCACTTTTTGGTATATACTCAAAATAATTGAAAGCAGGGTCTTTAAGACGTATTTGCACACTCATGTTCATAGCAACATCATTCACAATAACTAAAATGTAGAACCCAAGTGTTCATTGAAGGATGAATGGAGAAGCCAAATGTGGTATATACATACTATTAAATACTATTCATCCTTAAAAAAAGAAAATATGGGACTTCCCTGGTGGTCCAGTGGTTAAGACTCCACACTCCCCACAGGGGGCCTGGGTTCGATCCCTGGGTGGGGAACTGGATCCCACATGCATGCCACGGCTGAGAGTCCACATGCCACAACAAAGATCCCGCATGCCACAACTAGGACCTGGGGCAGCCAAATAAATAAATAAATATTAAAAAAAGAAAAGAAAATGTGACACATGCTACAACATGGATGAATGTTGAGGACATTATGCTAAGTGAAATAAGCCAGTCACAAAGCAACAAATACTGTGTGATTCTACTTATATGAGGTGCTTAGAAGTAGTTAAAATCATAGAGACAGAAAGTAGAACGGTGGTTGCCAGGGGCTAAGGGAGGGGAATGGGGAATTATGTTTAACGGTTATAGCATTTCAGTTTGGCAAGATGCAAGGAGTGCTGGAGATGGATGGTGGCAATGGTTGCACAACAGAAATGAATGTTTAAATCACTGAACTGTACACTTGAAAATGGTTAAGATAGTAAATTTTATGTTATATGTAGTTTACCACAATAAAAAAAAAGGAAAAACTATGCAGATTGGGCTAGAATTTGGGCATGATTTGGAAATAGGGAGAATTCAGTTTTACATTTTTAAATCTTCATTTTAAATAGCTTTTGTAAGCTTTAAACCTGGGATTTGCTGTTGGATTGGATGTGGGGTGTGAAAGAAAGAAAACACATTCCCTAAATTGTTCAACCATGAGTATTCACTAAATGCAAATGGAGGCTTCAGTTTAAAAAGTGGTGGAGGAGAGATATTGAAGTTAACTTAGTTTTTGGACACTGATGTATTTATCCTAATGATCTTCTGGTTTCTATATTAGAGCCGCCTTATTTTAACAATCTACGTCATTTATACTTCTCCCTAATTTTAAAGATTCTAGAAATCTTACAGTATTCCTCAGTGGTATATAAAAATACAACATACCTCATGCTATTAAACTGTAAATAATTCAAGTACGTACTCATATTTGCCTATGATCAAGTAATCCTTTTAAAATGACATTTATATCTGCTCTCCTCAGAAATGTCTCTTACTACCCACTGCTTATGAATAAAGATTCAGCATCTCAGCCTGGATTTGAGGCCCTTCACAATCTGAATTGTGCTCCAGTCTTTCCTTCCACATTAATTTCTCACTATTCCCAAACATAAACGATTTAAACCTCACAAGAACAGACACATCCTATTTTTACCCAAACACAATGTTCCCAAACCTTACTCTGTAGTTTTACTCATGCTAATCCCTCTGCCTAGAATTCCTTTCTTTCTCAAATTCAAATTCCCAAACCCTCTAGGATGAAAATTATGAAGTTATTCTCATTCATTTCCTCTTGTATCTGTGTCTCCAGTCACTAAACTACCACAGGATTTGGTGTTTTAATGACTGTGTTTATTCATTCCATGCATATTTATTGTCCTCTCCAATTCAATTCAAAATTTGTTGATTATCTTTTGTGGGCAAGATGTTATTTATAGGCACTTTGAAAATAAGAATCACATCTTATTTTTCCCTCACAACTTCCATAACATTTGTTTAATGTTCTCAATAAATACTTGTTGAATGAATGGACTAATTAACACACATTTATAGATTTTATTCTGACTCACATGAGTGCAGTGGATATCATTAGTACCCTGACCAGTAACCCATTACTCACTGCAGCCAGTGCCTATGATGGTGGCTAACATCTGACACATGTGATCTCTTCCTAGACTGGCCCTTGATTGATGGGTGAAACCTCATGTGGAGAAGCCTGGAGAGTAACCATCATCTCATCCAGCTGGTGATTATATGATAAGGGGGCACAAAATACCTTCTCTAAATTGGGACAGTTATAAAACAACTTATAGTCTAGAGCTTTTTTGTGCCACTCTGCTGCTCACCATCAGGTTGAGGCAAGCCTTTACTTGGGACTACATCTTTACTTGGCTCTTCCCCCTCACTTTTTACTGCTTTATCCTGAAGTGCACTTCCTCAATAAATCATGTACATGCAAATCCCTGCCTCAGGCTCCGCTCTGAAAAGTCCAAATAAAATTTCTGGGTGACCCAGGGAAATTGTTACAGTTTAGACCCTTTTGCTTGTGTTTCAGAGGCCTAACTGGGGGGTGATGCTAAGAATTAAACTGAGGCAATATGGTCTAGAGAACACTAACGTTTTGTTTATCTTGCTTTTATTTGCTTATTTTAGATAACATAGCTGTTGAAAATTTTTAAGGTGGATGAGGTTTAGCTACTTCTTTAAAAACCTCATTGTTAAGTTATAATTAGCTCAAGTCTCAATCTAAATTCTACCACATATCAGATATGTATTAACTAAATATTGACTAGCAAGCACACATATAACATGAAAAAATAAAATTATTTGTGAAAACTTTAAAAGTATTCTATAACTTTACAAATGATAAAATAAATAAGGAGTAAAAATATTGACTTATTTTGATTACATGAAGAGTAATATCTTCTCGCCTACCAGGATAAAAGTGACAATACTTAATAAATTTGGATACATGGACAGAGAAACAGTATTAGGGAGCTATTGTGAGTTTAATAGTGTATCTTTGGAGTTTGCAGAATATAACTGGAGAAATACATGCTTAGCTCAGGCAAGGGTTATGAAAGTGGTGAATGTTTCTGGACTAAAATATTTTCTCCCAACTTGAATCTCTGCGAGTGAGCTCAGCTAGGTAAAGTGTGTGAAATGAGAAAGGAAGATTAAACCCCGGGAAATATTAATATTATGGGGCTGGGTGAACCTGAGGAGCCCAAAAGAAGATTGATAAAGAGGAGGTTCTTATGCCAGATGGAAGATATGTAGAGAAAAGTGAGGCAGGAATCAACAGAGAAAAGATTTCAATGAAAAGATGTTTAATAAATTTAAATTCTCCAATGAGATCCTGATAAGAGTATAAAAGTGTCTACACGAATGGTTAAGAGTAGAAGATGTCTGTTGGATTTGGTAGTTAGGAGTTTTCAGTAATCTTTCCTGGGGTGGATTGAGCAGTGAAAGGGAGATGATGTAATGGAGCAGGGCGTCCATACTCTGACTTTAACAAGCTTGACACAAGCTTCATTCATTCATTCATTCATTCATTCTTCAAAGTGAAGAGTAAATTTAAGATGGTAAAACTCATTCAAAGTTGGGTGGGGAGGCAAATGTTCCCAGATTTAGTGAGAGATAAATTAATAAAACCCAGTATTAGATAAATACCTAAGTGACAAACTTGAAATGGGATTATTAATAAGAATGTGAACTATACAGTAGGCATATCTCCGCCCTGTTAAAAGTGGCATTATGTGAAAATCGCTTACCTTTTAAATAGCCCCTGTGCCAATTAGAAAGTGCACTCGAGCACACTGAATAAACAAATGAGGCTACATGCCAGTTTTTATGTTCATATAGTCATTTTTTCTACATTAGCACTTTTCAACATGGCTCTGTGTTCTCTTCCTACCCTGGGATCCAAGCTCTTCTCAGAGACATATTAAGGGGAATGAAGAATGATCCAGGTAGCAGGCTGCTTTAAGTGCTCTGACCTTAGGACCATCTCCACAGGGCACCTGCACCTAGAGAGCAAGAATCTCCCTTTACGCCTTAAAAAAATATATATCTTATTATTTATTAATATCTGTATGTAGGAAGGAAATGAAAGCAGCTCTCGTCCTTCATACTTCTGTCTCTCTATTTTTTTCGATTTACTTTTTTTCAATTTTTTTTTTTTTTTTGCGGTACACGGGCCTCTCACTGTTGTGGCCTCTCCCGTTGCGGAGCACAGGCTCCGGACAAGCAGGCTCAGCGGCCATGGCTCACGGGCCCATCCGCTCTGCGGCATGTGGGATCTTCGCGGACCGGGGCACGAACCCGTGTCCCCTGCATCGGCAGGCGGACTCTCAACCACTGCGCCACCAGGGAAGCTCCAATTATTTTTATTGTGATAAAATACACATAGCATAAAGTTTACCATCTTAAACCTTTTTAAGTGTACAGGTCACTGTTATTTAATACATCCAAAGTGTTGTGCAGCCATCACCACCATCCATCTCCATAGCTCTTTTCATCTTTCAAAACTGAAACTGTGTGTCCATTAAACACTAATTTCCCCCTCTCCTGAGCCCCTGGCAACCACCATTCTACTTTCTGTCTCTATAATTTTGACTATTCTAGTATCTTATGTAAGTAGAATCATACAGTATTTGTCTGGCTTATTTACTTAGCATAAAGTCGTCAAGATTCATCCAAGTTGTAGCATGTGTCAGAATTTTCTTTCCCTTTCTACCTTTTTAAAGGTGTATCTCAAGCAGTGACATATAGGATAATGTGACAGTCCGTCTACACATTGATTCTAAGTATATTTGACCAGGCAGTAGACGATATCGTAAGTTCTCTGGAATTTGCCATCTCAGAATGTTTTCTTTATTTAATTCTTTTTCTCATGATGTTACCTTTTGTCTGTGGTACAGATTCTTCCCAAACTCCTCTCCAATTCTTTCCCCAACATAGAGTTAAGTAGACCATTTGTGATGTCATATTTACTTTATTTTGTGCATTTTTCCCATTGTAATCCCATTATGATAACGTGAGGGCCCCGCTGAGGGAATAACCTTAAAAGGTTTATGTGTCATTTCAACCTTCTAAAACCTTACCATCATCTGGTTAAAATCCCAGTGTATTCTTGGCTTACTTCACTTCCCACATTTTACTGATAGTAGCTAACCCAGATAATTTCTCCATCAACCTATAATGGCCATTCAACAGCACCATCATTATAAACTAACCTGCTCAGGGATCATCTATAGTAGAAAGTGGTACCAGGGAGCTCTTATAGCTTACCATTTTATTGCATTGCCTTAAGAGTCTGTCTTAACATGCAGTATAGTGAGAAAGCCTTTGTCTAAGGCTCAGAGGCCCCAGATTTTAGTTCCACTTCTGTCACATACCTACTATATGCCCTTGTAGAGGTCTTATGACTAAGTTTCTTCATCTTTAAAGGATCAGAATAATACTTGTCCTACTGAACTGATAAGGTCGATTGGAGACTACCTAAAATAATGTGAAAAGACTTCAAAAACTCTAAAATACAGTAAAAAGTTATGTTGTTGTCATATGTGAAAACAGAAAGGGAGCAAGCAGAGCCTGCATCTCCTATTGAAATTGCAGATATGCCCAAATATTTACGATAAGGAGCTGAAGGTAAACTAAGAAAAAACTTTCTCTTTTTAAATTTACCAACTTTATTTTCAAGCCCCCAGACTTTGGAAAATGGTGTTCTATTTCAACTGCTAAGTAATACCAGCTTTTCAAATACCACATACTTTTGGGGCTCATCCTAATACTCTTTCTGAGTCTTGCAATTCCTGTTTTGGCAAACTCACTAATACGGGCAACATAAAAAATGAATATAAAGGGGAATGCAGAGCAGGAAAAAAAATGATAAAATATTAAAGTCCAACATGTGTTTGCCCGAGGGCAGGAAAGCTTAAATATGTAAAATCTAAGACTGCTGTAAGGCTCAACTGTATTTTGTTGAATCACAGATCAATAGCTCTAATATGCATTTTATTCTGTACTCAAAAAAAAAATAGCCTGTTTTATCCACTGCTGGTCAAACTTATCGAGGAAGCAAAATAAATTCATTAATTATTTACAGTAAAACGTCAGATCTAATACTAAGGGACTTTGTGAGATCACCTCACCCCTCTCCTACATACTGGCAGAAAATGCCCAAATATATTCAAAGTACAATGATTTATTTACTGACTGGTGTTTCTATTCCTAGTTTAAAATATTCCCACAGATGTACATTCCACAGTCTTCCCCTGTAACATAACTCACATTCTGAGATCACTAAAAGTGTAATGGCCTACCTTGATTATTTTATTGAATTTACAATTATTATTGTTAACAAATCGGTAATTTGGTGTAGTAACAACCAACTATGCCTTATCTCTTCACATAATTACCAATAATTTTGTTACATACATTATATAATTAACATTTGTATGATGTAATTTTATGCCTGTAATTACCTTGTATTTAGTCAAATTTAAAGTGCCATAGATAGGTATAAAAGTCAATAAATCATTTACAAAAATTCGCATTTGAAATTAATTTGATAAAAATGCTTTAAATAAAATATAATATTTAATGTTTAATATTTGATACTTGTTTTGTGTTAATGTAGCCTCATGTACTCTAAGATTTATAAATATCTGTCTCTATCACCAGATTGTGATCCCCTTGAAGTTGGAGACTCTTTCATTCATTTTTGCATTTTTTTCTGACTAACCATGCTTGGCACATAGCAGGTGCCACCTAAAAGTGTATTGAATGAATGAAGGAATCTTAGATGTTGTAGCAGATCTTCCCACACAACAGATACTGCAATCAGAACCTAATTTTGTTTGAATGCCCATTTTCCCTGCACCTAATCTAAACCAAATATGGCAATAAATTTCCCTTTTGACATTGATTGTTCTAGCAATGACTATGTGATCCAGTCCGAGTCAGTAAGTTATAACGAGACTCCACTAGGATTCTTCTGGGAAAGATTTTCTTTCCTAGTGAAAGAGGTAGACATCCAAGTAAAATGCTATTTGTTCTGCTTGGCCTTTCCTTCGTGCTTGGGAAAATAAGTGAAAATGTGAAACTATGGCAACCCCGAGGGCAAGACCTCCCTGTTAGTATGAGGAGGACAGTGCAGCAAGCAGAGAGGGTTGGGTGTTGGGAAGACAACGCTCCATGAATATTTTCACCTTTTTGCAGAGGCTGGACTTCACGACTGAAGGGCAAAGAAACTAGAGGTTGGGGATTGCTCCAGGGAGATTTAGACACTCATCTTCCCTGCACTCAGTTGTTTACATTTTAAGGATAATAAAATCTTGGAACCCTCCCCTCTTCCCTGAGAGGATTTGTTTACATTCCAGAGCAAAAGATAAGGGCCCTCTGTCTCTCCAGAGAGGAGAAGGGACAAAGGAACCAGCTGTCCTATATAAGCTTTGAGACATAATTTCTGTCTCCTCTCCTGTGGTGCAAACACTCCCTTGTATGCACAGGTGGCAGCAGGCTTTATAGTGTGTTGCCTTATGAACAATTGGGAGATGGGGAACCTGTGCAACATGCTCTGTGTAGAAGCAGTGTGTTCTCTGATCTAGAGCCCTCATATTTTCTGTCGGGGTGAATAAATACATATACACATAGACTGCCTAATACTGGGTATTTTAGAACATTTTGGGTTAGTATATCAGTCCTAGAATCTCTTATGTGAGAGAATTAGATGTCATTATTTTTAAAAACATTTTTATACAGGTGTTCTGTTACATATAGTTAAAGACATCCTAACTGAAACAGAATTAATCTACTTCTTACTCAGAATCATGTGGTGTAGCAGTTTTCTCTTGAACTCGTTTTAGGATTACTTTGAAAGGACCTCTATCTAATGTATGCCTGGTTTCCTAGTTAGGAAATTCATAATTTTCAGCCAAATTGTACCCTCTGTCTACCCTATCTATAGCATCATGTTTAAAAATATAAAGTTTGTATTCAGATAGATCCAGGTTTTTATCCTAATTCTAGAATTTATTGGCTATATGATACTTAATCTCTGTTTTAAGCTTCAGTATCACCATTTGTAAAGTAAGCAAAACAATATTTATATCATAGGGTTTTATAAGGGTTAAATGAGGTAATTTATGTAAAGTGCTAAATAGAATGCTTGGCGTAGAGTAAGTGCTTAAAGCAGGTAATCTCAATGAGCCAAGTAGAAATTCAACCACTACTACAATCACTGAGAACAGTGTGTCAATGTATAATCTAGTTGTATTTTTCAAATCATAAATGCTTAGCCCGCACTCCTATCACTCCCACAAAGGGAGACACTAAATTAAACCTTCAGGTGATAATCCCTACCAGCAGAAGTTTCCCTTACTGATGTAAGTGTGCCATATAGCTCCAGTATACAGAACCAAAACAAATGGCAGACAATCATGACATTAGTAAATCTGCTTTTTTTTTTTTTTTTTAGGTCCTCTTCAGCAGGATGATCTTTATACATTTGTTGACAAGCATCATGCTTCCTCATGTTTCTTCTTCTTCCCATATCTTTCCCATTTGCCTTGGTTTCTAGACTGGTCTTCCTGTACCCTAACTGTGAATGCTTTCTAGTTTGTTAATATCTTTTCAAAATATAGTACAGAGAAATAACACCAATAGTTCCTCTCTAGGTAGCATAAACAATGAAGATCATAAATCCTAGTATTTTTATTCATCTGAATGTTTTGTTTCTGGAAGTATGCCTACAACTTCACATACTCTTTTAGCACTGCTATAGTAGCCACCATTGGCTCATACTATGCTTGTATCCAAGTTATTTTTCTTATAGGTCTTCTTTAAGCCAAGATCCTATAATGCACATTAGGAATAAATGTAGGCATTTATCTTAATTTTTGTCATATTTAATCTTACTAGTTTTAATTCATTACTCCATCTTATTGAGAAATCTTGTTCATGTTTGTTTATATTTTCAAAAATATATTTCTGATTATATAAATAATACTAGCGTAGGAGAAAATTTGTTGGAAATACAAATATAGCAAAATATTACCAAATTTTTTTCTCAAAACACATCGATAAAATTTACATTGCCTAGCTATACATCTTTCCATGTTTTTATGCTCATATATTTATGCAATTGCCTTAATAGGTCACATAGTTTTATTATCCTTTATTTTAAATGTAACTGTTTGAAATATATGTTGGTACTTTGCATGGCTATGTCCCAGCTCTGTGTTATAATCAGCCCTTGCTTTAAAGACAAATCATCCTTAATTTACCAAGTTCAAGTTAAGAAATATTGAGAGGCCAGAATCAGATATAGTGACTTTAACACACACTAGAGCACTCTCTTCCAGACTGTCATCACTCTATTAATCACACTGTTTGAACACAGATGTGTTTTCACATAATTAAGCTGTCTTTCAAAATATACATCTCCATCATGTCCACAACAAAGGTTTTCATTCAATCACTTATTCATTGATTAAATTAGCTTATGAAAATGGAACATGAGAAAAGTCTATGTATTATGTCAAACATTACACTCAGGTCTACAGGTACAAACTGAATAAAAACATTCTATATCTTGAAAATACAGTTCCCTGGGAAAGAGGGATATTTATACAAATATCTCCGAAGTGTGCCAAATGCCGCATGTATAAAAAGTTATGGGAGTTAAGAGGAAAGAAAATTATTATTCCAAAGGGGATTAGGAAAGGCTTCATGTTATTTCAGATACTTTGATCAAATTTCAAATTGAATTCTGGATATAGCTTGGGAGCAGAAGATGGCTGAGTAAAGGATTTTGGACTATTATTACCTTTGAGCAGGAAGAAAATGAAATATAAAGATTAAAAACTCCATCTTTATTGTAACGCTAACCCTAACCTTTGAAGAATAGCTGCCAAAAATTCAAATTTGGATCAAACTTAGGACACTACAATCTGCATATATATGACTATATCTGCAAATCTCGATCAACGAGTAGAGGTCTCCAAAGTCAAACAGTAAGCCCTAGGTTGCGAGATCAATGATGATTGATTTCAGATGTCAAGGTCTAAGGTGTAGGTAGGCTAAAAAGTATATCTGAGATCCCTTAGCTGGTCAGGCCAGGGCTGAATAATAGTCACATGGATAAACGATTTTGCAAATCGTGGGCTTTTATTTTGACAGCGTGAAGGATGTATGTGTTTGCTAATCACCTATGCAGATGTTGATCACTATCAATGGAAGAGAAGTTTATGTTAATTTGTTCAGAACTCTATTATGAATCTAGTAGAATTTCTCATACTCTGGAGATGAGATATACCTGCAAGTAAGAATTCTGTTAAGGAGTTTTTGAGACAAAGTGATCACAACCAGGCTGATATGATTCTTTCCTACCCACAGTTTTGCGATAGATAGCTTAAACAGAATTGCCTTCATTCAAAGATAATCATCAGAGAGCAGATAATATAGGGATTTTACAAAAGTATTTTAAGAAAAATGGTAGAAATGAACTTTAAAATCCAGAGTAAAAGGGACATGAGAAAACTTCTAGGAGGTATAGAAAAGTTATGAATCTTATTTGTAGTGGTGCTGACTTCAGGTGGGTGTACATCTGTCAAAACCCACTTCCTACTTACACAGTGTCAAGGTCAGTCAGTAGAAAGTGCTTAGCATTTTCTTATTTCCTGAGCTCACAACCCTGGGCATATGCAATGAGGTAGCTGATACTGGAAACTTACTCTTGAGGAAACTAACATGTATAATGAAGAAGTTACTTGCCCATTGCCACATAGCTATAAGCTTGTAAGAGACAGATTTGGGATTCAAACCCAGCCTCTATAACAATGGTGAGTACCTCCTATATATGACACACAATCACCCTGTAGTTCTTAAAGGACACATTAAAACTAGCAACTGTCTGAACTCCCTGAGGAAAGAGACAATCTCAGCCTTGATCATATGTATTTTGTGCTATATTATCACAAAAATACTTATACAGTTATTATTTTCTCTGACATTACACTTGAGAACTCCTGTGTGGATTAATTCTTTTTTTTTTTTTTTTAAACATCTTTATTGGGGTATAATTGCTTTACAATGGTGTGTTAGTTTCTGCTTTATAACAAAGTGAATCAGTTATACATATACATATGTTCCCATATGTCTTCCCTCTTGCGTCTCCCTCCCTCCCACTCTCCCTATCCCACCCCTCCAGGCTGTCACAAAGCACCGAGCTAATATCCCTGTGCCTTGCGGCTGCTTCCCCCTAGCTATCTACCTTACTACGTTTGTTAGTGTGTATATGTCCATGACTCTCTCTCGCCCTGTCAAAGCTCACCCCTCCCCCTCCCCATATCCTCAAGTCCCTTCTCCAGTAGGTCTGCGTCTTTATTCCTGTCTTACCCCTAGGTTCTTCATGACATTTTTTTCCCCCTTAAATTCCATATATATGTGTTAGCATACGGTATTTGTCTTTTTCTTTCTGACTTACTTCACTCTGTATGACAGACTCTAGGTCTATCCATCTCATTACAAATAGCTCAATTTCATTTCTTTTTAAGGCTGAGTAATATTCCATTGTATATATGTGCCACATTTTCTTTATCCATTCATCCGATGATGGGCGCTTAGGTTGTTTCCATCTCCGGGCTATTGTAAATAGAGCTGCAATGAACATTTTGGTACATGACTCTTTTTGAATTTTGGTTTTCTCAGGGTATGGATTAATTCTTGGTTTTATATCTAGGGTCTTGAGTTGTTTGGAAATTTAAAAAAAATAACTTTTCTCAGTAGGTTTTCTAGAAGCCTGGGGGTCATATGTAATACATTCATCATTTCTAGAGCCTTCAGTGCCTGGTCATTCTCTGCTAAAATATTTGCAGCTCAGATGCAACTTTGAATGGACATTTAGGCAAACAGAACCTGCTGAATGTTGGCATAAATCTCACCGCTTGGCACTGTCATGGGGACTGAGAGATACGCCAAGACTGTTAAATACATTTATTTGAAGAGAGTGCTTGGTTTTTGATCAATTGTTGTAGGAATAGAAGAGAAAACAGCCATGGCGTTTTGAAAAGGGAAGAGCTGTAATCTCCTCCTTTGGGAAAAGTGACTAAGCTTGTTGTGGGAGAGGTATCAGATCGACGAGTCCAGAGAACAACTGCTTTTTTTTTTGCGGTACGCGGGCTTCTCACTGTTGTGGCCTCTCCCGTTGCAGAGCACAGACTCCGGACGCGCAGGCTCAGCGGCCACGGCTCACGGGCGCAGCAGTTCCGCGGCAGGTGGGATCTTCCCGGACCGGGGCATGAACCCGTGTCCCCTGCATCGGCAGGCCGACTCTCAACCACTGCGCCACCAGGGAAGCCCAACAACTGCTTTTAACATGCAGCCTTTTTGGCAGCGGTGACAACAGACCACCTTGCAGAAGCAGACAAAAAATCAAATTTAGATGATCTCTCCTGAGACAGAATTGGATCATATAGACAACAAATAGCAGACTTCTTTTTAAGGAGGAGGCACCTCGGTGTTTGAACAAATAGGGCACCCAGCACTGCAAGGCATGAGTTCAAACCTAATTCTCCTGTCTCAACAGCCTTATGACCATGAAAAAGTGGCATACATATTCTGAGCCTCAGTGTGGTCATCTGTACAATGATAATAGCTTCCCTACTTCACATCATCTAGTGAGGTAAGATACATGAAAACAAAGGGCAGTAAATGATTATACAAATGTTAATTGTCACTATATTTAAGATGGGTATCTATGATGGAATGATAATATATTTCATTGCTCTTTCACATATATGAATTGGATTTTGGATTCTGGACCAGTATCTAAATTTACAAGCTGAAAACCAGATTTTATTCTTCAATATGTTTTTGTCATCCTATTTAAAATTTTACAAAATTGCATCAAATACCTACATATAGTATAGTTTGTGGAGATAGAGTGTAATGACAAAACTAGAAGGTTTTTTCTACTCACTATTACAAGTAAATTAGAACTTGCCAATGATCATCGGATTCTGTATTGAGCACACTGATGACCAAAGATCAGTTTTGTTGCATAATTAATACTCAATTTTTATTATAGTTCTAACAAACACAATCTTTGAGAATTAAAAAATGTAGTAAGGCACTTCTGGTACTTCCCTGATGGCGCAGTGGTTAAGAATCCACCTGCTAACGCAGGGGACACTGGTTCGCACCCTGATCCAGGAAGATCCCACATGCTGTGGAGCAACTAAGCCTGTGTGCCACAACTACTGAAGCCCGGGTGCTCTAGGGCTCACGTGCCGCAACTACTGAGCCCGCGTTCTGCAACTACTGAAACCCGCGTGCCTAGAGCCCATGCTCCGCAACGAGAGAAGCCACCGCAATGAGAAGCCCACGCACCGCAATGAAGAGTAGCCCCCGCTCGCCCCAACTAGAGAAAGCCCGCACGCAGCAACAAAGACCCAATGCAGCCAAAATAAATAAATAACTTTTGAAAAAAAATAAAGATGTATTAAAGCATTTCTAAAACTCGTTTTGGTATATGTAAATTGAAGATCAGGAAAACTGGTTTCCCTATCTCAAAGAAATTCATGTACAACATTTAAGAATGAATCACGAACAAGTGTCTAAACTAAAACTTGGAGCTCTTCTCTCATTATTCAAAGAACATTTACTGTTTCCTATGTAACAGGCCCTAGAATTTTTCTTTATTATTAAAAAGTTTGGCTTTGTTGATGGTCACTAATCTTTTTACAACTAATTTTCTTTTCCCTCAGAAATTGGAAAGCTTATAATCTTTATGTCAAATTTGAATTACCTAGTTTTGCCAAATTTAGTCTTGTAAAACAGTACTAAAAATCAAAGTTCTGCACCTTTAGATCTCCTACCTTGATCTGTTGTTAACAGCAATAATACTAATAACAATAAAACTAATAAATAACAATTATAGCTTTTAGAAACAAATGAATTCTTCAAAAACAGATGGAATCATGCTGTATAAATTGTGAAATTAAATCTATGATTCTATTCATACTGAGATTACATATAACTTCTATGAAGACAGAAAAGAAAAAAAATCTATGAGTGTTTTGGTAAATTCAGATAACAATACAACTATCAGGACTTCTCTCCCAGGTGGTACTCTGCAGGGCCAATTGTATTCAGTCAACAGAATCATCAGATACTCAGGAAACATCAACTCCCTGCCAGGAACTCTCCAGGTACTGGGAATGCAGCAAGAAACCTGGAGGAAAATATTCTTACCCTCATGGATATTATATTCTAGGAGGATAAGGTGGACAATAAACTAATACTAGCAATTTGTTCAGGTTTTAATTATTCAATAAAATCAGCCAGTTTGGGGGCAGTTATGTGAACACTAATAACATGCAAACAACATCTTTTTCTTTTTTTCTGCCTGGAAATTTCTCAGTGGCTATCTAATTTTGAAAGCCCCTCCCCATTTATCTTTTCTTTGTTTCTTTCATGCCACATTTTTCTCTTATGTTTTCCAGAATAGCTAGAAGATGTTAACTACCTCTGAAGTATGAAGAGGACAAATAACTTGTCAAGGCAACACAGACACAGCCATGTCCCCATATCTTAGCACCCTTACAGCTATGTGCGGATGGGCTTCCTAACAAGAAGTGGGTGCAAACCTGACAGGGTGACCAAGGAGATTTGTGTGGTGTCGAGTAGGAAAGAAAAGCTTTCCTCCTACATGAGGAAGTTTCATGCTGCAAAGTCATGTGGCTCCAGGTAATGCACCCACTTGATAAAGTGGAGGTGATAAAGAAGTAGGCATGGAATGAACAGCCCTCCAGTGAGAAAAAGCAGTAAAATGATTGTATAACAAAGAAATTAATTGAAACTTTACTGATTATTTAATCTGTGCTCGTACTGTGCTTTACCTACATTTCTAATTTAATCCCAACAGCAATCTCATAAAATGGTTTTTATCATCATCTTGTTCAGATGAGGAAATGAAGAGTGAAGTTAAGCATCTCACTCTTTTTTTTTTTTTTCCAGGACCTAAACATTTATTTGACCTTAGGATGACATAGAAAAAGTTTTAGCATTATCTGTGTCATATGGAGGCATAAAAACTTTTTATACATTCAAACCTGTTCACTTTCTTTTCCTTTATTATTTCCAGGTTTCCAAAATGTCTTAAAATTTTTTTCCCAACTCTGAAATTATATGAATATTCTACTAACTTTTCTCCTAATATTTTAATAGTTTTACATTTAAGTCATTGTAGTGAGAGATTATTTCTATACATGATGTAAGAAAGGAATATGACTTTTTGTCCCATATAAAGCATCTCACTCTTATTTACAAGCTGGTAAGTGGTATAACTCAGCCCCTGAGCTTATGACCTAATCATTGCCAAACTGTTATATCAGTTAGCATACTATCTCAAATGATAGGCAACTTATTTACATGTGTTTAATCTTATTATTTTTTAATGTCAGATATTATTTTTAAAAATCAAATTTGAGGGCTTCCCTGGTGGCGCAGTGGTTGAGAGTCCACCTGCTGATGCAGGGGACATGGGTTCGTGCCCCGGTCCAGGAGGATCCCACATGCCGTGGAGCAGCTGGGCCCGTGAGCCATGGCCGCTGAGCCTGCGTATCCAGAGCCTGTGCTCCGCAACGGGAGAGGTCACAGCAGTGAGAGGCCCAGGTACCGCAAAAAAAAAAAAAAAAAAATCAAATTTGAATCTGATTTATGTCCTGTCTCTAATATACGCTAATATGTCTGCCTTCCTATAGCTAATATGACTAAAGGACAGCATCCAGCCCAGCTTCTTTGTGTAAAAATGTTTTTTCTATGTTTGGAATGAATGACTCAGTCAAGTTCTCATTCAAGAAAACTTTATTGAGTGCATATTATGTGTATAGAAATATAAGGTAAAAAGTGAACTAGACACAGATCAGCCCTGCAGAATCTTTCACTCTAATAATGGAGATGGCAGAAATACAGCCAACATCACCATTCCAAATGAAATAAAAGACCAGGCTTAGCAGTGAGGATGTAATTAGAATGATTACCTGCCTTTCCCTAAGAGACCATCAGGAACAATGTCACCTTGCCTTACATGGCTCTTGACCACAGTCTCCTTCATCTATCATCACCAGGCTTTTTATCCACACAAACTCCTGTACATTTTCTAATCTCCTTTTCCCTGATCTCCTACACCCAAGATTTGTGACCCTCTAGAACTCTCATCAGCCCTCCAGGAATTCCTCCATAAATTCACCCTCTTTTCTTCACAGATTTTCCCCTGGGACTTATCTACTCTCTGTCCACTAACAACACTGCTTGTCCAGAAGCCTCTCCGGACAAGTGACCTGTGTCAACTTTTTCTCCCATATTCTATGTACCAGAGATCCTAAGAGTAGAATAAAGCCCCGCTGAATAATCCTTGCTTCTAAAAGCCCTCATATATTTTGATGTATAGGCTACCAGGAGATATTACCTGCTACCACTCCTCTGCCAACCTCCCTGACACTCCCACTTATTAATTGAAAAGCTGGGGATCTGGGTCGCTGTCTTGTTATTCCATCTCTCCTGTCATCATTCTTGATGAATTAAAAATTATAAACATATATAGAATATTACATATGTATGTATGTGTACACATTCGTATGTGTGTGTGTGCACATATACCCCGGCATTCCATTTCAGCTTCCTTCTCTCCTGGTCATTATCAATAACAAACATACCACATTCAAACTTGTGATTTCAAACATCTCTCACTCAGATTTCCACTGAGATTTTCAGTTATCTTACTCTTGTGCACACTTTGACAATGCTTCACTCCTATCAGGACCTCTCATTCATCGCTGTTACCAAGTTCTAATTTTCTATCACCACACTTGTGTCATCATTTCCCCCCACTTTTTTGTCTTAGATTCTATTAACTCAGTCATTCAACAAATATCTGTGGAGCGTCCAAAACTGTCCAGCAGTAAATAGCCTAAGTAAAATCCATGACCTCCAGAAGCCCATGATTTAGTGATAAGAGTCCATCACTGGAATCATTCACCTGTCTCCACTTATTTTTTCTCTCTCCATCACAATTCTCTGACAAAATACCAATCATAGTTTTATCCAATTATTTGCTGGAGCAAATTTCCATGATTGAAAAAAAAAAAAAAAAAAACCTAGGGGACCACTCCCAATTTAAACGTATAACCACAGATTTCAGGTAGCCCTTAGCACTGAAATCCTACAACTTCCTAGTTAGTTCAGTTTGCTACTTTCTGACATAATAATTTTACCATTTCTCCTCTAACTTCTAATACTTAATTCTCTCTCTCCATTTGTAGTTGGTGATCTCACCTTATCTGAAAAGGACAGTAGAAATAACAAGAGACAAAGTATCTCAAGGGATAAACTCTTCCTACAACTTTCTACACCCAACCCTCCACTTGGTTGTAGGTCCCATCCCTTCTCACTCATTTAAAGACATTGCTTTTGAAGTTTTATTCTCTCCTCTTACTTTGTTTCCTCCCTATTAAATAATTCCAAAAGCATACCAATAAACCAAAATTTATCTTAAATAATGTGAAAACACATGTACATATAAATAGATCTCTCTGTCTTTTTGTCTCTGTCTCTCTACCTATGTCATCTATATCTATAGATACATCTATGTCTATCTATATATAAAATGTCGAATATATAACATATATAATGTTGAATAAATAGCATATAGATATAAAATGTTGAATTAGAATGGAGTTTTTTGCATGGAAAGAAAGTAATTTAAGGGACTAAATTACTCAAAATTTATCAGCATCTCATCTATCTAGATAAAATATAAGGTAATTTAATCAGCATGTGTCATTTTCTGCTCCCTTGCAATTCATTGCCTCTGATGCCATCTCCTAAAAACACCTTTCCCCCCCATTTGGTTCAATTTCTACAGAGCTGTGGGGAAACTCTACTATGCTAATGATGAGACAGATAAGTGGTTTACTTAAATTAAATTAGCAAACACATCCAATTACTCTGCGAACTTAACAAGAAAAATCATTATCAGCACAGAAGAGATAAGCCCTGTTGTGTGTGTGTGTGTGCGTGTGTGTGTGTGTGTGTGTGTGTGTTTTATCCTTTGGAGATAAAAAAAATCAGTAGGAAAATGCTTCACCATGGCACCTGCTTTAGAAAGGGCAGCACAGACAAGAGAATGTAGCATCTCCAGAAGTTGAGAGAAAAAGTTAAGGTGCAATAGAGTCTCTAAGATTGAAAGGATAGATGGATGGAACTTCTAGAGAAGAATGGGAATATTGATTCTAACCTAAATTTAAAGTTGATTATTATACATAGCTGAAAAAGTTAAAGTCCAAGTAGGAGAGCACCGAAGGAAGATATCTTGGAATACTTACTCTTTTGGAAAACAATCTATTAGGCCCAAGAAGCATGTGTATTTTTGCTGCTCCCTTTCTACATTCCTTTGGTCTTTCACATTCTATCTGCTGCGAAAGCTTAAATGCTCTTGAGCACTGTATTGGGAAGGGTTGCTAGATTCTCTGACCTGCTTCCTTGTGACAAGGTCACTTCAGGAGGGTGCTGAGTGGGAACTGCCAAGACAACACTATTTTTGGAACACAGGTAAGTTGCCTTCTTTAAAATAATTTATTGTTCCTGGACCTAATTCTTGGAAGACTTTTTGATTCCTTAGCTCCGGGAAAAAAAAGTACAAATTATCTCTGAAAGAAAATGTCCTTACCATTTTCCTCTTTCAAGTTTGCTGAAGTCGAAGCAATAATGGTGGAAGACAGAAGCAGGAAAGGAAGGTGGGCTTGAGAGCATGAAGATGTGGCTGTGAGAGCAGAGGAGTGGGCAGGCATAAGCCTTGGCCCGTGCCCAAGAAAATTAAAAGGTGATGCTGGATGTTGGGAAACTCATGACCAGCTAAAGCCTCATACATAGATTCTGATCTGACAAAAACTTCTGGATAATTCTTCAAATCATTTTCCCCCCTGGGCACCTTCTGTTTAGTATGCAACCATAAAAGCGTTTTATTACTTAATTTATTATCTCAGGGTTAAAATTGCAGTGAAATTATTGAAAAAATAGCACCATTTAGAAAGTTTTTTCACAAAATTTCATATTTAAACCAATTACTTTTAATTTCTATCATACAGTAAATTATAATAAAAGCCATTATACTTTTCTTCAGCATTCTGATTTTTATAAATTTGCTAATTATGCTATTCCCATTAAGTGAATATGTTTTTAATAAATTCATCTCAGGGCACAGATAGTTATCACCAAGAGACTTTATCTCTAAATTTCTTTTTCTCTTATAAAGCAAATTTTAATATTTACTTTGAGTTTTGTTTCTAGCCCCACTCCTACCCCACAGGAAAACTGGGGGTGTTGTATGAAGGAGAATCCATTTTTATCTCATCTCATTCTTATACCTTAATGATTTGCATAGGCTTAGCCTGAAAAACAGCATACCTTGGCTGTTCCCCCAGCCCTCATATCTTCTTATACCCAATCCTCATATCACTTTCCTTCTGTGATCCTCTTAACCAAGTCATTTCCCTCCTGAGATGGTTTCATAGGGCTATGATGAAAGAAATTTAGGCCTACAGAGGCTGGGCTGGTGATGTTGACAGACATTCTGTAAAAAATGTGAAAGGGTTTTTGGTATTTCCACTTCCAAACTTATTGGGGTAACTGTATGATGTAACTGGCTTTGGAAATTGGAGAACAAGCTTAGCAGGACACTGATTTGTGACAGGAAGGAAGCAAATGATATAAGAACAGTGATCACCACATTATTCTGTTTGGAGGAATTTTCTGAGCAATGGTGAATGAGGGGGAACCCAAGGAGAACATGGCAGGTTTGCTGCATTAAGGAAAAGAGAACAGGTTCAGGTAGACTGAAATGACAGGTCTTTGCACAGTAGACTATCAGAGAGGAGGAGGTACAAAGAAAAAGAGTTTCAATAAATACGTATGGCGTCAGTTCCTGAATACTAATGTATGCTTACATAGAATGGAGTTCTACAATCGGGGTAAATAACATCCGGAGCACTGTAACCTGAGCAATTCTCTGAGCGTTCTCAGTGCATTCTGACCAGCTAGAGTGGAGACTGCTCACTGAACACCCAGAACATTTAGTGGAGACTACAAACAGTAGAAGACTAAAATAATGGATCATGAAAGTTAAGAATAAGCCTTAAGGGAAAAAGCTGACCCAATTTGATTGATTGATTTCCAGAAAAAACTTGAACCTTTTTTAAAAGAAGGCAAAAATTCTAGAACTCAACAAGGCGAAGAATATCCAGCATTAATTGAATTTACTAGACATGAAAAGAATCAAAAAAAGTGTCCCATATCAGAAGATCAGTCAACAGAAAAAGACCCAGAAATGACAAGAAATGATGGAATTAGCAGAAAAAGACTTTAAAATAGCTATACTAAATATGCTAAAGGATTTAAAAAATTAGTATAATGATAAAGAAAATGTGAAAGATAAAAATAACAAAAAGGGGGCTTCCCTGGTGGCGCAGTGGTTGAGAGTCTGCCTGCCGATGCAGGGGACACGGGTTCGTGCCCCGGTCTGGGAGGATCCCACATGCCGCGGAGCGGCTGGGCCCGAGAGCCATGGCTGCTGAGCCTGCGCGTCCGGAGCCTGTGCTCCGCAACGGGAGAGGCCACAACAGTGAGAGGCCCGCATACTGCAAAAAAAAAAAAAAAAAAAAGGAATACTTAAAGAAGAATTATAAAATATGTGAAATATCACTGTGTGTTTATCAGCACATACATATTGCAGAAGAAAAGATCAGTGAACTTGTAAGGACAGCAATAGAAAATTTCTGAGTGGAAGCATAGAAAGAGAAAATACCTAAAAGTGATGAGCAGAGTGGCAGTGATGTGTGGGACAAAATCAAGTGGTCTAATGTATCTGTAATTGGAGTCTCAGAAGGATGAAGGGCAGTAAAATATTGGCAAGAGCTAATGACTAAAATTTTCAGAATTGATCAAAAGCACAAACTCCTAGAGGGAAACATAGGGAGAACACTCTGAGAAAAATCACAGAAATATCGTTTTGGATCCATCTCCTAGAGCAATGAAAATAAAAATAAAAATAAAAAAATGGGACCTAATTAAACTTAAAAGCTTTTGCACAGCAAAGGAAACCATGAACAAAATGAAAAGACAATCCTCAGAATGGGAGAAAATATTTGCAAACAATGTGGCCAACTGAAAAGGGATTAATCTCCAAAATATATAAACAGTTCATGCAGCTTAATATCAAAAAAACAAGCAGCGCAATCAAAAAATGGGCAGAAGACCTAAATGGACATTTCTCCAAAGAAGACATACAGATGGCCAAGGGGCACAGGAAAAAATACTCAATATCGCTAATTACTATAGAAATGCAAATCAAAACTACAATGAGGTATTACCTCACACTGGTTAGAATGGGCATCATCAGAAAATCTACAAACAATAAATGCTGGAGAGGGTGTGGAGAAAAGAGAACCCTCTTGCACTGTTGGTGGGAATGTAAATTGATACAGCCACTATGGAGAACAGTATGGAGGTTCCTTAAAAAACTAAAAATAGAAAGACCATATGACCCAGCAATCCCATTACTGAGCATATGCCCAGAGAAAACCATAATTCAAAATGACACATGCATCCCAATGTTCATTGCAGCACTATTTACAATAGCCAGGACATGGAAGCAACCTAAATGCCCATCAACAGATGAATGGATAAAGATGTGGTACATATATACAATGGAATGTTACTCAGCCATTAAAAGGAACAAAACTGGGTCATTTGTAGAAACGTGGATGGACCTAGAGACTGCCATACAGAGTGAAGTAAGTCAGAAAGAGAGAAGCAAATATCGTATATTAACGCATATATGTGGAATCTAGAAAAACGGTACAGATGAACCGGTTTGCAAGGCAGAAATAGAGACACGTATGTAGAGAACAAATGTATGGACACCAAGGGGGGAAAGTAGTGGGATGGGGGGTGAATTGGGAGATTGGGATTGACATATAGATACTAATATGTATACAATAGATAACTAATAAGAACCTGCTGTGTAGCACAGGGAACTCCACTTTGCTGTACAGTGGAAACAAACACAACATTGTGAAACAACTATACCCCAATTTAAAAAATTTTTTTTTAATTGGCATTATCGACAGTAGGGGGGAAAATCCTTTGAGGAGTTTGATATGGATTACTTTGAATTGATAGATTTATTTTGATGTAATTAATTTTAATAAAATTTTAATTTGAGAATAGTTTTATATTTACAGAAAATTTCAAAGATAATAGAGAGAATTCCCATATAGCACATACCCAGTTTTCCCTACTATCAATATTAACAGCTTACATTAATGTGCACATTGTCAGAATTAATGAATCAATATTGATACATTATTATCTACTGTTATCCATCTTTTATTCAGATTTCCTTCATTTTTGCTAATCTCCTTTTTCTATTCCAGGATCCCAATAAAAAAAAAAAAAGAACAATGAAATAATGCCATCTGCAGCAACATGGATGGACCTGGAGATTATCATACTGAGTGAAGTAAGTCAGGCAGAGAAAGACAAATACCATATGATATCACTTATATGTGGAATCTAAAACAAAATGATACAAATGAACTTATTTACAAAACAGAAACAGACTCACAGACATAGAAAACAAACTTATAGTTACCAAAGGGGAAAGGTGGGAGGGGAATAAATGGGAAGTTTGAGAATGACATATACACATTACTATATTTAAAACAGATAAACCAATAGGACCTACTGTACAGCACAGGGAGCTCTGCTCAGTATTCTGTATTAAACTAAATGGGAAAAGAACTTGAAAAAGAATAGATACATGTATATGTATAAGTGAATCACTTTGCTGTACACCTGAAACTAATACAGCATTGTTAATCAACTATACCCCAAAATAAAATAAAAATTAGAAAAAGAGAAGGCTCCAAAAAGACAAAAATAATAAAAAAAGAATACTTCATCTTCCAAATGTTGACGTAACATTTCCTGATTTTGGAGTGAGTTTCAGCGGAACTTGAAGTTTCATCACAAGTGGGTTATTAGATAGGCATTGCTATCATGCTCATACTCACTCTACTGCAAAATACTGCTTGACTGAGGGCTCCTATCTCCAAGATTATTTAAGAAAAATGCACAATTGTGACCAATAAAAAAACACTACAGTGGTCCTTGTCTTAAAGTTTAAAATAAAGAACATATCATTTAATTATTTAACAGAAGGGAACAGTAAATGTAACAGAAGAAACTGAAGAAATTTTATTTATTTATTTACTTGGCTGCCTGGTGCGGCATGTGGGATGCAGGATCTTAGTTCCCCGACCAGGTATCGAACCCCGGCAGTGAGAGCGCTGAGTCCTACCCACTGGACTTCCAGGGAATTCCCAGCAGTGAACATCTTAAACACAGTATAAATAATTGGTTTTAATAACAAATTTTATAAAATATAGCAAATCTTTAATCATACTCATATCGTTAATATTATTGTGGAAAGTAAAATTAGGTAGATCACTTGATTTTCATTTTGCTAGCTATATGCTATCAAAAATCACATCACGGGGCTTCCCAGGTGGCGCAGTGGTTGAGAGTCCGCCTGCCGATGCAGGGGACACAGGTTCGTGCCCCGGTCCGGGAAGATCCACATGCCGCGGAGCGGCTAGGCCGGTGAGCCATGGCCGCTGAGCCTGCATGTCTGGAGCCTGTGCTCCAAAACAGGAGAGGCCACAACAGTGAGAGGCCCGCGTACCACAAAAAAAA
>NW_021703771.1:50628299-50696919 GCF_005190385.1 Monodon monoceros
TATACTCACAATTTTTTTCTCTAGGCATTTAAAGCTATTCATAACTACTTTATTGTTTTTCAAATCAATATTATTTTATAAGTAAGAAATACAGGGACTTCCCTGGTGGCACAGTGGATAAGAGTCCAAGCTCCCAATGCAAGGGGCCCAGGTTCGATCCCTGGCCAGGGAACTAGATCCCACATGTATGCTGCTACTAAGAGTTCACATGCCACAACTAAGAAGCTGGTGAGCCACAACTAAAGAGCCCTGGAGCCACAAATAAGGAGCCCGCCTGCCACAACTAAGACCCAGCACAACCAAACAAATATTTATAAAAAAAGAAATGCATAATAAGCAAGTTTCTTAAACATACATTTTTAAAAAATTTAAGGTAACCAATCATTTCTGAAAGACAAAGTTACTTGTTCCTGTCATTATCAAGTTAATGTTTCATTTACAAAACGATCTCCTCATTAACTATCAGCTAGTATCTTGATTCTTTTGATTATTAATTTAATTTCTAATATATTCTATTATTAATCTACTATGGAAATATTGTGATTATTTTAATCTGGTTTGAGTTTTACCTTCTTAGATACGTGAAAAGTATCTTTATATACCAAAAAATTGGCCTGGTAATCAAAGAATAAAAATCTTTCACTCTGTTTCAAAATTATTTTCTCTATTTCAAAAGGCTGCTCATTACTTGACTGAAGGTGGTACCACTGAAATTAAATTACAGAAAATGTAACTATGTTGTGGTCCCATTTTCTACTGTAGACATTCCATTTTATATAAAATATGCTATTTTTGGCCATTTTACACAAAATGTAAAGCACGATTTCTATATTATTTCTCAAAATGTGCTCTAAGCAATCATCACACTAACTATGCTTTATTTTTATTCTGTTTTAGCATAATGTTGTAGGAGAAAGTAATAGGAAATAACCAATGAGACAAATAACATTTACCAATTCCCACTCAACAGATGAAAAAATACTCTGTAATTGGATTTATAATTGCAAATTTCAGTGAGATGGATATTAACAACATGGATTTGAGTCATTTTCAGCCTTTTCATTTTGAAGAGCTTTAGCAGAGGTAAGCAGTCTAGCTAAGTCATTTTACGCATATATGTGGTAAGTTCTTTCCTCACTAGACAAGGGGTTAGTTACAAGCTCTAATGGGACTGAATAAAATGAAATGTGAATGGGATTTATCACCAATTTCAAGCAAAGATTCCTTTGAACTAAGAAGAACTAAAGACTGCTTTACATCAAAGGTGCAGTTTTAAAGCTGAGGGTGTTAATGATGTGAATCATGACCTTTTGATTTCTTTAAAATATTTTTATATGACTCATAATGAGATTAAAAGTGGGCATTATTCCCAGATATTTGAAATGTAGGCACCAGACTTTTGTTACTCAAAATGACCCATTGAAAACTCTTTGCCTAACCATCCTCAGAATTAAAGAAAGTAACAGTTACAAATTAAAATTTCTTCATCTCTCAAAGAAGTTTGCTTAATTTCCTCATCCACACCAAATGAAACTTAACTTGAAAAGAAACAAATGATTATTAACTATAAAAGTCTGTGCAGGGGCTTCCCTGGTGGTGCAGTGGTTGAGAGTCCGCCTGCCGATGCACGGGACACGGGTTCGTGCCCCGGTCTGGGAAGATCCCACATGCCGCGGAGCGGCTGGGCCCGTGAGCCATGGCCGCTGAGCCTGCGTGTCCGGAGCCTGTACTCCGCAACGGGAGAGGCCACAACAGTGACAGGCCCGTGTACCGCAAAAAAAACCCAAAAAACAAAAACAAAACTCTGTGCATTATATTTCAGTCATCAAAAAACTTAACACTATTCTGGCATTAGCAATAGAGTACTGCCATTTAGAACTGTCAATTTAATTCAATTTATTTTCTAGTTTCAAAAATAATTTTATTTTCTTTAAATGAATGTTATTCTGGTTCTAATAGAAACATGGTGTATGCTGAGTTCCAAATCTTGACACTTCATGGAAACTACATGGAACAACTACAAAAACAAAATAAATGAACAAACTAAAAAGGTCCAAAATCTTGTATCTTCAGCAAAACGTGGAAACAAAGAAAATATGAAAACTCAAAACTAGATCTATGTGAAGCCAGAGGTATTCCTTTAAAAAAAAAAGACAAAAATCTACTTAACAAAAGTCCACAAAATTTAAGCAAGTTTTACATAAAAGAGGATTTCCAAATGATCAATAAATATATTAAAAGTTCTCAACATCATTGGTCATCAGGGAAATCCAATTTACAAGAGTAATGATGTTTGACTACACACCCACTAGAAGTTAAAATGAACAAAATGACAATAGGAAGTATAAGCAAGGATTGAGGCAGCTGGAAATTTCGTACTCTGTTGTTGGAGTGCAAACTGTTACAACCAGTTAGAAAACTGTTTGGAATTATCTACTAAAAATGAACATTCACATGCTCTATAAGTCAACAATTCACCTCTGAGCTATAACACCCCCCCGACCCATGTACATATGTATGCAATATAAGAAACTAACAAGAATATTTATAGCAGTGCTATTACACTGGACAGAAACTGGAGATGTCCAAATACCCACCCACAATAGAATGTATAAATAAATTCTTTGGTATATACATATGTGAATACTATAAAACAATGAAAATGAATAAACTGCTTCTTTAGAATGTAAACAATATGAATGAGTCTAACCTGTGTAATGATAATTACATAGAATAGAAACTGGATATAAAGATGAATAATTTATGATTTCATTTATATGAAGGTCAAAACAGTCAAGACATTTCTTTGATGATAAAGTCAGAATAGTGGTTATCCAGGGGATATTAACTTGATGAGATATGAATGAGGCTTCTGCGGCACTGTTAAGGTTCTATATCTTGACCTGAGTGGTGGTTTAATACATGCCTCCAGCTCTCCACTCAAGATGTGCGCATAAAATACATCTATCTATTTATACCTGTCTATATTAATAAGGAAGCTCTGTATATACTGACATAAACAAATAATTGAAGATACATTAGATGAAGAAAGGAAGGTACAGAACAATGTTTATGATATGTACCGTTTGTGTAAGAAAAGTATCAAAATGAGAACATGTATTAGTTTACCTTTGTATTTTCATAGGATGAACACACAAGAATCTGTCAATGTGATTAGCTGTGGGAAGTAAAGGAGTGGATGGGAAACTGAAGCAACAAGGATGGGGTGAGATGATACTTTCAATGTATACCTTTAATACCATTTTGACTTTGAGCAACATTAATGTATTCCCAATTTAAAAAATAGTTTTTCATGCGTAGATGTTCCAAAGATGAAAAAATTGAATTGTTTGCTACATTTGTCCCTCAAAATTGCTGGAATTCACAGCTGTCTTGTCTCTTCTATAAAATAGTGCCTCCTTTTTAAAGAATGTACTTTCCTTTCAGATCATCCCAACTCTGTCCATGATGGCATCAAATATATACAAATATACAAATGATTTGCCATTGAATTCTGAATATGAGAGGGAGAGAGAGAGTTCTTCTCTAAGCCAATACGTATGTTACTTGTTTTAAGATGCAGTAGTATTTATTTTGACACCGCCTTCACTAACTTACATTGCTGAAACACCTTCAGACCTTCTAACAAATGATCAATTCTGTGGCAGTGTCTAGGGTACAAGAGTCAATTGGTGTTCTGTCTCAGCTTTACATTCAGAGCACTACCTTTTCACAGATATCTTACAAGCTCCGTGGGTTCTGACTCAATGGTTTGAAGGATATTCTGCTGCCACTGATTTATAGCAGCTCCATGAAAAGAACACAAAACAGTGAATTTTTTTAAAGCAAACATTTTTTTGCCAGTGGTGATGTTCCCATTTTTGTGTTTGGCTCATGCCGGTCTGGCTTTCATTTGCTGCTTTAGCTCATGACACTTAGCAATGCTAGGTCTCCGGTTCAGAGCATAGCTGGACCATTTAATAACAAAACCAGAAGAAGTTTGAAAGGTCTTACCAATATTACTTTCCAAGGTACTTTCCTGTAACTTTCCTCACCAAAGATGAATGACCTCGTGTGGCAGGAACATTTGTTTTCGTTTCGAGATGAAGAGCTGAGGAACAGAGGAGATGAATGACCAGAGTTACTCTAGAATTAGAATCTGACCTCAAGTTTGAGGACCCTTAGGCCACAGGGCTCTCTACCACAGCAGACTTGTTCTGAAAACACATCTGACCTGGAAACTCTACTCAGAGAGATCCTGAGGGATCCCTCCTACTCAGAGGGATCCCAACCTCTTATTAACTTATTTAAGAGAGCTTTGGATGTAATGGGGAAAAAAAGTAAAATGCCCTAATGACCTAATGCAAGCAGTTAGTTCTTGCTAAAATTTCAACATGGAGAATTGACTCAGAAATTGATGACCGTGAAGAGGGCACATAGCCTGGAAGTGAACATGGCTGTGTGAGAAACCAATATTTTTTTTTGCTATTACCACTTTATTAACGTGCACTTCTTCTGAAATTTGTATGACTCATTATTAATATGCACTAATGCATCATTTATTTTGAGCTTTCCTTTAGAGTCTAAATGTGTTTTTGTTAGCATCTGTTTTTCTTACTTATTTTGTTAACCTGCATCTTTGAATGCATTGAGATTAATTTAAAGAGAGTTGTTTTCTTTTTATTTGGGGTCTTTCAGTGACTTTTGACTTTTTTACAGTTAAGCTGTGTAGAAAAATAAAACTATTTTTATACACACAGGGAAGCATCCACAGGAATTTCTAAATGTTTTATGGTCATATATGATTATTGAAGGGGAACAGGTACAGGGTAGCAGCAGTATTGGCCTGAAAGGAGTAGGGCAAAGAGTGCTGTCTGAAAGCCTGTTCCTGGAAAATTGTGCTGTTTCCACATCTTAATGAGTGTGTAAATTACATAGGAAGTTGATGATGGTGGAGACTTATATGGAGTCACACCGGGTGGGTTATATGCAGCGGATTAGAGAACAGAAGATTCCAGTTCTCAATCTAGTTCTGTTACTAGTTAGCAATCCCTTTGGCACGTCACCTAACATCTTTGAGATTCAGTTTATCTCTAAAGCAAATGAATGAAACTTAAGGTCCTTTTAGGCTCTCACGTAGAAAAAAGTAAGTCTTTGCACACAGGATTACATTTCTAACACCGATTATAATTTAAAAATAAATTTTGAGATGCTGGATAAAGTAGCCAAGATTTGTAATAGCACCCTGAGTACAAAGTTAAAGGCATTTGGGAGCCAGCCGACTAATATTCTAGGCCTGGCTTTGACGCAGTTGGTGACTGGGCAAATTTATGCATTTCTATAGGGACTAGGTTTGTTTTCTGTACTGCCAGTTGGGCTAGATCGTCTCTGAGTTTTCAATCAGCAATAATATTGGCTATTCCCTCTGATTTTTCCAGTAAAATAACTCAAAGAAATAATATGAGTCCCTCAATATACAGTTTTAGTTTCCACAGTATTTCCATGAGGAGTTTTGAAAGAGATGTACCAGAAGGAAGCAATATACCAGCACTTTTCATGGGAATTATTTCGAAAAAGCTTTGCCCCATTATCAGGCTTTATGAAAACTAAATGTAAATTTAAAACCTTAGGTAGTTATTTATTGTCTATAGACCTTCATCTATTAATAAGAGGTAAAGTGTGGGGCAGAGTAAAGAGTTGGGATGGGTAGCTCATACCAATTAGACAAAATGAAGAACTGAAACAGTTATTAACTACTTACATGTTCATGACCAATATGACATGAATTATAGGTGAACTACTAAAGACAATGACTTTTAACCAACCATTTATCTTTTCCTTTTAAAATGTAAAGCACAAACATGAAAGGACTAGAAATACTTTATTTGATGGACTCGTACGAACAGATGAGTTTAGTTAATATTTTTCATGTGCTCTTATCATTGTAACTTTAAGCAGATAAACCTTAACAATTATTATTAATATCGTTAACATCATAATTCATTTGTCTAATTCTAATTACAAGAAATTGTCATATTTTACTTTTTTATCAAATAGTTTTCATAATGAGCATGAAAGAAACAATAAAATAATATAGAAATGCACTCAGAGGGAAAAGTAGTGCCACATCCAAAAGTATTATTTCAGAAAATGTTTTTTATGTCATATCTATATTAAGATATTTTGTCAGTCTCCACAGTACATCTGTGAGGTATAAGGTTGTTTGTCCTGAAATCCCTATTTTACACTCAGGGAAACAAGCGCAGTATGTTTAGCAAATTTTCCAAGGCCACATATTGTGTCAGGATAGCGCTGGGAAAAGAATTTATCTCTGATATTTTTCTTACATAGTCCAGTGCCTAACACAGTGCCCTAGAAAGAGTAAATGCTCAATAGTCACTGAAGGAAAAGAATGAAACCATTCTTCTCTATGGAATTGAGAAAACTGTCATATTTGCTCTCTATTCCTTTAGTCATTAAACTGGACAAGCTGGGGCAGCAGTTGAGCAATAAACTTCATCCACTGTCCTTTCCACAAGTTTTCATTATTACATGAAGAGGCTTTACAAGATGGTACCATCTGGTCAGTACTGAAGTTACACACTTCTAGGCACCCCACATAAGGAGTGTCATTAATCTTGGTTCATTGTGCCATTGGCTTTTGTGGCGTAAGTTAGGTCCACCAGCCTGTGGCCAAGATCAACTTTTCACAAAAGTCACCGAAAATTCATTATTAATAATTAACATGTTACTGATGTCCTACCCTAATGATATTCTAGTAAAACAGAGTTCTACATCTTGGAGCTAAAAAACTTAGTTGCAGTCCTTGAAAATAAATGACTTGGCTAGTGTCGGCTCTGTCTACTTCAGACTTCGCTGAAGATAATTATAAAGCCAGAAAGAATAACTCAATTTATTTCCTGAGTTAATGTGTCGTAAGTTGAATTGCAACTGTAAACATGATAAAGGTCACAGTGGCATGACTTCTACTTTTATTTATTTAATTATTTTGGCCACGCCACACAGCATGAGGGATCATAGTTCCCCGACCAGGGATGGAACCCTTCCCCCCTGCAGTGGAAGTACAGAGTCGTAACCGCTGGACCACCAGGGAATTCCCTGGCATGACTTTTAGAGTTGATAGAAAAATGTGGTAAAAAACACAAGTGTTGATATCACTGGGAGATAAAAGGATGGCAAAACTATAGTAGTTATTCCCAATGATGCATCATCAAAATAAGTTAAAGATTGTCATTCATTTCATTGACACTGGTAACCAATTACCTAAAAAATAAGTAAGACATCTCATGAAGCACTTATGGTTAAAACGTATTCCTTCACCTCTAATGACATTCATATTTTTCTCTTTTGAGAAATAAAACCTGTTTAACTCCATAGAATGATCCTATTAAAGTGAAATGAAAATAATCTTGTATCTGTCACCCCAATTTAGTGATTGATCTAAAATTTCACCCAGGTGACATTTTCATTAGGGCACAGTCTGGAGAAATCTGACAATTCTACATCTCATTTGCTTATACTTAAACAAATGATTCACCAGACTTGCCTAATTGGATGGTGTATTTCCACTGGAGTGAATGTCCTAATAGTAATTCAAGACAAATCTTAGAGATAAGATTCATCAAACATTTCTACTCCATCTTATCATGTCTAAAGGTCAGAGATATTTTGACCTCTAAAAGAGCATCATAAGGAACTTAAAGCATTCTTTGGTGCAACTGTTGCTCATTTTTAGAGCATAGTCACAACTAAAATAGAGATAGACAGAAATCAAATCAAACTATTAAACATCTAAAAAAAAATGGTTCTGAAGAACCTAGGGGCAGGACAGGAATAAAGACGCAGACGTAGAGAATGGACTTGAGGACACGGGGAGGGGGCAGGGTAAGCTGGGATGAAGTGAGAGAGTGGCATGGACATATATACACTACCAAATGTAAAACAGATAGCTAGTGGGAAGCAGCCACATAGCACAGGGAGATCAGCCTGGTGCTTTGTGACCACCTAGAGGGGTGGGATAGGGAGGGTGGGAGGGAGGCTCAAGAGGGAGGGGATATGGGGATATATGTATATGTACAGCTGACTCACTTTGTTATACAGCAGAAACTAACACACCATTGTAAAGCAATTGTAATCCAATAAAGATGTTAAAACAAACTATTAAACATCAGCTTACTGGGTAAATTGAGTTTAGACACCTACATGATGCAAAAGAGCAGCCTTTGTATGAGCTCCTACACCCTTTAAATTTGAAGCATAGTCCATGTTTTCACTTCAAAGTAAATATCTAACTGAAGCCAGAAATTTCATTTTGTCATTGTGTCAATTATGTTTAAAAGACCATTATTAAGTAAAATTTAACCTAATTTGTGAACAACCCTACAGCGAGTGGAAATAGAAAAATATAAGTACCCACACCCAGCAACAAACAAATGACAGATTCTTGAGCGCCAGACCCTCCAACTTGTCTACTTATCATTCAATCCCTTTGCTCACTCTTTCTTTCTACACCAGGCAGGAGAGTAAAATATTTTCAGAGAAATTCCCTGGACTATATGATTTCAATTGCACGTGCCACTCTGGACAAACAGAAGATCCTATTTTCAAAGTCTTAAAGCACTTGTAAGGGCTGTGTATATGTGTCTTATTGTCCTTGTTGCTTCTGTTCTGGAGAACTTGGTTGGCCGGAGCTCTCTGCAGGGCGGTGTGCAGGAGTGACAGGAAACTGAAATCCATAGCCATTGTATCCATCCAAGTAGACACATTGGAAGAAGCTGATGGGGCCTAAAGAATAGAGGATGATGATTTATTAAAACAAGTAGAATGTGATTAGGAACAGAAAACACTGTGAGGCAGTCTAATACAATACATATGGACATGGGTTCTCCAGCCAGATAGCCTTGGCAACAACCAGCAAGTTCCTCACATGTAAAATCAAGACAACAACAAAAAACCTCACAGAAATATTGTGGAAATTAAATAAGTTCATATATGTGAACCACTTGAAATCCTTCCTGGCACATAATAAGCCATTATTAAAATGATAATAAAAAAAGCCTGGCATAGAAAGTCAAAGTGTTTAGTTTATAGGAATCTAGATGTGCACAGTATTTGGAAAAACTGGTATGTAGTAACAGGTTTCAAAACATGAGCTTATCAATATGCAAAGTAACCAACTCGTGTGTGTGTTTGTGTGTGTGTGTGTGTGTGTGTGCGTGTGTGTGTGCGTGTGTTAATAACACCACAGAGAGCCTTGTGATTCGTAAAGTCTTGAGGTTTTCCACTTGCCCTTACTCTGGAGGCAAGCACTCTCCTGAGATGGCACAGTTACTCTCTACGGCAGTGCCTCCAGGTAGCAGCTCTGTTGTCAGAGTAGAAAACAACACAGGAAAGGAGTTAAAGCCCAGCGAGGCAGTGTGCGCATTGGATACGGCATGAGCTCTGCGCCCAGTGAGCCAAGGCTCCCAGGTAGCAGTTTTGTTAAGAGATGGTGAGTTTAGCCCCTCCTCACCATGATGGACCCCTACTGACTCTTCAGTGTGGTCCATCGTATCCATTTGCATTCTGTCAACCAACCACAGACTTCTTGCACATGGCCAGGAAAGAGAATGACAATTGCAGCTAGCAGTATGTGGGATATGGGGGTGAGGGGCGTGCTGGCCAAATCCATGTGAGCCTAAGGGTTTACGAAGTAGAATAAAGCAAAGTGTGTGTAGAAAGAAGCCAAGGAAAGCAACAAGGGATTATTCTGATTTCATCATCCATGATGTCAGCTGACTTTAATCATTGGGTTTTCAGTGATGAAAAGTCTGGAGAAATCTTGAGGTTAGTCCTTCTCCTTTCCACTCTATCTCATCCAGAATTGTTTTCTATTTTGTTCTAGCCTCAGACAGAGGCAGGAACACAACCCCCTCACCCCTGGATGTTGGACGGTTACACAGAAGGATGGCAGAAAACGGCAGCACCAGTACTAAAAGGAGAAGAGTCCATCAACAACAGGCTACTTTCCAACTGAACCTTCTGATCCGTAGGCACTGTTCTGACATTTATTTTATTGATGTCAAATAGTTATTAGTGAAAATACCATCATAGCTGCCTATTCTAGATCTTATATAAAAGGCTCATGAATATCAAACTATAGAACTGCTTCATGGTAAGATGAAAATAGAAAATATTGTTTTGCTACAAGTAAATCCCCAAATGAACTTAACGTACTTGATACCTTGGTACTTTTTAAATAAAATAATGGAATTACTTTATTTATTTACTTCTTTTTAATTAAACCTCTTACTTTGAGATCATTGTAGAGTCGCATACAGTTGTAAGAAATAATGCAGAGAGAGCCCACGTATCCTTCACCTAGTTTTCCCCAATGGTTAACGTCTTTTCAAAACTATACTATAATATCACAACCATGAAACTGACATTAATATAATCCACCTATCTCATTGTTTTAATATTTATTTATGAAATAAGAGATTTTGAGTGTTATGTGATAAAGCCACAATTTGTTATGAGTAGGTTAACAATTAGGAAAGCATTGCTATATAAATCAGAAACATGCCCAGATTGACTTTATGGATTTTGCAACCATATCTGAAAGTATTAAAACTGCTTATTTCTTTATATTCCACACAACCTGATTATATGAAGGGTTATAATGAGTATCCCTCTTATCTGTTGCAGAAGCCCCAGCATGTAAATGGTGCCTAGAACATAGTACGCACTTAATATTTGTTCAATAATTCAAGTATTAATACAGAACAGGAGGCATTTTCTATTATAGAGGGCATTTTTCTAATTTCCTTCAGAAATACATCTAAGAAACATTGTAAAACCCAGGGAACATGATTGACATCATTTCCTCAGATAAATGTCTATTCTTTACTTTAAAAGCATTATGTGAAGCAAACTTAGGTTACACCTATTTTAAAAATTGCTTCCTTTAGTCTGTCCAGCAATGACTCTTATGCATATGTGAATTCAAGATGTATTGCTTTACCATCTGAAGAAAAATATCTAATTTAGAAGTACTGAAATAATGAGAATCTTGGACATTGAATTTTGTAACTGCATATGAATACTGATTGCATTCTAAAATCAACGATCCCAGAGATTGAACATTAAGAGCCTGCCATATATCGAGAACAATCCAAAAGAACTTTCATTCTTAGAATGAGTCTCTAAGCAATTGAATTGCTGAGACCTATTTCTACATTTTCTTCTTTTTGATATAAAAAATTTCAGCATATCACTTCAGCTGTCTTTTTACAAAGCAGACAGTAGCACGCATTCGGTTGGAGTGCTCAGGGTCAGAGCTGTGTAGAACGGTTTGCAGTAAGTGCCACTTCCATCATTACTTTGTAATTCCTCCAAATATGTGCCACTTGCCTGACGCAAAAAATGCAGAACTTCTCTTTGAAATGTAAGAGACCTACTTTAATGTTATTCTTCATGTCTGTGCTAAAAATCTTTTTCTTTTTCTTCTTAAGGGAGTCTGAAGTTTCAATTTATATATACCATCTACAGAATGCCTCAGTAGTTTTAATCTTTTTAAAAAAACTTACTTTTTTGCTTCTTTGTGGAAGACACATCTTCAGCTTCTTCTAGTAGATACAAAAATATGAAAGTAAATAACTTGTACATTCACAGCTATTATACAAATATGTAGAAAACTGAAAAATGTCCAAAAATGCACAGTATGAAAGAAACAGGAGCTACTTGCCCTCCTTAGAATATACTCTAGGTTCTTATTCAGATTCTGTTCAGCCTTTAACTACAAAATTTAGTAGGTGAGATCCAGGAGTAGAAAAGGAAGCAATGAAAGAAAAGAATGGGAAATGTTACAGGCAATTGTTCAGATAGAAACTGGTCCTGATGTTAATGGAGGGCTAGCTGACACCCATTCCTTTCTCAGAAGAGGTTTTTGATGCTCAGAGTTATAATATGTTAAGGATGGAATCTGGCTATGAAGCAAACATTTTAGTCAAAATAATTTTAAATTTGTGAGAGACATAAGTCTTAATGATCATCCTTGTCCTGAAAGAATAGCAGCAGGCTAGTATTCCGTATCCTTTCCTTCTCTCATGTGATTCAAGGACTCTTTTGCTTGAGTGATATGCACCATGTGTATATCTAACAAAGGATAATTTGACACTATCCATTTGAACCCCCTTTCCCAGGTTAGAAGTTCTTAACTGGTGTCCACAGATGAACTTTTGCGAGTTTCCTGTAAAACTATGAAATATTAAGATATGAGTGTGTGTGTCTGTTTCATCTAAAGCAGGTTTTAGATTTCATCAAATTCTAAATGAGTTCAAAAAACTTCCTTCTCAAAGTGTGATCAATGTGCCAGTAGTTTCAGCATCACTTGGGAAACTGATATAAACACAGTTCTTGGTCCCCAACCTCAACTTATTTCATTTCAACAAGATTTCCAGATGATTTGTGTATTAAATTGTTTGAGAAGCTATGGTCTAGAAATTTAAAAAATATATTAGAAGTTACAGTTCTTAATAATTCAATTTTTAAAAAATCTAAAAATTTTAGTATTCAAAAATATCTTAAGACGAGTGTAAATCATTTCATAAGAATCAGAAAACTATTCTCTTGTGTCTTTTCTCAAAGTGCTATTTTCCACACTGTTAATTAATTCCAGACACTGCCACAAAACTTATATTTTGATGACAAGAACACCTCTTAGGCAAACTCTTATTGTCCACAGGCAAGTCTCGAAGTAGAACAGCAAATATCTATCATATAACAAGCCAAACTAGGAAGCCAGGAAACCCTTCAGGGAAAAAATGCATTAAATTAAATTAGTTGAAAACCTTACAATACAGATGAGGAAATTTAGTCCTGGAAATACTCGCCTAAGGTCATGTATCTGGTTGTAGCAAATTTTTCTGAGGTTTGAGATCTGTCTTCCTCCCTCCCTCCCTCCCTTCCTTCCTTGCTTCCATCTTTCCTCTATGCTATTGTTGCCAGTATAGGCAAGTTATCTTAATTTTTCTTAATAAACACATCAATCTCATATTTGAACATTTATGTGAACCTCCTGCTGTCAAATAACATCTCCCCAATCCTTGGTGAAATGATAATTTTGAAATATTGCTATTGTAAGCAGATTGGCCAACTAATTATTCACTAATTACTTGTAAATATATCAGTGTCCAGTTAGGCTTCAATATATGGATATATATATATATATATATATATATATATGTTTTCCAAATAACGTACAACGTAACGACTGTTTATTTACAAATAAGTCTACCTCTAAACATTGCTTAGGTAAAGCTGAAAACCAGATCAAGAATAGTTAAATAAAACAGACAGAAAAAAGATTGCAGACTTAAGAGAAAACTCATAGTGAACTGAAGATAACAATCTTACCTTTAGCTTTCGTTGAAGCTGGTACATCTTCAGAATCTTCTCCTAGAGAGTAAAGAAAGACATATCAATTCATGATCTATTTCTCAGATTTCCCAAAGAGGAAATATTGTATTTAAAGGTTTTTAAGAGATAGAGGGTCTCTTAATCTATAAACTCAGCATGAAGTGTCTCTATGAATAAGAACTTTGTGATAAATAAGGCAACTTCTCTGACTTGGGCAGAGGGTGGGGAGGAAATAGATGCTGTGCCAGGACTGTGGTCAGCAGGCCAGTGAAGTCTGGCTAGGGCAAGGAGAGCTTGCAGTGACCCTCCCAAACATGCTTGTCCTCCTCTGACTCCTAAAACTGCTTCCTGAAACCACAATCACTTTTGGAATTTTGGGAATTTGAGGTAAATAAATTCATACACATATGGCAGATCAAGAGGAAAATCTCTGCCCATGTATTTTATTAGCTGACTGACTTCTGACAATCGGAAAGGCAATGAAAAGGCATTAAAAGCTGAACAAAACTCAAATATATAAATGATAACTCTTCAGGTGCATTAGGTATATCGCTTGGTCTTTTGTGTAGTCTACTTAAAAGGTAGATAGTGGAATAATGCGGGAGTAATTTTAAGTCGGAGATCATTCTAATACAATATAATTAAATGATCTTTAAAGTTTTATATCAATTTTTTAGCACTTGTCATGATTGGAAAGAGGGTCATTTTTGTATTGTTTATTCAGATTTTGCATACCAGCTGTCCACAAATACAAAAGGGGTAAAATAGGTTAGTATACAAATTTTCTCTAATAGGGAAGAAATGTGACCTTCTGGAAGAGATGTTACTATGTAAAAGAACAAAATGGGAAAAAGAAACAAAATTGCTAGCATTTTTTATGGTGAATTATTAAAGTTTCAACCTGATTAGTTTTTAAAATATTTAAGTACAGGCTTAACTCAATTAAATAATTAAGTGACCTAAAACTGTCCTATCAACAATTATAAATCAGGGAATGATTAAATGATATTTTTAAGTAAAATAATACTTATTTTTTTAAAGATATCAGTTCTTAGATGAATCAAGTAATAACTGTATTTAATTGTGTAGTCAAAATCTGCTAATTTCTATGAAGGATGTTCACAAAATTAAAATGTTACAAGGTCCTGGTACAAGAAATATATATTTTACTTTTGTAGGTAATAGCACACTTAAAACTAAGGCACCTATTCTTTGGATCTATTTGTTACTCCTGGGGAAATAAATATGGATAGAATAACATAGCTTCCTCTCTTGCAAAATCAGTATTCTGAACCAGAGTAAACTAGCTACAGGTGATAAAATCTGGCAAGAACAGAGTCACACGTCAATCACTCAGGCTAACCAGGAGAACAGAGGCACAAGGTAAACTGTAAGCCTAGGGCAATTGCCGTAGACATGCAATCTCTGTGTAAGCAACTTAACAGTAACAGGAGTTTACTGATCTAGGAATACTTCATGAGATTTTCACTACTCAGAATACAAAAAATGGAGAAAAGCACTAAATACGTTTACTCTTGTAACTTGTGCCTTGATTGAGCAAGTGGTGGTTTGGACAAAATACTTGACTCTGAATGGATACAGTCATTATTATAAAAGAAGTATGAAAATGTGCCAGGGGGATTTTGAGTGACTTGCTTTTGGGGGAGGGGTAGTTAGAAAGACTATGAAGAAAGACTAGATCCAGCAAAGGACAGAGGATAGTTGAGGAGCATGGTAAACGCTGAGGACGGTAGGAGAACCACATCTGGAAAGGTTGGGTAGGATTGTCATGTGCAAGGTGTTTACAGGTCAGGTTGAGTTGTCTCTATTTAATGTCACAGCAAATGAAGGTTGTTCAAGAGAGAAATAATATTTTAGATGTACTTAGTAAAACAAGGCTAGAACATAAGAGAATGGATTCAGAGAAAGAAATTGGGAATGCATTTTAATAGTCAACCTAGAAACCATGATTTCTGCAACTAGGAGTCACTGAAGGAGTTGAGAGTAAATGAGGCTTTCTATGCAGAGTTAAATAGAATTGGGCATGTGTGAGTGAAAGTGATGAATACAATAAGGGATAGCACCATCCACTATTTGAGTTTGGAGGAAGGTAGTGGTGCCATTCCCAGCAAGGAGGGAAACCTAAGAGGCACTTATTAGCTGGGGATCATGAAAAGTTTCGTTTTCTTTGAGTTCAGTTGCGGTGTTGGCCAGTCATGAAATTGCAAATGTCTAGAAAGAAGCAAGACAGAGAAGGCAAGATGTCTGGAAAAGTTTAGAATTGATATGTATTGAGTTAATGGACAAAACTGGGAGAGTTGAGGCATCACTTTCTTTTTTTTTTGGCTGCGTTGGGTCTGCATTGCTGTGCATGGGCTTTCTCTAGTTGTGGAGAGCAGGGGCTAGTCTTCGTTGTGGTGTGCGGGCTTCTCATTGTGGTGGCTTCTCTTGTTGCGGAGCATGGGCTCTAGGCGTGCGGGCTTCAGTAGTTGTGGCTCGCGGGCTCTAGAGCACAGGCTCAGTAGTTGTGGCGCACAGGCTTAGTTGCTCTGTGGCATGTGGGATCTTCCCAGGCTTGAACCCGTGTCCCCTGCATTGGCAGGTGGATTCTTAAACACTGCGCCAACAGGGAAGTCCTGAGACAACATCACTTTTAATGATGGCAATAATAGTTAGTATTTCCTAACACTTACCACATGCTGGGTCCTATTAAGTAATTTCACATGTATAGCACATTCAATCCCTACAACACCTCTCTGAGGTAGGTGTTCTTATTTTAAATCTCCTGTATAGATAGAGCAGAGAGGGGTTAAGTGCTGCCCAAGGTCATAAAATGAGTGAGTGGCAGGGCTAGAGCATGAATCCCAACTTGCCTGAGTCAGATCCACTTGAATGAGGATTTACATTTATGGCACAAAGAGAGCACCTATAATGTGCCATCAGTTGTACTAAGCACAAATAGTAACACATTTCACCTCCTCAGCAAATCTGTGAGGAGGGTACTATTATTATTCCCATTTTACAGAAGGGATAATTGAAGGATAGAAAGTCAAGGTCCCAGAGCTAGTAAGTGGGGAAATCAGGATTCATACTCAAGCATCTGGGTTCCAGAGACTGTGTTGTTAACCACTATGCCATTTTACCTTTGAGAATGGCCTTCTAAACTCAGTGCTCTCTGATTCCAGAACCTATGCATTATATTGCTCAACAAGTATCTGCCAACATGCTCAGACAGAGTCAAAGTTACACATGAGCCATGCACTTGTGCAGAGCAGAGATAAAACAGTGTTCCTCTAAGCGTGGCCCTCTGCTCTTCCAACAATCTGTTTTCCTTAAGTGTGGACGAATACAAGAGTTACCTAGTTGCCTTTGGAAATGGTAATGACAATGAAGAGGAAAGTATAATATCTGTTCTGTTTGCCTACCCACTATAAGTAATGTAGGCAATCATATTCCAAATAATGAAGAATAAAAATGTATTATCTTGAGTTTCAAATTGTAGACTCCATCCTATACTTACATAGAAACTTAGATTCCAAAGGAACCATAAATATCAGGAAATCCAACCGTCCATCTAAAGCAGATGTGTCCACTGTAGCAGAGTCATTGAACAAATGGGAGTTCTTGTCTGTGTGGCTACGATTTTGATCTTTTGAACATGTTGGTATTAAGGGCTGGCATTTGTATAGCTCTTTATACTCACTGAATTGGAGCTATAGACACAAGTTTTTAAGAGCTATTAGTTTGGGGAGACCTTCAAGATGGCGGTGGAGTAAGACGTGGAGATCACCTTCCTCCCTACAAATACATCAGAAATACATCTACCTGTGGAACAACTCCTACAGAACACCTACTGAATGCTGGCAGAAGACTTCCTGAAATGCAAGAAACTCCCCACGTACCTGGCTAGGGCAAAAGAAAAAAGAAAAAACAGAGACAAAAGAATAGGGACGGGACCTGCACCAGTGGGAGGGAGCTGTGAAGGAGGAAAGGTTTCCACACACTAGAAGCCCCTTCGTGGGCGGAGACTGCAGGTGGCGGAGGGGGGAAGGTTCGGAGCCGCAGAGGAGAGCGCAGCAACAGGGGTGCGGAGGGCAAAGTGGAGAGATTCCCGCACAGAGGACTGGTGCCAACCAGCACTCACCCGCCCGAGGCTTGTCTGCTCACCCGCCGGGGAGGGCGGGGGCTGGGAGAGGCTCGGGCTTCGGAGGTCGGATCGCAGGGAAAGGACTGGGGTTGGCGGCATGAACACAGCCTAAAGGGGGCTAGTGCACCACAGCTAGCCAGGAGGGAGTCCGGGAAAAACTCTGGAGCTGCCTAAGAGGCAAGAGACCATTGTTTTGGGGTGCTCGAGGAGAGGGGATTAAGAGCGCCGCCTAAATGAGCTCCAGGGACGGTGCGAGCCGTGGCTATCAGCACGGACCCCAGAGATGGGCATGAGACGCTAAGGCCGCTGCTGCCGCCACCAAGAAGCCTGTGTGCAAGCACAGGTCACTATCCACACCTCCTCTCCCAGGAGCCTGTGCAGCCCGCCACTGCCAGGGTCCCGTGATCCAGGGACAACCTCCCCAGGAGAACGCACAGCACGCCTCAGGCTGGTGCAACGTCACGCCGGCCTCTGCCACCGCAGGCTCGCCCCACATCCATACTCCTCCCTCCCCCAGCCCAGCCTGAGTGAGCCAGAGACCCCGAAGCAGCTGCTCCTTTAACCCCCTCCTGTCTCAGCGGGAACAGACGCCCTCAGGCGACCTACACGCAGTGGCGGGGCCAAATCCAAAGCTGAACCCCAGGAGCTGTGAGAACAAAGAAGAGAAAGTGAAATCTCTCCAGCAGCCTCAGAAGCAGAGGATTAAATCTCCACAATCAACTTGCACCCTGCATCTCTGGAATACCTGAATAGACAATGGATCATCCCAAAATTGAGGCGGTGGAATTTGGGAGGAACTGTAGACGTATATGTATGCTTCTTTGTGTGAGTTTGTCTGTATAGCTTTTCTTTTACCATTTGTCCTAGGGTTCTGTCTGTCTGTCTGTTTCTGGTTTTGCTTTTTTTTAGTATAGCTTTTAGCACATGTTATCATTGGTGGATTTGTTTTTTGATTTGGTAGCTCTCTTCTTTCTTTTTTATTTATTACATTTAAATTTTTAACAATTTTTTAATAACTTTATTATTTTTCTTTCTTTCTTTCCTCCTTCCTCCCTCCCTCCCTCCCCCCTCTTTCCTTCTTTCTTTCTTTTCTTTTCTTTTCTTTCTTATTTCCTCTCTTTTTTCTGACCTGTGTGGCTGACAGGGTCTTGGTGCTCCAGCTGGGTGTCATGCCTGTGCCTCTGAGGTGGAACAGCCTAGTTCACGACATTGGTCCACCAGACACCTCCCAGCTCCATGTAATATCAAACAGCGAAAGCTCTACCAGAGATCTCCATCTCAACGCTAAGATCCAGCTCCACTCAATGACCAGCAAGCTACAGTGCTGGACACCCTATGCCAAACAACTAGCAAGACAGGAACACAACCCCACCCATTAGCAGAGAGGCTGCCTAAAATCATAATAAGGTCACAAACACCCCAAAACACACCACCTGATGTGGTGCTGCCCACAAGAAAGACAAGATCCAGCCTTATCCACCAAAACACAGGCACTAGTCTCCTCCACCAGGAAGCCTACACAACCCACGGAACCAACCTTACTCACTGGGGGCAGACACCAAAACAACGGGAACTACAAACCTGCAGCCTGTGAAAAGGAAACCCCAAACACAGTAAGTTACGCAAAATGAGAAGACAGAGAAAATCACAGCAGATGAAGGAGCAAGGAAAAACCCCAGCAGACCAAACAAATGAAGAGGAAATAAGCAGTCTACCTGAAAAAGAATTCAGAGTAATGATAGTAAAGATGATACAAAATCTTGGAAAAAGAATGGAGAAAATACAAGAAACGTTTAACAAGGATCTAGAAGAGCTAAAGTGCAAACAAACAATGATGAACAACACAATAAATAAAATTAAAAATTCTCAAGAAGGAATCAATAGCAGAATAACTGAGACAGAAGAACGGATAAGTGACCTGGAAGAAAAAATAGTGGAAATAACTACTGCAGAGCAGAATAAAGAAAAAAGAATGAAAAGAATTGAGGACAGTCTCAGAGACCTCTGGGACAACATTAAATGCACCAACATTCTAATGATAGGGGTCCCAGAAGAAGCAGAGTATAAGAAAGGGACTGAGAAAATATTTGAAGAGGTTAGAGTTGAAAACTTCCCTAATATGAGAAAGGAAATAGTTAATCAAGTCAAGGAAGCACAGAGAGTCCCATACAGGATAAATCCAAGGGGAAATAGGACAACACACATATTAATCAAATTATCAAAAACTAAATACAAAGAAAAAATATTACAAGCAGCAAGGGAAAAACAACAAATAACACAAAAGGGAATCCTCATAAGGTTAACAGCTGATCTTTCAACAGAAACCTTGCAAGTCAGAAGGGAGTGGCAGGACATATTTAAAGTGATGAAGGAGAAAAACCTACAACCAAAATTACTCTACCCAGGAAGGATCTCATTCAGATTTGATGGAGAAATTAAAACCTTTACAGACAAGCAAAAGCTAAGAGAATTCAGCACCACCAAACCAGCTTTAAAACAAATGCTAAAGGAACTTCTCTGGGCAGGAAAAACAAGAGAAGGAAAAGGCCTATAGTAACAAACCCAAAACAATTAAGAAAATGGTAATAGCAACATACATATCGATAACTACCTTAAATGTAAATGGACTAAATGCTCCAACCAAAAGACATAGACCAGCTGAATGGATACAAAAACAAGACCCATATATATGCTGTCTACAAGAGACCCACTTCACACCTACAGACACATACAGACTGAAAGTGAGGGGATGGAAAAAGATATTCCATGCAAATGGAAATCAAAAGAAAGCTGGAGCAGCAATTCTCATATCAGCCAAAATAGACTTTAAAACAAAGAGTATTACAAGAGACAAAGAGGGACACTACATAGTGATCAAGGGATCAATCCAACAAGAAGATATAACAATTGTAAATATTTATGCACCCAACGTAGAAGCACATCAATACATAAGGCAAATGCAAACAGCCATAAACGGGGAAATTGACAGTAACACAATCATAGTAGGGGACTTTAACACCCCACTTTCACCAATGGACAGATCATCCAAAATGAAAATAAATAAGGAAACACAAGCTTTAAATGATACATTAAACTACATGGGCTCAATTGATATTTATAGGACATTCCATCCAAAAACAACAGAATACACATTCTTCTCAAGTGCTCATGGAACATTCTCCAGGATAGATCATATCTTGGGTCACAAATCAAGCCTTGGTAAATTTACGAAAATTGAAATCGTATCAAGTATCTTTTCTGACCACAGTGCTATGAGACTACATATCAATTACAGGAAAAAATCTGTAAAAAATACAAACAGATGAAGGCTAAACAATACACTACTAAATAATCAAGAGATCACTGAAGAAATCAAAGAGGAAATCAAAAAATACCTAGAAAAAAAGGATGAAAACACGACGACCCAAAACCAATGGGATGCAGCAAAGCAGTTCTAAGAGGGAAGTTTATAGCAATACAATCCTACCTCAAGAAACAAGAAAAATCTCAAATAAAGAACCTAAACTTACACCTAAAGCAATTAGAGAAAGAAGAAACAAAAAAACCCCAAAGTTAGCAGAAGGAAAGAAATCATAAAGATCAGATCAGAAACTAATGAAAAAGAAATGAAAGAAACTATAGCAAAGATTAATAAAATTAAAAGCTGGTTCTTTGAGAACATAAACAAAATTGATAAACCATTAGCCAGACTCATCAAAAAAAAAAGGGAGAAGACTGAAATCAACAGAATTAGAAATGAAAAACGAGAAGTAACAATTGACACTGCAGAAATACAAAGGATCATGAGAGATTACTACAAGCAACTATATGCCAATAAAATGGACAACCAGGAAGAAATGGACAAATTCTTAGAAATGCACAAACTTCCGCGACTGAATCAAGAAGAAACAGAAAATATGAACAGACCAATCACAAGCACTGAAATTGAAACTGTGATTTAAAATCTTCCAACAAACAAAAGCCCAGGACCAGATGGCTTCACAGGCAAAATCTATCAAACATTTAGAGAAAAGCTAACACCTATCCTTCTCAAACTCTTCCAAAATATAGCAAAGGTAGGAATACTCCTAAACTCATTCTATGAGGCCATGATCACCCTGATACCAAAACCACAAAGATGTCACAAGGAAAGAAAACTACAGACCAATATCACTGATGGACATAGATGCAAAAATCCTCAACAAAATACTAGCAAATAGAATCCAATAGCACATTGAAAGGATCATACACCATGATCAAGTGGGATTTATCCCAGGAATGCAAGGATTCTTCAATATATGCAAATCAATCAATGTGATACACCATATTAACAAATTGAAGGAGAAAAACCATATGATCATCTCAAAAGATGCAGAGAAAGCTTTCAACAAACTTCAACACCGATTTATGATAAAAACCCTCCAGAAAGTAGGCATAGAGGGAACTTTCCTCAACATAATAAAGGCCATATATGACAAACCCACAGCCAACATCGTCCTCAATGGTGAAAAACTGAAAGCATTTCCACTAATATCAGGAACAAGACAAGGTTTCCTACTCTCACTAGTATTATTCAACATAGTTTTGTAAGTTTTAGCCACAGCAATCAGAGAAGAAAAAGAAATAAGAGGAATCCAAATTGGAAAAGAGGAAGTAAAGCTGTCACTGTTTGCAGATGACATGATACTATACATAGAGAATCCTAAAGATGCTACCAGAAAACTACTAGAGCTAATCAATGAATTTGGTCAAGTAGCACAATCGAAAATTAATGCACAGAAATCTCTTGCATTCCTATACACTAATGATGAAATATCTGAACGTGAGATTAAGAAAACACTCCCATTTACCACTGCAACAAAAAGAATAAAATATCTAGGAATAAACCTACCTAAGGAGACAAAAGACGTGTATGCAGAAAATTATGACACTGATGAAAGAAATTAAAGATGATACCAACAGATGGAGAGATATACCATGTTCTGGATTGGAAGAATCAACATTGTGAAAATGACTCTACTACCCAAAGCAATCTACAGATTCAATGCAATCCCTATCAAACTACCAATGGCATTTTTCACAGAACTAGAACAAAAAATTTCACAATTTGTATGGAAACACAAAAGACCCCGAATAGCCAAAGCAATCTTGAGAAAGAAAAATGGAGCTGGAGGAATCAGGCTCCCTGACTTCAGACTATACTACAAAGCTACAGTAATCAAGACAGGATTGTACTGGCACAAAAACAGAAATATAGCTCAATGGAACAGGATAGAAAGCCCAGAGATAAACCCACACACCTATGGTCACCTTATCTTTGATAAAGGAGGCAAGAATATACAATGGAGAAAGACAGCCTCTTCAATAAGTGGTGCTGGGAAAACAGGACAGCTACACGTAAAAGAATGAAATTAGAACACTCCCTAAAACCATATACAAAAATAAACTCACAATGGATTAAAGACCTAAATGTAAGGCCAGAGACTCTAATACTCTTAGAGGAAAACACAGGCAGAACACCCTATGACATAAATCACAGCAAGATCCTTTTTGACCCACCTCCTAGAGAAATGGAAATAAAAACAAAAATAAACAAATGCGACCTAATGAAATTTCAAAGCTTTTGCACAGCAAAGGAAACCATAAACAAGATGAAAAGACAACCCTCAGAATGGGAGAAAATATTTGCAAGTGAAGCAACTGACAAAGGATTAATCTCCAATATTTACAAGCAGCTCATGCAGCTCAATGTCAAAAAAACAAACAACCCAATCCAAAAGTGGCAGAACACCTAAATAGGCCTTTCTCCAAAGAAGATATACAAATTGCCAACAAACACATGAAAGAATGCTCAACGTCATTAATCATTAGAGAAATGCAAATAAATACAAAATGAGATATCGTCTTACACCAGTCAGAATGGCCATCATCAAAAAATCTACGAACAATAAATGCTGGAGAGGGTGTGGAGAAAAGGGAACCCTCTTGCACTGTTGGTGGGAATGTAAATTGATACAGCCACTATGGAGAACAGTATGGAGGTTCCTTAAAAAACTAAAAATAGAACTACCATACGACCCAGCTATCCCACTACTGGGCATATACCCTGAGAAAACCATAATTCAAAAAGAATCGTGGGCTTCCCTGGTGGCGCAGTGGTTGGAAGTCCACCTGCCAGTGCAGGGGATGAGGGTTCGTGCCCCGGTCCAGGAGGATCCCACATGCCACGGAGCAGCTGGGCCTGTGAGCCACGGTCGCTTGAGCCTGCGCGTCCGGAGCCTGTGCTCCCCAATGGGAGAGGCCACAGCGGTGAGAGGCCCGTGTACCGCAAAATAAATAAATAAATAAATAAATAAATAGAGTCGTGTACCAAAATATTCATTGCAGCTCTATTTACAATAGCCAGGACATGGAAGCAAACTAAGTGTCCATCAACAGATGAATGGATAAAGAAGATGTGGTACATATATACAATGGAATATTACTCAGCCATAAAGAGAAACGAAAGTGAGTTATTTGTAGTGAGGTGGATGGACTTAGAGTCTGTCATACAGAGTGAAGTAAGTCAGAAAGAGAAAAACAAGTACCGTATGCTAACACATATATATCGAATCTAAAAAGAAAAAATAATGGTCATGAAGAACCTAGGGACAAGACAGGAATGAAGACACAGACCTACTAGAGAATGGACTTGAGGATATGGGGGGGGGAAGGGTAAGCTGGGACAAAGTGAGAGAGTGGCATGGACATATATACACTACCAAATGTAAAGTGGATGGCTGGTGGGAAGCAGTCGCATAGCACAGGGAGATCAGCTCGGTGCTTTGTGACCTCCTAGAGGGGTGGATTAGGGAGGGTGGGAGGGAGGGAGACACAAGAAGGAAGAGATATGGGAACATATAGAGAAAGAAAAATTTAAAAAAATTAAAAAGAGCACTATTTCTGGAAATTGTTAGGGTTAATTTTCAGATTTCATGGAATTAAAGACTGAAGAGGTGGTGAAGAATTGGTGGGAAACTTAGTTCAGAAGCGTGGTTGTAAATGAAAGCAGAACCAAAGCACAAGAGCTTCAGTAACTGAAATGGTAAGAGACATTTTATACAAGGGAATCATCTGAAGATATTTGTCAGCAGGGGGAAGAGGATCTCTTAGAGTGAGAACTGAAGATGTGGGATTGAGGGAGCAGGGGAAGCAAGAAAGGATGGAGTCAAGGAGGAACATGGAGTGATAAATCTTGGGAGAAGCAATGCTTCTTCACCTGAGCATGAGAGGGTAGTGGTGGGTAAAAAAGGGAAAAGATTAAAAGAGATTGTAATTTGGAGAGAAGGACAATTTTAAAGAATCCAGAATGATAGCATAGATTGTTAAATTTATTTTTCTTATTTTTACAGATAACATTTTCCTGTGTAGTGCCCAGTTTGCTCTGCATTCTCTTAGCAAACAGGATAAATAAATAAAAACTACCTAAATAATGCATGTGTATGTACCAGCAGTTACTGCACGTTTATTTCTACTGGCAGTCTATTCTGATTTGTGCAGAGTTTCAGGAATTACTCATAGGTAAGCATCTAGGATCCTTAGGCACAGACACAAAAGTAACTTAGCATGGATTTTTGTATTCTTCCTCACTCTTCTTACTTTATCTAATTCACAGCATCACCTTGTGTCTGCAGAAATATTGAAAGCTCCAAATTATTTTCTCAGCTGATTTTTTGATAGATTATCTGTAAAAAGCCTGATAGAATATTATAGTCTAAGAGTTTATGTTTTTTCAAGACATCCTAAGAATCTATAGTAGTTCAAGGCAACATTTGACAGCTAGTCTATTTTAGCTGTCAGGTTTGAAATGCTCCTTCTATACATTCTATTATTTAAAATGATCATGAGTTAAAGAAAATTAACTGCTACACTAAGCAATCTCCACAGATTCTTGGAATTGCCCACAGGGAGTAATAAAGTATGCAGAAACAATTCACATTTGGACTTTTGCACACAGTGAAGCCAAAGGTATTCAATAAAGTATGCAATCCTTTCTGAGTGTCTGTCCCGTCACTCTAGGGATAAGACACAACTGTTTTGAGGGCAATGTCAGAACAACTTACCATCACCAGTAAATGAACGTGGCCACATTGCTGGTACCCGAAGACTAATAATGGACAGTGACAAACATTTCACCAACTATGCCTTATACACAGACTTTCTCTGGGATCTAGCAGAAGGTGTGATCACAGGGGATGAGCACTGCAGCTAGTGCCTATTTAGAAGGCTTTGGCCAAAAGTAAGTGCTCCATTATTTTTTCTCCTGGAACAAAATCTCCATGAATTTAATCACCCATTTTCTAAAAAAGTAGGACTGTTTTAAGTCCACCCCAAAATAAGTGAGATTTTTAAATTATTATTTTATCTCATTGTTTCATCCATTTTGACACAAAATCTTATAAGCAAAGCCTATCTCTAACAAGGGAAGTAACCTATTTTCATCATTATCACCATCATTATCATCATCCTCACAGATAGCAATTAATGATCACTTACTATGCACCAGTCACTTATGCACTCTTTTTTATCTTACTTCATCTTCCCCAAATTTCAATTAGGTAATTTTATTATCACTATTCACATTGAAAAAAAATAAGACTACTAAGCACAAAGATGTTGAGCAATTTACCCAAGCTTTTAAGTCATGATGGGAACCCAGTCCATCTGAAACCAGTTTCCCTGTTATCAGCCACTACCCTGTGAGGACTTTTGTAATTCTACCATGTATTCATTGCTAATTTGTTTTTAACAAAAACTACACTGATGTTAGTATCCATCAACATTCCATTGCAGCAAGTGATATCCAATAAGATTCCATTTCACCAAGGGGCCTCCAATAAAAAAGGGAGTCAATCATTTTATCCTGAATTAAGTTTTCATATATATACCACAAGAAGGCATGTTTTCCTTTTTCAAAGGTTTGTGTCTTTATGTATTAACTGAGGATGAGGATGGTTTGGTTTGAAAGAAGATTAAATTGAGGATTCTATGATTAAGATTGTCTAAAGTTTTAATAACAAATTTAATTTTATACAAGCTGTTTGGAACGAGGCTATCAGATATTTTGCTTTTTAATTTAGAAAAGTAAGGCATGAACCTTGGTTAAAACAAGATTTGTGGGGCTTCCCTGGTGGCGCAGTGGTTGAGGGTCCGCCTGCCGATGCAGGGGACGCAGGTTCGTGCCCCAGTCCAGGAGGATCCCACATGCCGTGGAGCGGCTGGGCCCATGGGCCATGGCCACTGAGCCTGCGCTCCGCAGCGGGAGGGGCCACAACGGTGAGAGGCCCGTGTACCGCCAAAAAAAAAACCCAAAAAACAAGATTTGTGGGTGACATTAAAAAAACTCTTAGGCACTAATACTTCTGATACTATGGTAGACAATAACGACAACTACAAAATCACATCTTTTGTTGTAGCGCTGCATTCAGAGGAAGTAAAGGAATCTCCAAACAGAACCCTCCCTCCTGCTCCACGAAGGGGACAAAACCCTGCTGATACACGAAAAGTGAAGTCATCCTGAGGACAAGTGATTATATTAAAACTGGAACTCAAAAACTAAGTGTACAAGGAACAAAGTGGGGGTGCAGGGGCTAAGTGCCCTTATTAGGTCAGAGACAGTGGGATGAACATATGACTGTCCCAGGGGCTCTTGAGAAGACAGCAGTTTTCAGATCTCTTCCAAATCCCACCATAAAAACAGATAGCAAAGGCCACGGACAATATTTATTACAAAATGGAGTGAACCCTAAAGTACTTGTGAATGGGGACAACTGGCCAGTCAAACACCCACCAGGTATCAGTGTTTGCAGAAGAGGAAGCAGGAGGAAACAATGGGGCTTCTGAGATACCTGAAAATAGGGAACCCTACTACAGCCAACAGATATTTTCTGAAAAGTGAGTCAGAACAACTTGAGATCATCAGTTGAAACTGGGAGGGACTTTGCCCAGTCATTAGCAGGTGAGCATAAAGTGTTCACCGTGAGGTCTGAGTGCTGATGCCATCAGGTACCCTATGACCTTGAGAAACTGATGAGCCAGTGTTGACTTTCAAGACAGGACCCCTCAAATGGTAAGAAGCTGCTAGGAGTGGAATAAAAGTTGAGCAGGACAGGGACAATAGAGACAAAGAAAGATAAGGTCAGATAAAAATGAGGGAAAGAAAAATAAATAGGACCTCATAATCAAAGTCCCAAACACAGAAAAGACCATCATGAGTAACAGTCTGAAAAAGCAACAAACAACAAATTTATATCACAAAGTACTTCAAATACTGAGATTTTCGAATTCAAAATTTAATATATATGAAATGTTTTAAGAATATAAATTTATAAGGACAAGCAATAGGAGATTGTGAAAATAACAAATAAGATTTGAAAAGTAACTTATAATAAAAATATAACATATAAAAGCTCATTGGATTAGTTAAAATAATATAGAGCTCAAGATATAATTAGTGAATATATATATTAGAACTGATTAAATTCTAATCAGAATAAATATGGCATAGAGACACAAGGAGATGAAAAATCTGAAAGAGATGTTAAGAGAGAACAAATAGTGTACATACATAACAGATTCCTAATAAGCAGTAGGAAATAAATTAAGACACCATATTTGAAGAAATAATGGCTATGAATCCCCCAAATTGGTAAAAGAAAAAAAAATTGTGTCCTGGAAGCACTTCACAATAAAAAGAAGCTCTTGTTCCAATAAACTACAGTGAAACTGTAGCAGATAAAAGGCAAAGAGAAAATATATTTAAAGAAGCCAACTCTATTTACAATAGCCCGGAGATGGAAACAACCTAAGTGTCCATCATCAGATGAATAGATAAAGAAGATGTGGCACATATATACAATGGAGTATTACTCAGCCATAAAAAGAAACGAAATTGAGCTATTTGTAATGAGGTGGATGGACCTAGAGTCTGTCATACAGAGTGAAGTAAGTCAGAAAGAGAAAGACAAATACCGTATGCTAACACATATATATGGAATTTAAGAAAAAAAAATGTCATGAAGAACCTAGGGGTAAGACAGGAATAAAGACACAGACCTACTAGAGAATGGACTTGAGGAAATGGGGAGGGGGAAGGGTAAGCTGTGACAAAGTGAGAGAGTGGCATGGACATATATACACTACCAAAGGTAAAATAGATAGCTAGTGGGAAGCAGCCGCATAGCACAGGGAGATCAGCTCGGTGCTTTGTGACCACCTAGAGGGGTGGGATAGGGAGGGTGGGAGGGAGGGAGACGCAAGAGGGAAGAGATATGGGAACATATGTATATGTATAACTGATTCACTTTGTTATAAAGCAGAAACTAACACACCATTGTAAAGCAATTATACTCCAATAAAGATGTAAAAAAAGAAAAATTCTGATAAAATACTAACCAAAAGAAATCTGGAATAATTATAATATCAGACATACTACACTTAAAAAAAGATCCCTATATGGAATACAGAAGTTACCATATAAACATGAATGTTCAGTTCACCAGAAAGATATAATTAAACTAGTATAAAACTTATAAAACAGTTCTTAACATAAAAATTGAAAAAACTATAGGCATAAGCTGATAACTTTCCATCATAGTAGATTTCAATACAGTTTATTCAACTATTGATACTTCAAATATTCAAAAAATTAATGAAGATACAGAGTATCTTCACACACAAACTTGACTCAATGGATATAGAATTGTGCTTCCAACTATTAGAAAATGCACATTATTCTCAATAATATATGGAATATTTACTAAAGCAGACAATATATTAGTTAATAAGAGCTCAACACATTTCAAAGAATACACCATTTTCTCTGACCAATACACAATTAAGTTAGAAGTTGATTAAAAGAGGATTATCTTTATAATTCCCATAAGTTTGGAAATTTTAAAGTATTTAAAATTCTAAAACTTCCATGTAATATAATAATTAAAAAATTACAATGGAATTAAAGAATGCTTAAAACTGAATGATAATACTATATATATACAAGCTTGGGAGATGCTGTTGAAGTAGCACTTAAAGGAAAATTTATTGCTTGCCATATGTGTAGAAAGGGTAGAGACTAATAAAATAAGCATACATATTACGATGTTTAAAAATGAACACAAAAATCTTAAATAAATCAGAATCAAAGCAAATATACATTAATAGTAGAATAGATTAAAATGTATTTATTCACAAAGTACTATACTCTACAGCAGTGAAAATGAATGAACTATAACTACACAGAAACACTGATGAATCTGAGAAGCATAACGTTAAGTAAAAAATCTCAGAATATGTCTTATAATGTGAAATATATATGAACCGGTGATAAAATTAAGAAAAAAAATCAAAAGAATTGAAAAAAAAAACACCAAAATTCCGTGTTTTAGTTACCTCTGCCAGGAATCAAGAGATGGGATGGGGAGAGTCCAAAGGTAGAGCCACATTATTTTTAGTGTCTAGTTTTTAAATATACACATATATGTTATTTTGTTTATGTACAATATCAAATAATAAAATACTTTTAAAGAACAAACACTCATGGAACAATTTGAGTTTGTGGAGGAGAAAAGTAAATTCAAATTCTAACATTAATTTGTATGCAAAGTTAAATTACAGAAAAGGATAATCATCTCTCTTGTTAAATCTTCATTTCCTGAGGAATTATTTTAGAAATGGGAAGGTCCTTTTTTTTCTCTTTCTGTTTTTAAGTATATAATCAATCTCTTGGCTTAAACAATGAAAAAGGCAATTATAAAAATAATAATTTATTTAAATCAATGAAGATGTCTTTTTAAAAAAATGGTGAAACAATTTTTATAGACCACAGGGAGAGATTTAAGAGTCTTAAAATTTAAGTGTCTGCAATTTAGTTTATTTGGGGGAAAATATTTTGGTCAACATTAGGCAAATCAATTCAATATATAACTGGCATGATTAACACTATTTAAACTAATTTTTAAAACTAAGCAAATAATGTTTCAAGACTTTTTCTACAGCTGCATCTTAATCAGACTATTACGTTTTCTCATGCACTGCTAGAAATGTGACTGGCATATGTTGTGTAGTAACAAAACTGATTCACTTATTTGAAAGTTAAAGTGTTGATATGCCACCATTAGTTAATTGCATATTATTTTTTATTAGCAACTTAAGTAGCCTGAAATAACATAAATAATATGATTTAGTCATGAATTAACTCTTATGGGACTTTTAGGTTGGATTTGATCTCTTTAGAAAAGATCATTATTTTAATTGTTTATAAAAGGAAATTACAGATAATATCAACATAAAGCAAAGCATACTATTCCTGTGTTTAAGAATTTAAGAGAATTCATTTTTTTGCCACTAGATTATCATTTTATAATTCACTGACTCATTAATAGTTTCATGATTGTCTGAAAAAGTGAAATCTTCTTTCAAATGGCAAGAACATGCTTATTAGGAAATTCTGGCTTTCTAAAATTCTTAAAAAGTTTCACTCCTTGGACATACAATCAATAAAAAACAGGTTACGCTTTTTTTTTTGTTTTTTGTTTTTGCAGTACGCGGGCCTCTCACTGTTGTGGCCTCTCCCATTGCGGAGCACAGGCTCCGGACACGCAGGCTCAGTGGCCATGGCTCACGGGCCCAGCCGCTCCGCGGCATGTGGGATCTTCCCAGACTGGGGCATGAACCTGTAACTCCTCAATCGGCAGGCGGACTCTCAACCACCGCGCCACCAGGGAAGCCCAGGTTACGCTTTTATTAATGACAAGTGGTATACTTCGGTTATGTTTAATTATAATCTTTTAAAAGAAGTCCTTAACCTAAGATATACCAAACATGTAAATTAGGAAAAAGACTATTAGCCTTTACATCCATAGACATTTTAATTTTACCTGTGCTTATTTAAATTTTCAGACAAATTTCCAAGGTAGCTGAATTTGATATCTAAAATATCCACCATACTTTAATATTGATGCAAATTACTTATTAATTTACCACATTCATACAAGAAAAAAATGCAGAACCAAAAAAAATGAATAAGCATTTTAAAAGTTAGAAAGTATTAAAAAACAAATTGCAAATGTAAGCTACAAGGAAGTTGTCTAAAAAATGGAAATCCTGACTAGTTCTCTGCTGGGTTTGTTTGAAGTTTTATTAAAAAGTAATTAATTTCTATAACAGATTAAATTTATCAGTATAGCCTTAAAAAGTTAAATTCATTATTTTAATAGCAAAATTAGATCTCAGGGAATTTATAATGATCCAAACCTGTCTAGGCAGATAATTTTGGTGAGGTGCTAACAGTAAAATCCTCACTATTTACTATCAGAGAAAAATATTACAGAAAAAGATGTCAAAGTTAAATTTCAGCACAGAATCATCTCAAGAAATGTTCTTACTACATCACTCCTTTTAAAATACTCATTTTGAGGGGCAAGCCAACCTAGCTTTACTTAAATGTTGACTATTAGGTACTAAGAACAAAAGAACTATGGATTCCTATAAAATTTTTTCCTTGATACCCCAACACCCACTGCGATAAATATATTGTCAGTGTCTCAGCTATGTCAAGAGCCTTGAAAATCTTCCAGATGCAAACCTTCCCTTGGCACCATTTGCTTTTTAATAATGTATTTTCTCATTTCTTTGTTTTATTTTATGTATTCCCTTTGGGCAAGTTCCTGGGGAATGATGTTTTAGGATGTACAAGGGTTTTTTTTTCAAAGAAAAAGTTTTCCAAAGACTTAAAATATTAATATCAATAAGAAATGGTTGCACTGTTTAAAATTCAAAAATATGAATATTTCTTTTGCTTTTAATTTTTAAGGTAATAGATCTTAAATATAATACAATCTCATGCCTCTTGATGTCTTCCTGCAAACTCCATGGAAAGGTAATTATTCATTATATATTTACCATATATACAAAGAAAAAATATAGAATGAAAATTAAATGACTATTTAGAAATAAAAAAGCTACATCCTTTGAAAAAGTAAATCTACAAAAACAGGCATTGATTAATCCATAATAGTCTGTGAATCATGAAAAATTTGATTTTGCAATGTAATTTTCACTGATGTAATAGAGAAATGTTATTGCATTGCTGATTCTTTTTTATCCCTATAATAAAACTCTAGGTATTTGAGAATCCAGTCCCGTGGGATGGTTTCAAGAATCTCAATCAGAGCAAGCCACAAGAATTCAGAAAGAGATACTGCCCCTCTCTTTTACATCAGTCTTTTTCCACATATTAACAACCTCCCCCACCCCCACCAAAAAATCTGGAAATGAATTGCATTCAGGACCAAAGCAGAAAAAAATGACCTATCAGAGGTGGAGGACCTGGTCCTGTTCAGAAGACAAGAGATACAGGCACTAGAGTAGAGAATGTGGTTGGAAGGAAGCAATGGGCTCAAAGCAGGAACTATTTCTTGAGCCTCCTTTAGCTAAAGACAATAAGTAACTGAAAAATAAATAAGAAGTCTGACAAAAGAAAAATTATATAATGTTGGAAAAGGTTCAGGAAAAGAACAATGGTTCTTTAGTTTAAATGATCTTTAGTATGTTCAATTTAATAAGTATCTGAGGCAGTTTTTGATAGTTGCCTCTAAAAAGGCATGTCAAAAAATATGTGCTATAAAAATATAATTTTCATATCCTTAGAAACCAACTTATTAAAATGTATCATTCCATGATGCCCTGGACATTTATATCTTCTTATCCATAAGAGGCAATATACTTTCTTCCTCACACCTTTCTCTTTTCAGTTACTACTCTTATTCTTACTACTTCTATTACTACTATTCTTGTGAGATTAGACATTCTGACAATTCCTTCACATTTCACTCCTTTATATAAAATAAGCCACTGCCTTCTGTGGCAATAAGTCTAAAGATTTTTGGCTTGCAGGTTCTTTACCTCATAGTTTCACCCTACATGTCCTTACTTTTCACTACTTTCTAACACAAGCCAAAGCAATCTTAAGAAAGAAAAACTGAACTGGAGGAATCAGGCTCTCTGACTTCAGACTATACTACAAAGATACAGTAATCGAAACAGTATGGTACCAGCACAAAAACAGAAACAGAGATCAATGGAACAAGATAGGACGCCCAGAAATAAACCCACACACAAATGGTCAATTAATCTATGACAAAGGAAGCAAGAATATACAATGGAGAAAAGATAGTCCCTTCAATAAGCGGTGCTGGGAAAACTGGACAGCTACATGTAAAAGAATTAAATTAGAACACTCCCTAACACCATACACAAAAATAAACTCACAATGGATTAAAGACTTAAATGTAAGACCAGACACTCTAAAACTCTTAGAGGAAAACACAGGCAGAACACCCTATGACATAAATCACAACAAGTTCCTTTTTGACCCATCTCCTAGAGAAATGGAAATAAAAACAAAAATAAACAAATGGGACCTAATGAAACTTAAAAGTTTTTGTACAGCAAAGGAGACCATAAACAAGATGAAAAGACAACCCTCAGAATGGGAGAAAATATTTGCTAATGAAGCAACTGACAAAGGATTAATCTGCAAAATTTACAAGCAGCTCATGCAGCTCAATATCAAAAAAACAAACAACCCAATCCAAAAATGGGCAGAAGACCTAAATAGACATTTCTCCAAAGAAGATACACAGATAGCCAACAAACACATGAAAGAATGCTCAACATCACTAATCATTAGAGAAATGCAAATCAAAACTACCTCACACTGGTCAGAATGGCCATCATCAAAAAGTCTACAAATAATAAATGATGGAAAGGGTGTGGAGAAAAGGGAACCCTCCTACACTGTTGGTGGGAATGTAAATTGATACAGCCACTATGGAGGTTCCTTAAAAAACTAAAAATAGAGCTACCATATGACCCAGCAATCCTACTCCTTGTTATATATCTGGAGAAAAACATAATTCAAAAAGACACATGCACTCCAATGTTCATAGCAGCACTATTTACAATAGCCAAGACACTGAAAAAACCTAAGGGTCCATCGACAGAAAAATGGATAAAGACGATGTGGTATATATATACAATGGAATATTACTCAACCATAAAAAAAGAATGAAATAATGCCATCTGCAGCAACATGGATGAACCCAGAGATTATCATACTAAGTGAAGTAAGCCAGACAGAGAAAGACAAATATCATACGATATTGCTTATATGTGGAATCTAAAAAAAAGGATACAAATTAACTTACTTACAAAACAGAAATAGACTCACAGATATAGAAAACAAACTTATGGTTACCAAAGGAGAAAGAGGGAGGAGGAATAAATTAGGAGTTTGGGATTAAAATATACACACTACTATATATAAAATAGATAACCAACAAGGACCTACTGTATAGCACAGGGAACTCTACTTAATATTTTGAAATAACATATAATGGAAGAGAATGTAAAAAAAAAAGTATATATATATATATACATATATATATATGTGTTGAAGCTAATCACATTACTGTACACCTGAAACTAACACAGCATTGTTAATCAACTATATTTCAAGAAAAATTTTTAAAAAACACAAGCCCCCAACTCCAGCCAACTCTTCCTTTGATTGCCTCTATATACTATGCTTGTTTGCCCACTGTGAAATAATAGAAAAATATATATATTAGTCTTTGCTCCTAGTTCCTGGTATAAAGCTCGTAAATCCCTTGGAATTTCCTGGGTGACAGGAGAGTCTTTTGTTCTAATTTGGCAATGCTTGGTCGGCCTCTAGATAGGGGTTTGTCATCAGAAAGACCAAGCCAGATTAGAAATGTGGCACTTTCAGCCTCACACCCCACCCTCCAGGAAGGGGAGAGTGCTAGAGATTGAGTTAAGGATCCATCATGCCTATGTGATGAAGCCTCCATAAAAGTCCCAGAAGTACGAGGTTCAAGAATCTTCTGAGTTGCTGAAGACATCTACATGCCAGAAGGATGGTGCACCCCAACTCCATAGGGACAGAAGCTCTTGTGCTCGGACCCTTCCAGGTGTCGTCCTGCGTATCTCTTCATCAGGCTGTTCATTTGTATCCTTTATCACATCTTTTATTATATAATAAACTGGTAAACCTAAGTAAGCTTTCCCCTGAGTTCTGTGATTTGTTCTACCAAATAATTTAATACAAGGGAGGGATGTCATGGGAGAGTCTAATTTGTAGCCAGGTAGGACAGAAGTTGTGGATAACCAGGGGACCTACTATTTTTGACTGGCATCTGAATTTGAGGAGTAATCTCATGGGACTGAGTCCTTAACCTATGATATGCTAACTCCAGTTAGTATCAGAAATGAATTGAATTGTAGGACATCTAGCTGGTGTCACAGAGAATTACTTGGTGTGAAAACAATCCTACTTGCATGGTGTCAGAAGTGTTAGGAGTGTGGTAGTAGCGTGAGAGTAATGGAGAAACACACAGGAGCAGTGAGTTTCTTTATACCCTCTTTTTCCAATTATCCAATCCTAACCATTCTTAAATACAAATCCTGGAGTTACCTCCTATATGAAGTCTGTCCTGACTACCTTTGGCTGTAGGGGAAGAGTATGGAGTGGGATAGTTTCAGAGGGCTTTCCTGAGCATGAAATATAAGCTTTGCTCTTGAATCAGTGAGACAATTCTGTACCCTTGTAATTATTTTCCTTTTTTTAAACGCCTGAAGCAAGTCCATGTGGGGCTCTATTACTTGCAGTCAAAAAATTTTGTATGAGATATATGGCAAGTACCACCTTTACCAATTGTCTTGTACTGTCCTCAGTACTCACTAAAGGTTGAACACAGCAGAAGCACTCAAGAAACACTGAGATCTGCTCTGCCCAATGCAGTAGCCACTGACCACCTGGGCTATAGGGAATTGAAATGTGACTAGTACAAATTGAAATGTGACTTAAGTGTAAAATACACACACAATTTCAAAGGCTCAATTAAAATTATGTAAATTATCAATATACTTCTATATTGATTACATATTGAAATAATATTTGTATATAGACAAAATTATTAAAATTGTTTTCACCTGTTTCTTTTTACCCTTTAAATGTGTCTACTTGAAAATTTAAAACTATGCATATGGCTCACATGACGTTACATTATATAGCACTGACTTAAAATGATTTGTCTTCTTAAATCCAGAAACATGGGAAGGAAATTTGCTATTTCCCAGAATTTTAGAATTTATAGGGAAATTTATAGTTGTATTCTGTATAATTTGAGCTATCCATACCCAGATTGTGGCATTTCAGAGAGTATTTTCTGAGAGTTTGGTCTCTTTATGTTATATACAAGATTAGATCCATTCCTTACTATGTATTCTTCTCAGATATATAATTATAATTAAGCTAGTGAGCATTAGAAAACAACAGCAAAGGAAACATTATTGCTCAACCATATGTGCTCTGTAGCAAATTTTTAGTGACTGAGGGTTTAAGGCAGAAGCAGGATTATTTATTCCATTCTACCTTAATCACTGAAAAGACATGTATTGAATGCAAGTCACTTTAATCTTCAGGTTCAAGAACATGTATTTCTGCTACAAGTTATCATTTCAAATAACGTAGTTTAGTTTTTTGAGTTTCAACATAAATAACATGAAAAGTTATCAAATTCCTGTCAGAGGGTTTAGTATGAAATGACTCAATCTCTGAACACGTTAAAAAATAAATATTTCATGAATTTCAGCTTGAAATTCATACTGTGTGCCAAAGAAAATTTATCATCCATACAAGCAGTACTTACTTGATACTCTTGCAGGTTTTTCTGCTAAAAATAAAGAAAAAAAGTCTTGCTTAACTCAGGTAAAATGCAAAGAAATTATACATCAATAGGCTATATAAATGTATCTAATATCTTTAGACTTTCTTCCTTATTGTACAGGAGTTGGTGAAGAAATGTAACTCTATTGCCTGATAACATGGATCTTTGTAAGCTGTGACAAAGTGAGAGAGTGGCATGGACATATATACACTACCAAAGGTAAAATAGATAGCTAGTGGGAAGCAGCCGCATAGCACAGGGAGATCAGCTCGGTGCTTTGTGACCACCTAGAGGGGTGGGATAGGGAGGGTGGGAGGGAGGGAGACGCAAGAGGGAAGAGATATGGGAACATATGTATATGTATAACTGATTCACTTTGTTATAAAGCAGAAACTAACACACCATTGTAAAGCAATTATACTCCAATAAAGATGTTAAAAAAAATGGATCTTTGAATAACTTAATTGCTTTTATGTGTTTCACAGCATATTTATGCTTTTTAAGCACTCATTAAAATCAGCAGGATCTTTTTAAAATTGCTTTGGTTTAACTATAATTATACCTAACTCCAGTGAAATTGCTTTGTATGATGTAATTAATCTAAATATTTGCTTTACAGTTTCCAAATTCCATAAAATATATTATTGAGAATTATTTTCCTTTCACAGATGAATAAAGACAAATAACTACCCATTAGACTATAAAATATAAATCTTAAAAAGTGACATGCAAAATCAGCTTAATTTTTCATAATCATTTATTTATTAGTTTCAATGAGGGATTATAATTCTTCAAATACGTTTTTCCATTAAACTGTATGAATGTAGGACAAAGATATAAAGTGGAATGATTGTCCCAAATACTATAGCAGACATTCTAACTTTCTGAAACAAAGAGGATTGGTAACATCTATATTCCATTAACATTAGTCTCATTTAAAGGGCTAGGTTTGAAAATATAATTTTTAAGGAATCTGCATAACATGTTTTACTTTGAGACTTGTAGAATTTCTGATATAAACCTAAGAATTACAAGTTTAGAAAAGTTAGGTTAATGCCAACAGAAAGGTTTATTTTTGTGGGGGGGGATACTTATGTTTTCGGTGATATTACAGCAGCACATGTATAAAATTGCAAAACAAACAAAATAATTCAGAAAAATGCTTTAGTAAAGCTAATGTTATAATTTTTCCTTTAAAAATACTAGCGTTGGCTAAAGAGACAGGAACTTAGAAAGGAATAAAATAAACATTTATTGAGATGCAATGAACCATTCGTTGAGTGAAGGAATGAATAAGAATGTGCCTGTATTCTCAACCAGCTCTAGGTTGGACTTGTGCTTTCACATATAACAATTTTTCCCTTCTGTGTATTCATAATATGAAGATCTTAGAAATAATGGACTCACAGAATAGAGTAAGAAAGGAGTATCCATCCAAAGTCCAAATCCCTAGAATCCCTTGTGCAGCCCTCTAGTCTTAGCACTAATAGACCACTTCCTTGGGGACAAAGTGGGGTACATTTTATCTTTGGGCTGCTCCGATTGGTAGAAAGCTTTCCCTTATATTTGCCACAGTGTGGTAGGATAGTGAAATGTAATTGAATGGGCTTAAGTCTTTGATGTCACATCCACTTGGAGGCAATTCCTGTCTCTATTATGTAAACACTGAGATGTTAGACTTCCCCTCATCTAGCATTAACTCGGCTTTAAACTGGGAATGATAATTGGTCCTGTACTAAGGAGGAAATTGAGCTAATAATAGGAAAGGACATAGCTACAGGTATTCAAAATAATCCATTTCTTTTCATTCTTCTGGCTAAATATCTTAAAAGGTATCAAGTTTTGCAGAAAGTTCCAATATAAAAATTGTGTTCCTGTATCTTTGTACAAATTTGATATTTCTCTTATTCTAAATGTTACCCCTTAATATTACTGATAATTGTGTCTAGATATGCCCTGCCATTGCAAGTATACATACTACAGTAAGAAACAACAGGGAACCAGTGAAAAACAAGATTCCTCCCCAACACCTGCCCCCCACCCCCGGTACACACACACACTAGAGATCTATGTATTTACTATGAATGAAAATTCTTGCTCAATTATGGCATGTTTATTTAACACTTTAAAATTTAAAGCATTTACGTTTTGTTACATTTTGGATTAATTAGATTCGCCTAAAATTTTATGACCCAGACTACATAATTCAGCTGTACTCTTATAGTTTTATGATAATATCACCAAAATAGGTCATTTTCATTTTAGGTAAAGAACATCTACCTGACATGTGCATGCTGGCATCTGCCTTCTACTACCCACTTTGCATCTACATTGAATTAATTTCAAAGACCAGTATATAAACAATAAAAATATATACATGATATTAGCTACATTTTATGTAGTCATAGATAAAATGAATCTCGGCATCTCGGCTTCCTCTTTTTACTACTCTCTCATTCTTGACTGTAGTCATGCTGTGAAAGTCTTTTGCAATAAAATAAATTTTTCTTCTGGTATGTACTCAAATATCTTATGAAGGTTTAGGTTGTTAATAGTTTCTATTTCTCCACATTTCCTAGTTTTCCACTGAAATGTAAGCTTTCTGCTAGATTTCCTACCTGTCCACTTCCTCTGCTGTTAGCAGGAGTGTATATCTGCTAGACTTCCTTGCTTTAAAAAAATTTAGTGTTAATATTAAACACCAACGTAATTCAGGCACCTCCACATCAACACAGCATTTGAATCTTTACAAAGTTCAAGATTACCTTTTGTCACATTGTGTAACTGAAGACTTTCTTTTCTAGTTGACACTGTATATAAAGAAAATGTAAATTAAAATATGAATTTTTAAAGAAAATGTTCATAAAATTTTGGTTCACTTCATCTCTAAGCTTTAGCAACGTGAGAATAATTTAAATGTAAATATTTTCTTGAGGCTTTAAAAAAATTTTCTTTTCTACTAACACCTAACAAAAATAAATGACTGTTTTGTTTGCATAAACAAAGATATAACATCATCAGTGATTTCAGGGTACTGAAATGAATTAGAGCCCATGGACAATGGGTCATTACGATTAACTGAATTTAGGTATAAACCAGAAAAAAAGTGTCAGCTTTTGTTGTTAACAATCTTTTTGGTATGGCTAAAAATGCTTTCCTCATGACTCGATAGAGTATTTCTCTGATGATTAAGGCCTTTGCAAGTTTTTTAGATAACTACATGGAAATCAGTGATTATCATATTATATTATGTAGTTTACTAAATAAATAAACCTAACGTTAAGAAAAAAAGCAACTTACAATGCAGCCTCTAACTAGCTGCTCACCAATGACCCGACACATGACTGCATACTGAAGGAGTGGCCTGCCATCCACTGCTCCTTTGACACTGCCATTACCACATAGCCAGGATTATTGACCACATTTCTTTTTTTAATCAGACCAGCAATCATCACATACATAAACAGAAGTTTTATTTAAAATTGAAATAAATTTTGACTCAAAATATTTTGACTTCAGGGCCTTTCAATCTTTTAAAAATTACCTTTTTCTTCTTTAAGATGTTTCATTTCTGCTTTTTCTATAGAGATAAAATGGTAATTAGAATCATATACATATTTATTCATAGGTCTTCCTAAGGTTTGGAATTACATATTTTGTAGTCAATATTTACAATTCAGGAGTTATATGAAAAGAACTTTATGGTGCTAATTTAGCAATAATAGGTGGAGTTTGCTTTGAGATCTAAATTCCTGTTCCCTTTAGATATCTAATAATAATGCAATTCATACACCCGTTGCATGGGTAACACCAAAATGAGCTGCGGTTCTGACACATGCTTTAAAATCAGCGTCCGTATTTTCATGAATTGCTTTTAAGTAGTATAATTTGTGTAATTACATATTTTTGAATTCCTGTGTTTTTTTTTGTGGTTTTTTTTTTTGGTACGCGGGCCTCTCACTGTTGTGGACTGTCCCGTTGCGGAGCACAGGCTCCAGACGCGCAGGCTCAGCGGCCATGGCTCACGGGCCCAGCCGCTCCGCGGCATGTGGGATCTTCCCGGACCGGGGCACAAACCCGCGTCCCCTGCATCGGCAGGCGGACTCTCAACCACTGTGCCACCAGGGAAGTCCAATTCCTGTGTTTTTGTCACTAATTTGATATACATGTCTTAAGACGTCTTTACCTTTACTTTCCTTTTCAGATTTTTCAATTTTCTTCTTCACTAGAGGGTAAAATAACAAGAAACCATTGGTTTATAAAACATAATTTTCTTACTCAATCTTGGAGTAAATATTTGGAGTTGAAATTTAATCCCATAAGTGAAAGGGGGTCAAGGCTCTACTTTTTCAAGATGTGAAGAAAAAGTCTCCCTCCAATGTGTGAGAACATATGTATTTCTGTTACCCTTGGTTACTTGGCTTTGTAAGGCAGAGCCCCCTCCTTTTGTTTTTGTTTTTTACATGCTTTGAAGTAAAGCTAGAGGAAGCCATGCATTTATTAATAAGTTTAAATGAGTAACAGAAAAAAATTAAATTTTTTATTGTTATCTGTAGGAAATGAGAATTTGATCGGTGCTATGGATGCTCAGTAAATAAACTGTTGAGTAAAAAAAATGTAAGAATCACAACATATCTCTGGGCAAAATGTGGACACATACTTTTTAAAACAGAGTTTTGGTTGATTGATGCTTTTCTTCAACTATATTTATCAGACAAGAGTAAGAAGGAAACCAATATTTAATGTTGACAACGACGTATGTAGTGAGAATGTTATACATGTTATTTCATTTAATACTTATAACAAGTCTTTTGGGAAGTCATTATGCCTGGTCTAATAGATGAGGAAACTGGGAATCTGAGCTGTTAAGGTATTTTCCCAAATGTTACACAGCCAGACAGAGACTCAAAGTTAAATACTGTTCCCACAAATCTATGTTACCTCCTCTGGGAAAGTAAATATTTACCTGATGCTGTTACTTCTGATGTTTCCTCTTTAGAAAAAAAAAAAATAGAAAAAAGGAAGAAAAATAAAAGGAAAGAATAGTTTTGTTTTTTCAGTAGCAGACAACTGAACTTCATCTGCATGTATTTCCTATTAAATTCCAATAATAATGACAACAGACACATACACAAAATGGCAAATAGACATACTGGTAACTAATATTTCTGAAAACTAACTGGAATCTATTCTGGAAATAGAACCACTCTACAAATTAATCTTAAACAGTCGATTCATATATGGTAGAAAGGATCAATTTGAAGGTCTCTGGGTGGTTTTCTCAATTACAATTATAAATCTCCATTACATAATTTTTTTTTTTTTTTTGCAGTATGCGGGCCTCTCACTGTTGTTGCGAAGCACAGGCTCCAGACGCGCAGGCTCAGTGGCCATGGCTCACGGGCCCAGCCGCTTCGCGGCATGTGGGATCTTCCCGGACCGGGGCACGAACCCGTGTCCCCTGCCTCGGCAGGTGGACTCTCAACCACTGCGCCACCAGGGAAGCCCCTCCATTACATAAATTTTTAACACGATCTGCACATGTGCATGCATACATTCATTTATTAAATATTTATAAAGCAACTTCATGTATAAGATGTATCGAGTGCAATGGGTGGTGTTGAGAGATGAGATTTTAAAATATCACAAAAGTAAACTCAACTCATGATGACTACAGTCAGAGTAGTGAGACAAAACATAAAAATGTTATTTGTCTTAGCCTATGATAATGTAGAACCAACCCTTCATTTTGCTCTTTTAGTAAATTCATGGAACAATTATTTTTAAAAATATAACATGGCAGACTTTAAAAAATATAGCTTTCCTCACAAATCAGTTCAAATGATAATATTTTCTATAAAACCGATACATTTAATTATCAGTCTAATATAACTTTTTTGGAAGCTATTTTCAAAGTTCAAGGAAAACTAGTTAAAACATTTTATAAGAATGAAGATGTAAAATAATGTTTCATAAACTAAACAGTATTTGCCAATAATTATGCTGATATTTCCTATTAGTATTCTAGTTTTGACTTTCAGCCCTTAATTTTTGTAATACCCTTCATATTAGCAGCAATTACACAAACTAAATATACTAGAGATTTTTGCCAACCCAAAGAAAAATTTTAGGCACAACTTCTAGATACACTCTTGATTGATATGCAAATATTTCCCCCCAGGATAATGTCTGGGTCTTAATTTAATAGTACTAAATAAACAGTTTCATTTTTATGAAATTGCATAAAATTTCATAAATTTTCAAAAATTTCATAAATTGTTGCATTCTTACTACCATTTGAAATGCCAAAATAAAACAGTGATTCTGAAATACTAAAACAACTCACCTTCAGCTTTTGAAAAAATATGAAAATAAAAAGCTAATGTGTTAAGATTAAATAATTGAAGACAGGTATTCTGTGTTCTGAACTTTTTTTTTTTTTTTGCAGTACGCGGGCCTCTCACTGTTGTGGCCTCTCCCGTTGCGGAGCGCAGGCTCAGCGGCCATGGCTCACGGGCCCAGCCACTATGCGGCATATGGGATCTTCCCGGACCGGGGCACGAACCCACGTCCCCCGCATCAGCAGGCGGACTCTCAACCACTGCGCCACCAGGGAAGCCCTTCTGAACGTTTTTTTAACCCAGCAGTGACGATAAGAGGAATCTCCACACTGTGTTTACTCAATAAACCCTAACAAAAAACTGAAAGTACATAAAAGAGAGATGCAGCCACCTTTTTTTTTTTTTTTTGCACAGTTATTAGTTATGGTAACTCTGTTAATTACACAGATGATGACAACACAAGTCATTTTAGGCATTTCTTCACATACCCAGGTATAGAGTAATGTATCTAATAGGCACTCAATAAATACATGTTCAAGGATTAATGAATAGAATACACACAAATATTCTTTGTCAGTAAGAATCATTTATATAGGTAATGGTGTAATATCTATTGCATTAACGAAATACCATACTAATTTTTACTGCATGTACAATTTAAAGAAACTATAAAATTAAAATTAATTAAATAGAAAATTATTAAAATTTTAGAATGGTACACTTACTTGGAGTTGGTTTTGGTTTGTCTAAAAAGTAAAGAAGAAAAGAGAGAAAATAAAAGAAAAAGTCAGTGATCATTTTCTAGCTATAGGTAAAATACCAGCCCTTTATATTTCCTAATTCTGTTTGTTTGAGTTAAAATAGGAAAAGACTAAACTTATATTAAAATGAGCAGTAGGCAATGCATTTTGAGTAATTTTTAAGTCATATTGCAATGAATTCCTCAAAGAAGTTGTAAAGCTTGAAAGTATAGGGTCTTCTTGGTCTCTTCTTATCCCTGTAAAGCCTCATATTTCATTTTATGAAAAATGAATGCTCAGGATAAATCTGAACTCCTTACTGGTTCTGAATGGCATAAAAGGTATATTCTGCCATGTCTTTTCAGAATACATATTAATATTAATTAATATTAACTATTTAAACTCTTCCAATCCAGTATTTTGAATAAAGAAGCTGACTTTATAAAATCTCAGGAAAGATAAGTGAATGGTGGGTGAAAAACACAAAGCTATACTATCTAAATACATGATTTTTTTCTCCAAAATACCTTGTCTTCTGAAATTATTAACTAAAAGCATTAGTTATGCAGTTTTACACGTAAATATTCATAAAAAAACTAGACAACATTGCATCATGATTGCGAAGAATTTGAATCATCCAAAATTAGGTCAACTAATTCATTAATGGTGGGAATACAAGTTAATATAATTTTTTAAAGAACAATTAGGGATGTCTACAAAAATTACATTGACTGTATCATTGCACTAAAAAACTTTACTAATTTTACCCCAAAGATAAATTTACAAAACTAGACAGGTAGGTATATTTTTTATTGTATATCATTAAAGAAAGCTTGTTAGATAACTTAAACATAGGTCAATCAGAGACTAGTTAAGTAAACTGTATACAACTATACAATAGAATACTATTAATGAAGAAATGCTTTATGTACTGATATAAAAAAATCTTCAAAAATACATTCTTAAATAGAAAAACCTAGGGACAAAGCTAGTTATAGTGTGTCATGATTTGTGTAAAAAAAGTGGGAATATATATAATTTGCATATACATATGTGTATATGTCTTTTACATATATTGCTAGAAGGAGACATTAAAAAATAACAGTGATTACCTATCAGACATTTTTGGATATTTTGGGAATGGGAATTGGTAGAATAGGAAAAAAGATGAGAGGGAGGGATATTTTCACAGTTAGCCTCCTATATGCCTTAGTGTTGAACCATGCCAAGTATTATATATTTTTTAAATTGAATAATAGTTGTAAAAGTATTAAGCTATTATAGAATGGGATAACTTCTATTTTAAGCAATTAAACCAAGTTGAAATTCATGATTAGTTTTCAGTGAAATGTTATATGTGCAATTTGATAGGATATTTTACAGTATATAAACAGTGAATCAACATTACCAGTATGATAAGTGATATTAATATTGACATCAGTGAAATACTGAATATTTTGGAAGGGTATTATGAACCATGAAGGCAAATACTATTTTGTTAATACTGCTGTATTATAATAGAATGCTTAGCAATCCATATATATTGGTTATAATATTTAGCAAAATGTTTACCAGCACTACCACAGCCCTTATTCTACCTAGATTCTACCACAAAACCACAAGACTAAACACTACCAAGAAATAAAACGAGAGGTACTTATATGTTTTGCTTTAATTTTCAAATTTAATAAAAATAGTGAATTAGGACAGAATATAAACCAGAAAGGCAAAAACACCTGTTTTTATACATGGAGATTCTTTTTCTTGATGTTCAGCTTTTTCTAGAGAGAGAAATCAAAATTAACTGACACTCTGTAGATTGTTTGCATAGCAAGCAATTTAGTATTTACATATTTGCAGGTGATCCTCAGCATGCCTCCAAAGTCATTTGCATGTAACTTGGAACACAGAAAGCATATTGCCATAGAAACACATTATAAACAAGGGCAGGTTCATTCTCAGGACATCCTGTAAGATACTTCGAAGGCGCTAGCCCTCTTAGGGCCATGTGGTATAAGAAGAAGATAGAATATGACAAAAAGGAGAATAATAATAAGAGGATTCTTCTTTCTTTGCTGAAGGTTGAGTCATTCTTTGAGGATATTTCAAACCAGATGACATTTGCCTTTGGCATTTTACAAGCTCCCTTTTTACCTCTCTGACTCCTACTTCCTTTCTTGCCACATCAGAAGCAATTTGGTGCTGGCCAGAAGCAATTTGGTGCTAGTCATTGGTTTCTTGTTGAAAATGTAACCTAGACTTGCCTTATTCCAGAAAGTGCAACACTTTGTATTTTCATTTTTCTGGAACACCCTCTCTTTTCAGGTTCAGTTAGAACTCTCACAGATGAATCTCAAGTAAATCAAGGACATGAAAACTGTAATCAAAATGTGGAATTGATATTCTTCTCAGCCCTTTGAAAAATATTTGAATTAAAGTACATTTTAGATCTCTCTCTTTCACCAAAAGTGGAATTTCAAATAAAGCTATGTAGGGTAGGATATTTTGAATGGAGTTGAGAAGATCTGGAAATACAGCAGATCACTGCCAAGTGTTAGTTCTTACTAATCACTTCCAGGTTTAGTCCTCCTGAACTGTTCTGGTTTACCTGTCCTTTCCTTCCCTCATCCTGAATTTGGAGATTCTCTGAAATCACTACTATTTCCTCCCCATCATCTTGCACCAACAATGAAGTAAGTGGGGAGATGTGGGACCTATGTTGTCATAAGGTTTAATTGGATATTTGTAAATTAGGGATTGATAGCATTCAAGAATGAACTTCCATGAACTTAAGTTGTATACATTTTAGTGTTAAATAAGCATGCACAATAAAAGAAGCCAATATTCAAGTTATTAAACTGTCATAATAACACTGCAAAAGTATAATAAAGTAAAGTAAAAATAATATAAAATATATATTCAAAATACATGCAATAGGTTCTGGGAGGTGATTATGTTCTTTTTAGCCTCCTTATATTTTGCCATATCTCCTGAATCACTAATATGACCTCCTAACTGGTCTCACCAAATTCATCTTTGGACCTTGTCAATTCATTTTTCATACATGAACCAGAGAATATTTGACAAAAGCCACTCATATCTTCATCCAAGCCTCTGTTTCACAAATATATGTATGAACCAATATCACAATTTTGACACAATTTTGGACATATTTACTACCTGCGACAATGGGCAAATATTCACACTTTTCTGAGCCCAATAGTCACCTTTTAAACTCTCTACACCAGTAACATCTGTATGACTCCTGAACAATAAAATGGACAATCTTTAAAATCTATACTCATGAGAAAATTCCATGATTTTAATAAACAAATGGCAAAACATTTATAATTCATAAAATTATGAATAACATTAATACCAAAAACTACCTACCATATAATTAATGCTGCTTATAGGAAACAGATTAAAAACAGTATGTGGTTCATAACACCAAAAATTGTATATCATTTCATTTTCCTTTGTTATTCATTATGTATGTTTAAAAGATTGCCCATTTACCCTAACTTCTTAGTGTTATTTTATAGCCTGTATGGACTCATTCTTTTAGTATTAATAATAGTGATACAACTTCCAAAGATTTATTCTGTATAATTATACTGAATTATTAATTAGTAGTGAAAGATAAAGATGTTAAATCAAAGCTGCAGCAATAACGTTAATTTATCACCTATAGAGGTACTTTAGCCTTGGGCAATGCTAAAAATAACAATTGGGGAAAAAAACCGAGCAAATTGTTAAAGTTAAAATGGCCAAGCGATACTTTCCAGATTTTATTTTCGTGTCTTACTTGTTGGTTTGGGTTTGACTGTGGAGAATGAAAGAAAGCAAATGGCATATGATGAATACAAACCATGGGAAAAAGTAACTCTTTAGCATTTGTATTTATTCCTTCTTCATTTTAAGTTCTCATCTTATCTTAAGCTTAATCCATTCTCTCTGAACACTATTATTTCACTGTCAGCAAATACATTAAACACACTGCTTATTGAATAACTAAGACGCACAAAATTTTATGTAAAATTTGAAACAATCTATATATTTGGGACACAAATACATTGGGCTAGTTGCTTCATAATCTCCAAATACCCATATAACTAAGTGAGATGCTTAACACTTTAGGGTGAAAATTAGAGGAATGTTAACTAAAATTATGAGCTAAGGCAATGACTGGAATAGAGTACAATGGTTGTATGGGGTAATGTGAAAATAGGGTTTCTTTCTCATGAAATACAGTCTATAATTTCTATAAATAATTAGTTATATCCTGAAATCTATTATATTTTCCTCTGAGAACTGTATTCAAATCCCGATTATCATGATTATCTCAGTTAAAAGAAAGAAATTATTTCACAGGCCTTTTCCTTTGGAATTATTTTTAGTAAGAAATGGGACTCCATTCATGGCGGAGGTAGGTAGGATTTCCATCTTGGGATCGAAGGGAGGAGATACAGTGTTTCAAGATGTCAGTTGAGATGGAGACTTAATTTTGTTCATCGTTTTAGGAAGAACTTCAGAATTTCAAGAGTGTGTACACTCCTTTTTTTTTTCTCACATGAAATGATGGTTTGATATTTTTGCTTTGATATTATATGTTCTATTGATCATTCTTCAAGGCAGATTTTTAAAAGTTACACAATCATATAAGTCTCTGCAGAGCTCTCGTGAATGGAAATTATTCCATCTATACATGAACAGCAGGCGGTTTCAAATTTCTGTGATTTTAAAATTTGAGGAAATGTATTTTGAAAATGAGATTAAACACCTAAAAATAGTACATGATAATCAATGCATGACATAAATTTCCTTGTGGATTATCTGTAAGCTTAGGTCAATCACACTTAAAAAACTAAAGTATGTCACTCTAGTTTTCCACTGTTAATTTTTATTGAGTATAACTTTTAGTTATTTACAAGAATCAAGAATCTTAGAATTTATGGCACTAAGAGTGCACATACTTCAGTAAAGATGTGTGTGTCTGTGTTTGTGCACGTGTGGGTGTGTGCCAACATAACATAAAACTGATACATAGAAGAAAAATCTAAAATAGCTCATTTACCTGTTTTTACTATTGTGATAGCTTTTGCCTGCTTGACAACTTTTTCATCTGTGATAAGAAAAAATATTAACACAAGTGGAAATTTTAAATGTATCAGTACAAAACAGTGACACATTTCAACCTTGATATTTTGTATTTTCTTTGAAATAACACCAATACTGAGACAAACTTAGCTGTTTTCTCAATAAAACAGCAAGTGATATCTTTTATTCAAATTGGATGGAAGCACAAAAAATTTTGTCCAGCTGCAAATGTCCTTTGCAGCTTTCTTGCCATAAAGGTTTTCCTAATTCAAATGGTCCCCTAACCCCTAACCAAAGTATACTCTATCGTTTGCCTTCACTGTATTTCAGTGTATTTATCTACACTGAAGTACACATAAAACACGTATTCCCTTTTCATTATTGAATAAGAATAGGACAAAACAATTTTTTATCTTTCTTGAGCAAGATACCTCCCTGAGAACCCAGGATTAGCCTGGGAACCCAAGTTTTTATGTTGCAAAGCTGGGGAAGGGCAAAGGTGGTGCATTTATGGGATGTCTTCTGTGCTGTATGTGGTGTTTTTTTTTTTTTTTTTCTTTTTTGCGATACGTGGGCCTCTCACTGTTGTGGCCTCTCTCGTTGTGGAGCACAGGCTCCGGACATGCAGGCTCAGCGGCCATGGCTCACGAGCCCAGCCGCTCTGCGGCATGTGGGATCTTCCCGGACCGGGGCACGAACCCGTGTCCCCTGCATCGGCAGGCGGACTCTCAACCACTGCGCCACCAGGGAAGCCCTGTGCTGTATGTTTTTGTAGACATAGTCAAATAGATTTGGGTCAACGCAGAGGGATTAGTAAAATGATTCTATATAAAATTAAACTTTTCAAGTATTCAGCAGTGAGAATGAATCAGTTAGTCAAATATCCTGATTAGAAAGTTTCACTGGGAAACAGAATTTAGAGTATGAATGTGATCACTGAAATGAAAGATGTGGCTAGAGGGCAATGCCTTTTTTATACACTCAGAGACTAAACTCTCTCCTTCTCTCAGTATTTCACCTCAAAAATGGTTGATATTTAGGACAGAAAAGAAAGTAACAGGGTTTACTATTCATTATATCAGGAGGTTCTAAAAGTTGTTTCTAAAGTTTTGCTTATGTCTATACAGACTGCTTTTCTCACCTCCCCATAGTCTGCTTCTGCTTTATTTATTTCTATGGTTTCTGTTGTTGGTGTCTCATGTTCTTTAAAGCGTAAACAAGTAAAATCAAACTGACTCAAATCCATTGAAAACAGATTGTATAAAGTAAAATTTAAAAAATATAAGCAAAAAGTTTCCTAAGATACGTTTAAAGAAAGTATGCTTTTACCTTTGTAAAGATTCTGGCCTAACTATATTCACATCAGGGAAACAATAAAGGACAATATTCTACAGAATAACTGGGGCTTGACACAATCTCAAATTTAAATTCATATTTTATTGGCTTAAATTAAAATTTAAATAAAGTTTCTATTCTTAAATAAAAACTAATTATTAAGCTAGTCTTGGTAATTTCTCTATTTCTCCTTATGGGCAAAGCTCACTGGCTTACCTCTACTTTCTACAAAATGCAGGACCAAGAATAAGAAGATGAAGGAAAGAAGGAAGGATGAAGGGAAGCAGGAGGAAATAGTGATTTCCTTTTCTTGGGATTTTTGGAATTCAAGATGATCATGTTTGAATGAGCCATTCTGAATTACAAGTTTTCTAGTGATGTCTTGCCCCAAACAGAACAAACCAAAACGAAATATAGAGACTATTCATCTGAATGCTGGCAAAGATGGTCTTTGTGCTAAGCTAAGTCTCTGATGGGAAGGGATCACGAGCTATGCAGTTTTATCTGGCAGGTCAAGTTCTCAGCATGAAATATAAACCATCCCTAATAACTTTAGATTTGACTCTAAGCTCATCATCCTGTTAAAACTAGAACACTGAGAGACAATTTGATACTATTGTACAAATAACACCTGCAAAATACCTGGTTTACCATGAGAAACAGTCTTTTCTGGTTTCACTATGTCTTGTTCTGAAAATAATAAAAAGAAAATCTTTTCAGATATTTAGAAGCTTTATAAATTAACATATGGCGAATTTTCTCTGTGACGTGGTCCAGTGATTTGTTTAGTAGAAAAAAATTGACAGATTTTAACAAATGTGTCCATGGAGAAAAACTGCTCCTTAATTTTCATGTCATTTCATGTAGTTTAAATAAAAAACTTAAAGGTTTTGGTTGCATGAAAACAATACACAAAGAATTCTTATTTACATTTAAGCACTTATAATTTCCAAAGCACAGGCTGTAATAAAGTATAAATACTGAGGTATAGATTGCAAATATGTATTATTAAAGATATTTAACTTTTTTGTAAAAATTCTATATCAACTTTATAGATAAAATTAAGATACATACTGTGTATTTGAGCTTTTCCGGATGAAGCTAGAAAATAAACATTCATAATTATAAAAATTTCAATTAAATCACCTGCAAAATTGTAGTATTTAATAATAATAAATGAAAGTTTTAAATATTACTAGGCCTAAATAGAAGTTTTAAATGGTATTGGGTTTCTGATTAAAAAAAAAAAAGAGGGTAAAATGCAAAGTGTTCATATCTGATAACACACACTCATCTGCAGCAAATAAATGTACTCGGGAAAATAAATAATAAGATAGTAGTTAGGCATTTTTAAGCCTTGATACATTAAAAAGATACATTATTTACAAGAAAAACTAGACTCAAGCTTATGATCAGGTAAGCTCTGGTAAGAATTAAAGGAAGAAGATAGTATTGTATATACATCTAGACTTGGATTCTTGAATTTGTTTTTATTTAAGAATCCTGCTACATAATTTTTTTTTTTTTTCGGTATGCGGGCCTCTCACGGTTGTGGCCTCTCCTGCCGCGGAGCACAGGCTCCGAACGCGCAGGCTCAGCGGCCATGGCTCACGGGCCCAGCCGCTCCGCGGCATGTGGGATCCTCCCGGACCGGAACACGAACCCGTGTCCCCTGCATCGGCAGGCGGACTCTCAACCACCGCACCACCAGGGAAGCCCTACATAATTTTTTATAATGAAGAAATAGCATCCATAGAGCCTGAGGGTTTTGTTGACTTGCCTCAGGTGAGTAATTAGATGGTACCAGAACTAGGACTTACACATTAAATAGCAGTGTAAACTTGGAAAGATTGCCCTTATTTTAGATCAATGTTGCCTCTTAATAAAATGATTGTTAGTCTGGGACAATCTCTTAGTGATATCTCCCAGGGTTTTGAGTAAACCAGACCTGGGCACAATTCTAGCACCAATATTTATTAACGTGAAAATCTTGGAAAAATAACTTTCTAAACTTTGTCTATTGAACTGTTTCCACAGATATGAAACATGGGTAATAATTGTCATGTTGCATGTCTCTCCTAGTGATGGGATGAAAATGGAATCTTATGCTATTCCTCAGCTCTAGCAGATGCTTGGTAAGTTCTTGTCCTCTTTCCTTTCAAATCTCAGTAGCCTATGATTTCATGATTTTGTAACTCTGGTGTGTTATCAGAAATAAACTCACAGATTAAACATGATTATACTAGGCTTTGAAGAACTCCAAGAAATGTCTCCTGAAAGCTGGAGTCTCTGCTGAGGTTCCCTTAAAGCCATATTCCAGATGTTTTTGCCTATGGAATATCCCCATTCTCACCTAATCCAGTAGTGTGAAACCATATTGAGCAATGGAGTAGGGAAAATAATGAGGATCTGGGAAACTCTGTGTAACTCCCCATTGGTGGGTAGTAAGCCTTTTTTAGTACTAAACTAACAGCAACATTAGCTCTAACTAAGAATAAAAATATTGTTACCTGGTTTTGCTTCCTTTTTAACTTGTGACTCTGAAGGGGAAAACAAAAGATAGAAATTCTTAAATCTGAAAAAATAAACTACAGCACAAATTCATTTCTGGACACTATTTTATTTCATTTACCATAATTTGAAAAAGCAGAATTTTAGTAAAAATTATTTTAGTTTCCTACTGGCTTGTCAGTACCGGACTATTGAACACACAGTAGTTAAAATCATGATATGTACTTGTCCGTCACTAAGTTATTGCTACTGCTAATGGATTTCAACCTGAATTTTCTGTTTTCTCAAGATTATTGTTGTGGAGGATAGTCCTAATGTCCACATAAGATAAATGACTTGATGATAGGAGTTGGAAGAGTTTTTCTTAAATATATGTAATTGTGATTCCGAAATTTAGACTGTGTTATGGCTTGAATTGTGTGCCACAAAAAAATATTTGAAGCCCTAATAGAAAATAACTCAGAGTGTGACCTTATTTAGAAACAGGATTATTTGCAGATGTGATTAGTTAAGGTAAAATGAGGCCACACTGGAGTAGGGTGGGCCCTTAATCCAATCTGACTGGTGTCCTTATAAGAAGAAGAAAAAAGACACGGATAGAGACACACCAGAGAAGATGGCTGTGTAATGATGGAGGCAGAGATTGGAGTGAGCCAACTACAAGCCAAGGAACACCAAGGACTGCTGACAAACACCAGAAGCTAGAAGAGATAAGGAAACATTGTCCTCTACAGGTTTCAAAGGGAGTGTGGCTCTGCTTCTATCTTGACTTTGGACTTCCATCCTCTAGAACTGTGAAAAAATCAATTTTTGTTGTTTTAAGCTATAATAATTAGTTAAGGTGTGGTTATATGGGGGTAGAGAGGATCCTTAATCCAGTAGGTCTGGTATCCTTGAAGAAGAAAAGAAAAGATACAGAGATAAAGACAATGGGAGAAGAGGTTCATGTGATGACAGAGGCTGAGATTAGAGAGATGCCTCTTCAAGCCTAGGAATACCAAGGATTGCTCACAAACACCAGAAGCCAAAAGAGGCAAGGAAGGATTCTTCCCTACCTCTTACAAGGGAAACATGCCCTGCTGACACTTTGATTTCAAATGTCTAGTTTCCAGAACTGTGAGAGAATAAATTTCTGTTGTTTTTAGCCACCTAGTTTCTGGTATTTTATTACAGCAGCCCCATAATGCCAATACAGTTGGGAGACATGAATCAAAATTTTAACCGTTTTGAAAATCATTGCTGTGTTTTCTTTTAAAAAACTGTTTGCTGCCTGCTATAGCCCTCAGAAATGTTCATCTGACTCAGGAGCCCCCACAAAATAGAAGAGTGTGGGCAGCTTTTTTTCTGACAGGATGTCTGTGTTCTATAGCAATCAGCCAAAAATAGTCATTTGTTTCTTCAAAACTTTATAAATTCCTCAGCGGTTTCACTTTGTAAATAGGGTTTTTTTCTAGGAACAGGTAGTATAGCTAAACATATGTTACATTTGTTTTATTTTAAAAAGTTGTTCAAGAATAAAATTTTAGTATAATATTTGCACTAGAACACATTTGCAAAAAAGTATGCTATTCATTATAAATACGGAATGAAATGTACATACCTGGCTTATCTTCTTTTTTTACTTGTGGCGCTAAAAATGAGTAAACATTAGTAATAACGATTATATAAAAGTATTTATTTCCTGTACTCATGCATACTTATTTTACATATGATTGTTCTTTAATCTTCCATATTAATTTTCTTCTTATGGTTGCAGCAGATTAATCCACACACAAGTAAAGGTTCCTCATTATCAATCACAATAAGAATTTTTGAGAAAAATTGGAAACATGAACTAAGATTTTTAATGAGAAGTTAATGAAATCATACCCAGTGAATGAAGTATAAAGGAAAGTATCAGCATAGCAAACTCTCAGAAACACAAGTAAGACAACCAGCACATTATCTGCACAAAATAGTTAAGCCTTTGACTTTATGCAAAACACACTCAACAACAGAATCAGAGGATGAGTAAAGCAGGCATGTAAGATTTGTTTTTTGTTTTTGGCATGTATAACATACGTGGAGACTTGGGCTTGACTTCTTTGCCTAGAAAAAGTTTAAAAATTATTAAAAACTGAGTCATTCCATTGTTATTGGATCAACATTGTATATGGTAGAATATTATATATTTGAAAATCAAACACTATAGACCCCAACTATCTTTCTTTATTGAAATTTTTACAGGATATGTAATTTGATGTCCAAGCCAAGTTACTAATTGAAAAATCATTTAAAACAATAACAGTTTAATTTCATTGCACCATTAAAATTTTGCTCACAAACTCGTGTGCAATGTTAACTGTTTAATCTAATGTTAAGATGGAAGATACAATTTTATTTTGAGAATTACTTTTAGCCTTTCATTATCCAAGATGAAAAATTCAAGACTACTGCTTTCATTTCCATTAACATTATCAATATGTTATCTGTTCCAGTATAATATATTAAATAGTGACTGCTGCTGAATCTGGACTTATTGATGACCCAAAATATACCATATGCTTTTATTGCATATTGGATTCCTAGTTCAGGGGCTGGCAAATTTTCTGTGAAAGTTCAGATATATATATTTTTTGACTTTGGAGCCATATGATCTCTGTCGCAATTATTCAGCTCTGTTGTTGTAGCACAGAGCAGCCATAAGCGTTATGTGAATGAATAGAAATGGCTGTGTTCCAATAAAGCTTTACTTACAGACGCTGGTGGCCAGTCTGCAGGCCATGGGTTTGCCAACATCTGCCCTATCCACAGTAAATTTTAACTTTCTTTCTTTTTTAATCTCAACAAAGATTTTAACAGTAAACAAAGCACCTTTCTTTGATTCTGAATTCCTGGATTAATAACATCCAATACCTTTCCATAATTGCTCTACTAAACTTCTTAAGAATGTTACCTGTACTTGTTTTTTCCATGTATTGACTCCCATTTAATCATTAATTCACTATCATCTGGCTTCTATTCCCAACATTATATTTATCAGGCATCTCTGGTCACTAACTAATTCCCCCTTACTTTCCAGTATCAACGAACATATGTAACTATGTTGATCACTTTCTTCTTTTTAAATTCCTATTCATTTGGCTTCTGGGAAGGATGTACATAACATACTCTACTGTAATAAGATAAACATTTACACCATCCTCTTCATTGTCAAAAGTGTCCTAGTGACTTCCACTTTTAGCTAAATAAAATAGCAAGCACCCGATTAGTTTTCACACTTGAAACTATAGGAAATAGAAAAAACTATATAAAACATGGTTTTAAAGATACTGGACATCAGACAGTAAAGGACAGTGATTTTTAAGTAATGAAAAACAAATGAGGTGTGCTCTATGATTATCCCAGCTTAATGCCTTGAGAAAACTGCAGGCTGTTAGTGCAGGAATAGAGCTGATTTGATGAGATAGAACTGGGAGTCTTGAGAGTCTCAGCTTTCTGGTACCCAGACAAAGATAAAATGTGCAATCAGTTATACAATTCACACTGTTTTAAGTTGTAAGCAAATAAGTTGTTTAAGAGAAGCACAACAATTCTTGGTAATATTGCCTGAGATAAATTTGTTTTATGGGTTCTCAGAAAAAAAAAAAAAACTATAATGCAGTATAATGTAGCAGATAACATCTTCAACAATATCCCTGCCCTAATTATGTAACAGTTTTCATAGGACTCTACCTACTGCTCTCAACATGGACCAAAGCACAGTTCAATAAGAGAACACACACATACACACACAAATTGTGTACAAATATAAGGATGTTCAATTATGCTCTTCAAACCCAACCAGGTTAAGGAAATCTTGACTTAAAAGTTCTGCTAATTCCTACAATCAGGTTGTGATAGATATGGGATAACAATCTATTCCCACAAAGCTGTTTAATAATGAAATCTGGGTTTCAGAGCTGGTTCTTCATGTGCCCTCCCATATATACTTACTTCCAAGTTTAATTTCAATTGCAGTCCTCTAACAACTAATTATTCTGCTGTTCTCCTGTATTCTGTGCTATGGTTTTAATGTGTCCCCCTATAAGAAATGTTGCAGGGCTTCCCTGGTGGCGCAGTGGTTGAGAGTCCGCCTGCCGATGCAGGGGACGCGGGTTCGTGCCCGGGTCCGGGAAGATCCCACATGCCACAGAGCGGCTGGGCTCGTGAGCCATGGCCGCTGAGCCTGCGCGTCCGGAGCCCGTGCTCCGCAACGGGAGAGGCCACAACAGTGAGAGGCCCGCGTACCGCAAAAAAAAAGAAAAGAAATGTTGCAGTCCTAATACTCAGTACCACATAAATGTGACCTTATTTGGAAATAGGGTCTTTGCAGATATAATTTGGTTACATGAAGTCATTAGGTTGGGCCCTAACCTAGTATGACTGGTGTCCCTATAAAAGGAGGAGAAGAGACACAGAAATGGACATGCATAGAGGGAAGATGATATGAAGATACAGGGAGAATACCATATGATGACAAAGGCAGAGATTGGAATGATTCACCTAGAAGCCAAGGAGCACCAAGAATTTCCAGCAAGACCAGAAGCTGAGAGAAAGGCATGGAACAGATTCTCTTCCAGAACCCTCAAAGAGAACACAGTCCTGCCTAAACCTTGATTTTGGACTTCTGGTGTAAGGAACTGTGAGAGAATAATTTTCTGTTTTAAGCCACTCATTTTCTGGCATAGTTACCACAGCCCTAGGAAATAATACAATACTTTAATCCAATCCACCACTGTTTCTCTTTGTAATTACCAAGAACATCCAAACTGGTCATGCAAACACAGGCTTTTTTCCATCGTTCTTTCAATTCTGAAGCCAGAGAGATTTTCTAGGATGCCTGTCTGGTTATGTCAGATATCACATTTCAGTGTAAATCACATACTGCCTTTATTAACTCCAGCTGCCTCTGCCTGCTCTATAAGGCTACTGATGAATCTAATTGTTGCATATCTCATCACCCTCTTCTGTACTATTTTGTACTCTATGTTCAAGTTATACTGAAGTATTGTATTTCTAAAAACCATCTTAAGGTCTCTTTTTCTTCTGGGATGTCTTAAATGTTTATCTCTCTGTCTAGAACATTCTTCCTCCTTCATCTGGCTAAATCCCATTTAGTATTCAGACTAGCTCTGGGGTCTGTGGTGAAGTTGGGTGCTCACTTCACTCTCCTTCTCCCATGAGGATGGTGTCTTTTTCTGAGCTGGGCTGCCTGGGCTTGGGGAAGGGGAATGGCGGGAATGCGGATCTATTTTTCCTACTCTCCTCAGTGTGTCTTATTTCTTTTCTTCACCCAGGTGTTTTAAGACCTCATCTGGAATCCCTGACTCTTGTGAAGGTATTTTCATGCACAAAGAGTTGTTCAAATTGATGTGTCTTGGGAGGAAATGAACTTTGGAAATTCCTATATCACCATCTTGCTAATGTCAGTCCTAAATATTTATATTCCTAGTTTCATGATCTCATACATTCAGTTATGAGAGTATATAATATCAGTTTAAAATCTGATGAAACTTCACAGGCAAACATATCTGCAGATACATGAATGAATAAAGTGCATGTAAATGTCTGTTTATACATGGTCTAAGACTATATATTTCCTAAGGTCCATATTTAGGCTGCAATAAGCATAAGGACAAGTGTAGAATGTTTGTTGGAGGAGAATTCTGTAAAGGCAGTAGTTCTCAAACAGCAGCATCACCTGGGAACTTAAAAATGTGAATTCTTAGCCCCATCCCTGACCTTCAGAATCATAAACTCTAGGCATGGGCCAGCCCACCAGGTATATCTGACACATGTTGAAATTTGAGAACCACTGTTTGATAACCATGACATTTGTTAACAGCATTCATTTAACAAAAAACTATGGCTATTTTTTACAATTCTGAGTTCCATCTAATCGTGTATGTCATATTTCAGCAAATATGGCTTAATTAAAACCAGAGAAAGCCTTCAATCTACTGAGACATAAATGGATAAAGCTAAAAACAGAACATGCTTATGTTGATTATAGGGTGTCAACTTTTCAATATAGATGACAGTAATAGTATATTCAGATGTTTGTGACTGAGATCTGTAAAGTATGTGATGTGAAATCTACTTTATATAACACAAGAATATTTTATTTTTACAAAGGAAACCAAATCATTGTAACATTGATGTTCTCATGGAAGTGATAACTGGCTCCACATTCAAAGAATACAGTTCAATAGTAAGTAGCAATATAATAAGTATATACATACATAAATATATTTGTTCATTTTAGTTATGGAGATTTTAGTTTTTTCTGTTTCTATTATAGCTTTTGTATTTTCTGTATTTTCTAAATATTTTGAATTGTATTAAAACAAAATGTCAATGCAGTATTTCCCATTTCTACCCTTACACTGCATAGACCTAAAAGAATAAATGGTCATAGTCAACAAATAAAAAAAGAAAGTAAAAGGAAAAAAATTAAGAGCCCAAATATTCTAAAATATTAGACACATGAATGATAAAAATCATAGCAGTTTAAAATTACATACATAAGAGAATAAATAGCCTATCTACATATATATATATTAAGGAATTTTGAAAGTAATGTCAGACAAAATTAATAAAATTTTGACCTATACAATCAGAAACTACTTATTTCGTAGTACACTGCAACAAGCAGTAGATAAAGATACCTTAAGTGTTGGGTCAAATTCTCATTCAGACACTCATTTACTGTGGAACCTTGACATGTACATTTAACTTGTTTGGTTCTCATCTTCCAAAATGAAAATAAATGTAAGAAGTTAGATTCGGTGATTTTTAAGATCTCATCCAGGTCTAAAATAATATATTTACACTAAATATTAATTTAAATCTAAATAGTAAATCATTTAAAAGGGAGATTTACTTCATATTATAATAGAGAGAAATGCAGTCTGAAAGATAAGAAGTAAAAAGTATTGTTCACGGCATCCTTTAAATTTAAAAGCAGCAATACTTTGGCAGTATATTGAGATAGTGTTTGGAAAGTTCTTCAGGGTCTATGGTGGTTATGCAGCTTCCTGGTTACATGAACCCAGTGAAATTTATACACAGAAATGATTTTTTTCAGCCTCATTGGCTTTGCATTGTGCTAAGTTTTCTAGGCACCAATTATTTTGTTAACTTTCTGGAGGCTGTACTAACAATAAATTTCTATGGAATCTTTTTAGTTATTCAAGCATACTAGCTTTGACAATTCTGTTCTCACAATGCCTCCCGGACAGCTATCATACTTTGCCTCAACTGTGTGGTGAGGGACCCTTTGGGTCCTACTTCTTGATGCTCAAAAAGGATTAAAGTGATGCTGATGAAACTGTTTAGCAGCAAGTGTTTTGTTTGCACCATGACCAGGTATAAGAGATTAAAGTAAGTTAAGAGAGAAGCAGTAGAAAGAGGAGGTTAATCAGAAACATTACTTTGAAGTCTTTTTTTTAATATAGAATATAGTGCTGATATCACACCATAATTATTCAACTATTCATTCAGCAAGTGTTGACTCAGCATTTAGTACATGCTAAGCACTTCACTCTCCCAAGAATATTTAGTCTATAAGGCTTACCTATTAATTGAGACTGAATTATTATGGATGAGTTTAATTCTGGTGACAGTCATAGAAATTAGATTTGGTTAAAATGCCATGCTACGTTCATCTCTTTCAAAGGGCATAGAAAATTATATCAATTCCAGATATGACATATATCCTTTGAAAAGTTGGAGAAGACTATAAAGAGATAAATGGACTCATTCCACTCTTGACCCAACTATCTAAATTTCTAAGAAAAATGTATATACCACAGTAAATTCAAACTTAATAAATTCAAAATTGAATCATGATCTATTATTCTCTCCTGTAACCAAGTACTCTATCTTGGTAAATGGTACTACCTTCCACCTACATTTCCAACCAGGAGGCTAGAAGCCATCCAACATTCTTCTCCATGCTTTGCCACCCCTATTCAGAGTCCTGTTCATTCCATTTCCTAAGTATACCTTGAGTGTACTTCCATTCGTTCATTTCCTCCTCAGTTTCTGCCTCCATTATAGCCTCAAATATATCATTTTCACCCTCCAGTTTCCTTTCTCACCTGATGTCCTTTCCCTTCTTATCACCTTTCACTGTACCACACTCATTTATTAAGACAGCTCAGCTGTTGTCTCTCTTATGAAGACTTTCTTGACCTCTTTCCATGATGGGTTAAATGCCCCTAATCTGTACTCTCCCTATCCAATGTAAATTATTATCCCTGTATATCGTAATTATTTGCAATACTCTTTAATTATTTACTCATTTGCCTTCCCCAAATAAATTGGTAAGTTCACTAGGCAGGGACTGCAACTATCACCTTAATATCCTTTGCACTTGTTCACTGTCCACACACAGTCAATAATAATGAACAAGTGATAACTCTGTATCAATGGAGGGTTGCTCTCTTGAGTAATGCATACACTAAATACATTCTCACTGATGACCCATCGAAGATGCTGCTAAAATATTTGGGAAGGGGTTGCAAAAAAGAGAGAGCTCTTTTAACTCTGTGACCCTTCAATAAAACATATTATCAACAGAAATCTTCCATTTTTTCTCTACAGAGGATATTTTTCACAATTGTATTGTGATCACCTTGCTTTGGGATACATGAAAATAAAACACGGGAAAGTCTGTGCATGGGATTTCTTATTAATGTTGTGATCATTTCATCTAAGAAAAGGAGGAAATTATATTACGTTTAGCTGTGACTATTGTGTAGTTTTGGCCTGGAATATAAAATGCATTGGAGAGCATTTTAAATTGATTAGCACCACCAGGCACAAGCATGTTTTAATTATTAAGATTTACTATATTACCCTAAACACCTCTCCATCACATCCTGATCCTTTAAGTGGGTCTTAGGAAAAAATGAGACAATAAGAAATGAGCCCCCACTATGATGTAGGCTCAGTGAGATTCAATCCTTAGTTTAAAGGTCAGGGCTTTGATTAGGGCATGATTTAGTGGTGGAGGGTTTGTGAGGAGGAGAGCACAGTAAAATGTCTGAGTTTGGATTGGCCTCTTTAAAGTAGGGAGGCATGACCCCAAAGGAACCATTATTTTATGTTAGGTATTGGTCATGTTAGGTATTGGTCACATTAATCTCAGTTCCGGAGCTCTAGGATATTCTGTTCTGAAATCAGGGATGTGAGACTAGAAGAGATAGTAGTTAATATTATTTCTTTTCATTTCTACTACATCCACATAAACAGTCTCATTTTCCTTTCTTAAGATGTTTTGTGTCAGTGGGAGCTAAATTTGAACAGCATATGAAAGAAAAGAGAAGATTCCTTATGTTTGTCCACAAGAGAGATCTGAAATATTTTCCTCTGGAATATGATTCAGTTATTAAATATACACCCTCTTTTAAGCATCCTACAAGTGTGGAACATTTCATCAGTGGCTTGAGAAATATTTCTATATATAAATATCACTGTTAATCTACTAAATCAAAAAACAAAACAAAAATTAGCTAAAAGCATTGTTTTTAAAACTCTACGATATATTGAGTGTTACAAATAGTATAACAGCATGTTTATTCATAGAAGAAAGAAAAAAGGAGATTGAGAATAGGTTCAAGTAATTAATAAAGCTATAATTAATTAATTATAATTAATATAGCTAATATAAAGCTATATTTTAGAATAGCAAAAAAGATATAAAAACTAAGCAATACATTCACATGGGGAAAAATTGAATTTTTGTAAATTTTGTAATATCAGAGTAACTCACAAATTAGCCTGGAGACAGAAACCATTCTAATCGAGCTGTCTTCTTAAAGGCAAGTGTCTAAAAAGCTCTGGAGCTGTGATTTTTGTTGTTGTTTTTTTTTTTATTTTAGAAGAATCAGATCATCAGCTTCCTCTATGGCAAGTAATAAAGTCTTGGTTAGTGAATTGCTTTTGCCACACTGAAAGCTCTTCCTCAGTTAGTTTTTAGAGTGGGTTGAAATTGGGAAGGAGAATTTTCAATGACAATTTTATATAAAGGGCAAAAAAAAGCATTTTTTATTCCTATAAATTACAGAAAGAAGAAAATCTTTCTGAAAAAAACCTAAAAACTAAAAATTATGTCTTTTGAAGGAGTCTAAAATGCATACCATTGAAGAAATATCTAAAGAAGATGAAATATCTAATTATTGGCTCTTTGTTTACACTCATGCATAAGTAGTGTTTAGTAATTTTAAATGAAGCTATCGTTATTCCTCCTTTTTCTCTGGATAGAGAGGACTTTCCTAGGATTCACAGACCATGCACTGCTCCTTTAAGCCAGCTGAGAAAAATTGTACCTATCACAGGTTGATTCAGAAGCTACTAATGGGACTGTGCTTGGCTGATTGAATTGGCTAAGAAATATTTCATCTCTAGAGGATACAGTTGACCAGAAAAACTTAAGGCTACAGTACTCAAGGCATTATTATAAATAAAAAGAGAAGATTTTAGTACAGAAGTGGTCTACATTCAAAGGTCAAGCAGGAAAAGGGTTATATCTTTTTTCCAAAAAATAAAATTTTTTCCACAAAATAAAAATTGCTTAAATGGAAGCCAATGATTTCATCTCTTTCAGATTTTGAAAAACTGTACCAAATTTTAATTCTGAAAAATTGTCTCATGAACCTATTAGCATAATTTATAGCTAACACACTAAAAGTTTATTTTGTGCCCAGAACCAGACTAAGCATTTTAAATAGAATACTTTAACATTTATAGTAACCCTCATGAGCTCAATTTCTCATTTTAACAAATTATTAGACAGGCTTCCAGGTCCATTTGACAGAATAACTAAACTCTTACTACATTTGTTTGTTCAAAAACATTTACTGAGCTCTTACTATGTGCTAGAAACTATTTTAGGCACAAGTAAGAATGAAATAAACCAACAAAAATCCTGCCCTAAGGAACATATGGTCTACTGCCCTGATTTGTTATTAGTATCATCCAGATTTATCTAAGGATTACTTAGATAATCAGTTCAGTTCAAAATAGGTGTATCACCACTCCAACATTTTTTTCCCACCACTGCCCCCATCATCTCTATTTATATTTTTCTTAGAATAGAATGATAATATTATATTTGAGGTTCTAAATTTGGCAGTAAACTATATCCGTGATACATTGGCAAAAGGAAGGTACACTACATTTTACGTTACCTTGAAGTCAAAGAGGACAACTTGTGACATTGTAAGTCATTTGCTCACTGCCTTAGAAATCAAGTTGAGTATACGTGTGGTCATTGATATGTTGAAAGAAGCTAGGTCATCCCACCTATGAATTTTGTAACCTGGGAATTCATTTCATCTTTATTTCAGCTTCCTTGCCTGTAACTTGGGCAAAATAATGAAACCTAAATCACAAGATTTTATGAGATCCAATTATGTATGTATGCGAATAAATCCTCTTGATTAAATTGATTAATTGCTCCACCAATATTAGTTAATTTTTTCATTTTCCAGGATTTGGATTAGTTGGCATTCAATAAATGCCCTTGGACTTACATAGTAAAAATTATTTCAATTTTCTTGATTTATTGTAAGTTTCTTTGTGGTAATAATCCTTCTCAGCATATTGTAAGGACACATACCTAGTGACTAATCGGCAAACACTAGTTTATAATAGAAACAATGGTTGACCTACTGCATTTACATGGCTATCTGTAGGGATACTTATGAAGTATTTAACACCAATGCCACTTGCTAGCAATTACTCAATTTTCCATGTCAGCATAATTTTAATAAATTTTTTATCCCAAAAGAGAATGATTGCTTCCTTCCCCAAGAATTTACAGAATTTTTTGTCTTCTTGTTTATGGGAAAAAAAATAAAAGGAAATTTTGAGATAGCAATGCCTGGGCATAAATTTATTATTCATGTTAGCATATCTTCATCATCCTAATTGCAACACAATCAAACATTGCTTCCAGTCTTCCTTATCTAGTTTTTCTTCTTTTTTAAAATATATGTTGTTATTAATTTTAAAAATCATCTTTGCTCTATTGCTTCCCCAATCTTTTAAGTAAGTAAATGTGTAAGACATCAATTTTCAAAGTGTGTTCAGCTGAACACCACTATTATATTACAGAAAAGATGCCATGGTTGAATAAATATGAGAAACATTGGGTGAAAAAACGTTCAGCAGGTTTTTTACTATCAGATTTTCATAATGTGTTCATATCTATGATGAACTCCAAGAGGTTTTCCCAGACTTATTTAACCTCAAAACTCTTTCATGTATCAATAATTATGGCTAGTCTTCTATGCAAAACACTTTTCAAAATACAAGTGTAATAAATAACTTATACTGCAGTAACACTTCTCCCTTTACAGTTAGAAAGAAAATCTCTATAACAATAATGTTATTGATTTTTACTCTTAGCTGAACTGTATAAAATTATATGTCTTTAAAGGCAGAAGGATTTAGTTCAAGGTTTTAAAATTAAAAGTGGTATTATTACACAAGTAGGGAAATAGTACACAAGTAAACTTAAATAACAAATGAGAGATCTATATTGAAAAGGAAATTGTTTGATCTCCATGGTAATTAAACAAAATGAAATCCTTTAGGTGTTATGAACATAAATTCCCTTATCTCTCAGGTGTTTAACAATGGAATTAGTGTATGCCTTAGTTTTTAGCATTTTTCCATGTATTATTGCCTTTATAGATACTGTAACCCTGTAAAGTTGTAAAGACAGTAGCTGTGAAATCTCTGTTTGATAGATTAGGAACCAAACTACAGTTTCCCTGACGTCACAGCTCCCATTCTTTTTACTCTGCCCAGCTGTTTTCCTAACTAAATGCACTCTCTTTTCCCTTTTTCAGACAAGATTTTAAACTAATAGTCTACAATGTGTACAAAGTATACAATGTATATTTTCTAGCCCCAATTTCTGACTTCCAACCAAAGGCCTCAAAATATGGTAATTTGGTTTTCCACCCATTGAGCTCCACCAAAATTGCTCATAAGATCATCAGTGACTCCATATTATATATTCCAAAGAATACTTTTCAGTCTTTATCTTACTGCAAATTTCTGCTATGTTTGACATTTTGACAGTTTCCTCCTCCCTGAAATTCTTTCCTCCATGGTTTCTGAGACAATGTCTCGAACTTCTAAGAGATTTCTCCTCTTTCTCTTTTTTTAACTCCTTCAGAGTCTCCCTCTCCCCCTCCATCCACTCTTTACATATCAGTGTCCTTCCTGGTAGCTTCCTCAGTCCTTGTTCCTCCCCAACACACTCCCCTCAGTAGATGTCAATAACTCTCATCATTTAAGCCAGCACATCTTTGCTGGAAACTTCCGAATTAACTACTGTGTTTTCTCCCCAGCTGCCTGGTAAACACACTTCAATGCACATCCCACAGGTACCTCTAATTCGACATGTCTCTCCCGCACCTCTACCCCAATTAGATTATAAGTTCTAGGAGGACAGGAACTTGACTGTGTTTACCAATGGATGTCTGCACTTACCAAATTGTTACCGAACCCAGGTCTGGCTGCTTACCACTCGAGAGCCAATTCTCTAGAGAACATTGTTGGTAGGAAAGGAAAGCTTGCTTTATTTCGGTGGCTGGCAACCTGGGGAGAGGGTGGACTCTCCTGTCCTAGAACCAACTCCCGATTGCTGTTCAGGGGACAGGGGATTTTATTATTTTTAAAAATTTTATTATTTTTTTTTTATGGTACACGGGCCTCTCACTGTTGTGGCCCCTCCCGTTGCGGAGCACAGGCTCGGCAGCCATGGCTCACGGGCCTAGCCGCTCCGTGGCATGTGGGATCTTCCCGGACCGGGGCACGAACCCGTATCCCCTCCATCGGCAGGCGGACTCTCAACCACTGCGCCACCAGGGAAGCCCTTGTCTCCTTTTAACAGCAAACTCCTGAAAAAAGTAGTTGCTGTTCTGCGTCCACTTATTACTGATAAATTCTCTTATTAATTCCTCTAAGCTTCTTTCTACTTCCACCACTTTACTAAAAATGCTCTCCACTTGGTCACAAACTGACAGATTTTTGTCAAATATAATGGCTGTTTCTCAGTCATCATGCCCCTTGACTTTCCTGAGACACTGAGACTGCTGATTTTTCTACTTTTTCTTGAAAGTGTCCGGGCTTTGGGATACTGATACACTGTGTGTCCCGATCTCTCAGGTAACACACTTTCCTTTTTACCAGTTCTTTTACTTTTCCAAGAAGCTGCCTTTCATTCCCTTCTCTTTTCTCTCTCTGTTTCTGTTTATTGAAGAAATCCTTTTCTCCTTTGGCTTCTAACTCTAAACATCTAAGCTCATAGATACAAAACCTTGTGTGAGGATTCAGAGTGAATATTCCCGATTTCCTAGTGTCTCTAGGACACCTCTGTCCACACCGCCTGCATTTCCTTTGCAACTTCTACATTTCATCACCTTCTTCATCTTTTCATGCTTGAGACCTTAGAGTCACATATAGCTAATGTCATCAGTTTCCAGCCTTTTCCTGTGAAACAGCTTGACAATTACAAAAGCAGTGATACCACAGTACAGAGAGTATGACTGTGATTGTTGTATTCATATAACTGAAAGGGTATATAACAAGATGCTGTTAGTATTTTTCAATGGGTTGCTAGGTCCTGTGATATTTAAAAAAACTTAATTCCTAATAATTCCACACAGAATATTAGTCATGGCTATAAATAATATTTAAAGTAAACAGAATTCACTTCCTTAATGCTGCCTCTCTACCTCTCCCTATCAATTTCTCCCACCTTTATAACTCTTAGATTACTATAAAAGTAAGCTTTTACTCATATGGGCAGACGTCATTGCTGCAGTCCTGCCATTTTCTGTTCCTCATGTAGCCCCTGGAATCTCCTTTGGTCCTTGATCCTCTCCTCACTGTCTCCTGCTTATGCCATGCTCATCCCTGCCTCCGGGTTAACTCCTAAATAGAACTCCCTTTTATTGAATCTGAACCAAATGGCAAACATCAACTGGATTTCTTATAACAACCCTACCAGGTGAGTATTCAATAGACAAAAAAATTAAAACTCAGAAACGTTAAGGAATTTAGGTCACACCCCTAGCAAGTGGCAAAGAGAGTCAAATTCATGTTTTTCTACTATAAAGCTGACTTCTGCCATGCTTTATAATCACCTTCCTGCCTCAGATGCTCTTGCATCTGAGGCAATCCCGACTAACCCGC